>NC_134687.1:15703547-16062848 GCF_050947455.1 Rhinoderma darwinii | reverse complement strand
GATACATGTATTATATATGAGGGGAGGAGGATACATGTATTATATATGAGGGGAGGATGATACCTGTATTATATATGAGGAGGAGAAAGTTACATGTATTATATATGAGGGGAGGAGGATACATGTATTATATATGAGGGGAGGAGGATACATGTGTTATATATGAGTGGAGTGGGATACATGTATTATATATGAGGGGAGGATGATACCTGTATTATATATGAGGAGGAGAAGTTACATGTATTATATATGAGGGGAGGAGGATACATGTATTATATATGAGGGGAGGAGGATACATGTGTTATATATGAGGGGAGTGGGATACATGTGTTATATATGAGGGGAGGATGATACCTGTATTATATATGAGGGGAGGAGGATACATGTATTATATATGAGGGGAGGAGGATACATGTATTATATGTGAGGGGAGGAGGATACATGTATTATATATGAGGAGAGGAGGATACATGTATTATATATGAGGGGAGGAGGATACATGTATTATATATGAGGGGAGGAGGATACATGTATTATATATGAGGGGAGGGGGATACATGTATTATATATGAGGGGAGGAGGATACATGTATTATATATGAGGGGAGGAGGATACATGTATTATATATGAGGGGAGGGGGATACATGTATTATATATGAGGGGAGGAGGATACATGTATTATATATGAGGGGAGGAGGATACATGTATTATATATGAGGAGAGGGGGATAAATGTATTATATATGAGGAGGAGGATACAAGTATTATACATGAGGGGAGGAGGATACATGTATTATATATGAGGGGAGGAAGATACAAGTATTATATCTGAGGAGGAGAAAGTTACATGTATTGTATATGAGGGGAGGAGGATACATGTATTATATATGAGGGGAGGAGGATACATGTATTATATATGAGGGGAGGAGGATACATGTATTATATATGAGGGGAGGAGGATACATGTATTATATATGAGGAGAGGAGGATACATGTATTATATATCAAGCGAGGAGAATACATGTATTATATATGAGGGGAGGAGGATACATGTATTATATATGAGGAGAGGAGGATACATGTATTATATATGAGGGGAGGAGGATACATGTATTTTATATGAGGGGAGGAGGATACATGTATTATATATGAGGGGAGTGGGATACATGTATTATATATGAGGGGAGGGGGATACATGTATTATATATGAGGGGAGGATACATGTATTATATACGAGGAGAGGAGGATACAAGTATTATATATGAGGGGAGGAGGATACATGTATTATATATGAGGAGAGGAGAAGGATACATGTATTATATATGAGGGGAGGAGGATACATGTATTATATATGAGGGGAGGAAGATACATGTATTATATATGAGGGGAGGAGGATACATGTATTATATATGAGGGGAGGAGGATACATGTATTCTATATGAGGGGAGGAGGATACATGTATTATATATGAGGGGAGGGGGATACATGTATTATATATGAGGGGAGGAGGATACATGTATTATATATGAGGGGAGGAGGATACATGTATTATATATGAGGGGAGGGGGATACATGTATTATATATGAGGGGAGGATACATGTATTATATACGAGGAGAGGAGGATACATGTATTATATATGAGGGGAGGAGGATACATGTATTATATATGAGGGGAGGAGGATACATGTATTATATATGAGGGGAGGGGGATACATGTATTATATATGAGGGGAGGAGGATACATGTATTATATATGAGGGGAGGAGGATACATGTATTATATATGAGGGGAGGGGGATACATGTATTATATATGAGGGGAGGAGGATACATGTATTATATATGAGGGGAGGAGGATACATGTATTATATATGAGGAGAGGGGGATAAATGTATTATATATGAGGAGGAGGATACAAGTATTATACATGAGGGGAGGAGGATACATGTATTATATATGAGGGGAGGAAGATACAAGTATTATATCTGAGGAGGAGAAAGTTACATGTATTGTATATGAGGGGAGGAGGATACATGTATTATATATGAGGGGAGGAGGATACATGTATTATATATGAGGGGAGGAGGATACATGTATTATATATGAGGGGAGGAGGATACATGTATTATATATGAGGAGAGGAGGATACATGTATTATATATCAAGCGAGGAGAATACATGTATTATATATGAGGGGAGGAGGATACATGTATTATATATGAGGAGAGGAGGATACATGTATTATATATGAGGGGAGGAGGATACATGTATTTTATATGAGGGGAGGAGGATACATGTATTATATATGAGGGGAGTGGGATACATGTATTATATATGAGGGGAGGGGGATACATGTATTATATATGAGGGGAGGATACATGTATTATATACGAGGAGAGGAGGATACAAGTATTATATATGAGGGGAGGAGGATACATGTATTATATATGAGGAGAGGAGAAGGATACATGTATTATATATGAGGGGAGGAGGATACATGTATTATATATGAGGGGAGGAAGATACATGTATTATATATGAGGGGAGGAGGATACATGTATTATATATGAGGGGAGGAGGATACATGTATTCTATATGAGGGGAGGAGGATACATGTATTATATATGAGGGGAGGGGGATACATGTATTATATATGAGGGGAGGAGGATACATGTATTATATATGAGGGGAGGAGGATACATGTATTATATATGAGGGGAGGGGGATACATGTATTATATATGAGGGGAGGATACATGTATTATATACGAGGAGAGGAGGATACATGTATTATATATGAGGGGAGGAGGATACATGTATTATATATGAGGAGAGGAGGAGGATACATGTATTATATATGAGGGGAGGAGGATACATGTATTATATATGAGGGGAGGAAGATACATGTATTATATATGAGGGGAGGAGGATACATGTATTATATATGAGGGGAGGAGGATACATGTATTCTATATGAGGGGAGGAGGATACATGTATTATATATGAGGGGAGGGGGATACATGTATTATATATGAGGGGAGGAGGATACATGTATTATATATGAGGGGAGGAGGATACATGTATTATATATGAGGGGAGGGGGATACATGTATTATATATGAGGGGAGGAGGATACATGTATTATATATGAGGGGAGGAGGATACATGTATTATATATGAGGAGAGGAGGATACATGTATTATATATGAGGGGAGGAGGATACATGTATTATATATGAGGGGAGTGGGATACATGTATTATATATGAGGGGAGGAGAATACATGTATTATATATCAGCCGAGGAGGATACATGTATTATATATGAGAGGAGGAGGATACATGTATTATATATGAGGGGAGGAGGATAAATGTATTATATATGAGGGGAGGAGGATACATGTATTATATATGAGGGGAGGATGATACATGTATTATATATGAGGGGAGGAGGATACATGTATTATATATGAGGGGAGGAGGATACATGTATTATATATGAGGGGAGGAGGATACATGTATTATATATGAGGGGAGGATGATACCTGTATTATATATGAGGAGGAGAAGTTACATGTATTATATATGAGGGGAGGAGGATACATGTGTTATATATGAGGGGAGTGGGATACATGTGTTATATATGAGGGGAGGATGATACCTGTATTATATATGAGGGGAGGAGGATACATGTATTATATATGAGGGGAGGAGGATACATGTATTATATGTGAGGGGAGGAGGATACATGTATTATATATGAGGAGAGGAGGATACATGTATTATATATGAGGGGAGGAGGATACATGTATTATATATGAGGGGAGGAGGATACATGTATTATATATGAGGGGAGGGGGATACATGTATTATATATGAGGGGAGGAGGATACATGTATTATATATGAGGAGAGGAGAAGGATACATGTATTATATATGAGGGGAGGAGGATACATGTATTATATATGAGGGGAGGAAGATACATGTATTATATATGAGGGGAGGAGGATACATGTATTATATATGAGGGGAGGAGGATACATGTATTCTATATGAGGGGAGGAGGATACATGTATTATATATGAGGGGAGGGGGATACATGTATTATATATGAGGGGAGGAGGATACATGTATTATATATGAGGGGAGGAGGATACATGTATTATATATGAGGGGAGGGGGATACATGTATTATATATGAGGGGAGGATACATGTATTATATACGAGGAGAGGAGGATACATGTATTATATATGAGGGGAGGAGGATACATGTATTATATATGAGGAGAGGAGGAGGATACATGTATTATATATGAGGGGAGGAGGATACATGTATTATATATGAGGGGAGGAAGATACATGTATTATATATGAGGGGAGGAGGATACATGTATTATATATGAGGGGAGGAGGATACATGTATTCTATATGAGGGGAGGAGGATACATGTATTATATATGAGGGGAGGGGGATACATGTATTATATATGAGGGGAGGAGGATACATGTATTATATATGAGGGGAGGAGGATACATGTATTATATATGAGGGGAGGGGGATACATGTATTATATATGAGGGGAGGAGGATACATGTATTATATATGAGGGGAGGAGGATACATGTATTATATATGAGGAGAGGAGGATACATGTATTATATATGAGGGGAGGAGGATACATGTATTATATATGAGGGGAGTGGGATACATGTATTATATATGAGGGGAGGAGAATACATGTATTATATATCAGCCGAGGAGGATACATGTATTATATATGAGAGGAGGAGGATACATGTATTATATATGAGGGGAGGAGGATAAATGTATTATATATGAGGGGAGGAGGATACATGTATTATATATGAGGGGAGGATGATACATGTATTATATATGAGGGGAGGAGGATACATGTATTATATATGAGGGGAGGAGGATACATGTATTATATATGAGGGGAGGAGGATACATGTATTATATATGAGGGGAGGATGATACCTGTATTATATATGAGGAGGAGAAGTTACATGTATTATATATGAGGGGAGGAGGATACATGTGTTATATATGAGGGGAGTGGGATACATGTGTTATATATGAGGGGAGGATGATACCTGTATTATATATGAGGGGAGGAGGATACATGTATTATATATGAGGGGAGGAGGATACATGTATTATATGTGAGGGGAGGAGGATACATGTATTATATATGAGGAGAGGAGGATACATGTATTATATATGAGGGGAGGAGGATACATGTATTATATATGAGGGGAGGAGGATACATGTATTATATATGAGGGGAGGGGGATACATGTATTATATATGAGGGGAGGAGGATACATGTATTATATATGAGGGGTGGAGGATACATGTATTATATATGAGGGGAGGGGGATACATGTATTATATATGAGGGGAGGAGGATACATGTATTATATATGAGGGGAGGAGGATACATGTATTATATATGAGGAGAGGGGGATAAATGTATTATATATGAGGAGGAGGATACAAGTATTATACATGAGGGGAGGAGGATACATGTATTATATATGAGGGGAGGAAGATACAAGTATTATATCTGAGGAGGAGAAAGTTACATGTATTGTATATGAGGGGAGGAGGATACATGTATTATATATGAGGGGAGGAGGATACATGTATTATATATGAGGGGAGGAGGATACATGTATTATATATGAGGGGAGGAGGATACATGTATTATATATGAGGAGAGGAGGATACATGTATTATATATCAAGCGAGGAGGATACATGTATTATATATGAGGGGAGGAGGATACATGTATTATATATGAGGAGAGGAGGATACATGTATTATATATGAGGGGAGGAGGATACATGTATTTTATATGAGGGGAGGAGGATACATGTATTATATATGAGGGGAGTGGGATACATGTATTATATATGAGGGGAGGGGGATACATGTATTATATATGAGGGGAGGATACATGTATTATATACGAGGAGAGGAGGATACAAGTATTATATATGAGGGGAGGAGGATACATGTATTATATATGAGGAGAGGAGGAGGATACATGTATTATATATGAGGGGAGGAGGATACATGTATTATATATGAGGGGAGGAAGATACATGTATTATATATGAGGGGAGGAGGATACATGTATTATTTATGAGGGGAGGAGGATACATGTATTCTATATGAGGGGAGGAGGATACATGTATTATATATGAGGGGAGGGGGATACATGTATTATATATGAGGGGAGGAGGATACATGTATTATATATGAGGGGAGGAGGATACATGTATTATATATGAGGGGAGGGGGATACATGTATTATATATGAGGGGAGGATACATGTATTATATACGAGGAGAGGAGGATACATGTATTATATATGAGGGGAGGAGGATACATGTATTATATATGAGGAGAGGAGGAGGATACATGTATTATATATGAGGGGAGGAGGATACATGTATTATATATGAGGGGAGGAAGATACATGTATTATATATGAGGGGAGGAGGATACATGTATTATATATGAGGGGAGGAGGATACATGTATTCTATATGAGGGGAGGAGGATACATGTATTATATATGAGGGGAGGAGGATACATGTATTATATATGAGGGGAGGAGGATACATGTATTATATATGAGGAGAGGAGGAGGATACATGTATTATATATGAGGGGAGGAGGATACATGTATTATATATGAGGGGAGGAGGATACATGTATTATATATGAGGGGAGGATGATACATGTATTATATATGAGGGGAGGAGGATACATGTATTATATATGAGGGGAGGAGGATACATGTATTATATATGAGGGGAGGATGATACCTGTATTATATATGAGGAGGAGAAAGTTACATGTATTATATATGAGGGGAGGAGGATACATGTATTATATATGAGGGGAGGAGGATACATGTGTTATATATGAGTGGAGTGGGATACATGTATTATATATGAGGGGAGGATGATACCTGTATTATATATGAGGAGGAGAAGTTACATGTATTATATATGAGGGGAGGAGGATACATGTATTATATATGAGGGGAGGAGGATACATGTGTTATATATGAGGGGAGTGGGATACATGTGTTTTATATGAGGGGAGGATGATACCTGTATTATATATGAGGGGAGGAGGATACATGTATTATATATGAGGGGAGGAAGATACATGTATTATATATGAGGGGAGGAAGATACATGTATTATATATGAGGGGAGGAGGATACATGTATTATTTATGAGGGGAGGAGGATACATGTATTCTATATGAGGGGAGGAGGATACATGTATTATATATGAGGGGAGGGGGATACATGTATTATATATGAGGGGAGGAGGATACATGTATTATATATGAGGGGAGGAGGATACATGTATTATATATGAGGGGAGGGGGATACATGTATTATATATGAGGGGAGGATACATGTATTATATACGAGGAGAGGAGGATACATGTATTATATATGAGGGGAGGAGGATACATGTATTATATATGAGGAGAGGAGGAGGATACATGTATTATATATGAGGGGAGGAGGATACATGTATTATATATGAGGGGAGGAAGATACATGTATTATATATGAGGGGAGGAGGATACATGTATTATATATGAGGGGAGGAGGATACATGTATTCTATATGAGGGGAGGAGGATACATGTATTATATATGAGGGGAGGAGGATACATGTATTATATATGAGGGGAGGAGGATACATGTATTATATATGAGGAGAGGAGGAGGATACATGTATTATATATGAGGGGAGGAGGATACATGTATTATATATGAGGGGAGGAGGATACATGTATTATATATGAGGGGAGGATGATACATGTATTATATATGAGGGGAGGAGGATACATGTATTATATATGAGGGGAGGAGGATACATGTATTATATATGAGGGGAGGATGATACCTGTATTATATATGAGGAGGAGAAAGTTACATGTATTATATATGAGGGGAGGAGGATACATGTATTATATATGAGGGGAGGAGGATACATGTGTTATATATGAGTGGAGTGGGATACATGTATTATATATGAGGGGAGGATGATACCTGTATTATATATGAGGAGGAGAAGTTACATGTATTATATATGAGGGGAGGAGGATACATGTATTATATATGAGGGGAGGAGGATACATGTGTTATATATGAGGGGAGTGGGATACATGTGTTTTATATGAGGGGAGGATGATACCTGTATTATATATGAGGGGAGGAGGATACATGTATTATATATGAGGGGAGGAGGATACATGTATTATATGTGAGGGGAGGAGGATACATGTATTATATATGAGGAGAGGAGGATACATGTATTATATATGAGGGGAGGAGGATACATGTATTATATATGAGGGGAGGAGGATACATGTATTATATATGAGGGGAGGGGGATACATGTATTATATATGAGGGGAGGAGGATACATGTATTATATATGAGGGGAGGAGGATACATGTATTATATATGAGGGGAGGGGGATAAATGTATTATATATGAGGGGAGGAGGATACATGTATTATATATGAGGGGAGGAGGATACATGTATTATATATGAGGAGAGGGGGATAAATGTATTATATATGAGGAGGAGGATACAAGTATTATACATGAGGGGAGGAGGATACATGTATTATATATGAGGGGAGGAAGATACAAGTATTATATCTGAGGAGGAGAAAGTTACATGTATTGTATATGAGGGGAGGAGGATACATGTATTATATATGAGGGGAGGAGGATACATGTATTATATATGAGGGGAGGAGGATACATGTATTATATATGAGGGGAGGAGGATACATGTATTATATATGAGGAGAGGAGGATACATGTATTATATATCAAGCGAGGAGAATACATGTATTATATATGAGGGGAGGAGGATACATGTATTATATATGAGGAGAGGAGGATACATGTATTATATATGAGGGGAGGAGGATACATGTATTTTATATGAGGGGAGGAGGATACATGTATTATATATGAGGGGAGTGGGATACATGTATTATATATGAGGGGAGGAGGATACATGTATTATATATGAGGAGAGGAGGAGGATACATGTATTATATATGAGGGGAGGAGGATACATGTATTATATATGAGGGGAGGAAGATACATGTATTATATATGAGGGGAGGAGGATACATGTATTATTTATGAGGGGAGGAGGATACATGTATTCTATATGAGGGGAGGAGGATACATGTATTATATATGAGGGGAGGGGGATACATGTATTATATATGAGGGGAGGAGGATACATGTATTATATATGAGGGGAGGAGGATACATGTATTATATATGAGGGGAGGGGGATACATGTATTATATATGAGGGGAGGATACATGTATTATATACGAGGAGAGGAGGATACATGTATTATATATGAGGGGAGGAGGATACATGTATTATATATGAGGAGAGGAGGAGGATACATGTATTATATATGAGGGGAGGAAGATACATGTATTATATATGAGGGGAGGAGGATACATGTATTATATATGAGGGGAGGAGGATACATGTATTCTATATGAGGGGAGGAGGATACATGTATTATATATGAGGGGAGGAGGATACATGTATTATATATGAGGGGAGGAGGATACATGTATTATATATGAGGAGAGGAGGAGGATACATGTATTATATATGAGGGGAGGAGGATACATGTATTATATATGAGGGGAGGAGGATACATGTATTATATATGAGGGGAGGATGATACATGTATTATATATGAGGGGAGGAGGATACATGTATTATATATGAGGGGAGGAGGATACATGTATTATATATGAGGGGAGGATGATACCTGTATTATATATGAGGAGGAGAAAGTTACATGTATTATATATGAGGGGAGGAGGATACATGTATTATATATGAGGGGAGGAGGATACATGTGTTATATATGAGTGGAGTGGGATACATGTATTATATATGAGGGGAGGATGATACCTGTATTATATATGAGGAGGAGAAGTTACATGTATTATATATGAGGGGAGGAGGATACATGTATTATATATGAGGGGAGGAGGATACATGTGTTATATATGAGGGGAGTGGGATACATGTGTTTTATATGAGGGGAGGATGATACCTGTATTATATATGAGGGGAGGAGGATACATGTATTATATATGAGGGGAGGAGGATACATGTATTATATGTGAGGGGAGGAGGATACATGTATTATATATGAGGAGAGGAGGATACATGTATTATATATGAGGGGAGGAGGATACATGTATTATATATGAGGGGAGGAGGATACATGTATTATATATGAGGGGAGGGGGATACATGTATTATATATGAGGGGAGGAGGATACATGTATTATATATGAGGGGAGGAGGATACATGTATTATATATGAGGGGAGGGGGATAAATGTATTATATATGAGGGGAGGAGGATACATGTATTATATATGAGGGGAGGAGGATACATGTATTATATATGAGGAGAGGGGGATAAATGTATTATATATGAGGAGGAGGATACAAGTATTATACATGAGGGGAGGAGGATACATGTATTATATATGAGGGGAGGAAGATACAAGTATTATATCTGAGGAGGAGAAAGTTACATGTATTGTATATGAGGGGAGGAGGATACATGTATTATATATGAGGGGAGGAGGATACATGTATTATATATGAGGGGAGGAGGATACATGTATTATATATGAGGGGAGGAGGATACATGTATTATATATGAGGAGAGGAGGATACATGTATTATATATCAAGCGAGGAGAATACATGTATTATATATGAGGGGAGGAGGATACATGTATTATATATGAGGAGAGGAGGATACATGTATTATATATGAGGGGAGGAGGATACATGTATTTTATATGAGGGGAGGAGGATACATGTATTATATATGAGGGGAGTGGGATACATGTATTATATATGAGGGGAGGGGGATACATGTATTATATATGAGGGGAGGATACATGTATTATATACGAGGAGAGGAGGATACAAGTATTATATATGAGGGGAGGAGGATACATGTATTATATATGAGGAGAGGAGGAGGATACATGTATTATATATGAGGGGAGGAGGATACATGTATTATATATGAGGGGAGGAAGATACATGTATTATATATGAGGGGAGGAGGATACATGTATTATATATGAGGGGAGGAGGATACATGTATTCTATATGAGGGGAGGAGGATACATGTATTATATATGAGGAGAGGAGGAGGATACATGTGTTATATATGAGGGGAGGAGGATACATGTATTATATATGAGGAGAGGAGGAGGATACATGTATTATATATGAGGGGAGGAGGATACATGTATTATATATGAGGGGAGGAGGATACATGTATTCTATATGAGGGGAGGAGGATACATGTATTATATATGAGGGGAGGGGGATACATGTATTATATATGAGGGGAGGAGGATACATGTATTATATATGAGGGGAGGAGGATACATGTATTATATATGAGGGGAGGGGGATACATGTATTATATATGAGGGGAGGATACATGTATTATATACGAGGAGAGGAGGATACATGTATTATATATGAGGGGAGGAGGATACATGTATTATATATGAGGAGAGGAGGAGGATACATGTATTATATATGAGGGGAGGAGGATACATGTATTATATATGAGGGGAGGAAGATACATGTATTATATATGAGGGGAGGAGGATACATGTATTATATATGAGGGGAGGAGGATACATGTATTCTATATGAGGGGAGGAGGATACATGTATTATATATGAGGGGAGGGGGATACATGTATTATATATGAGGGGAGGAGGATACATGTATTATATATGAGGGGAGGAGGATACATGTATTATATATGAGGGGAGGGGGATACATGTATTATATATGAGGGGAGGAGGATACATGTATTATATATGAGGGGAGGAGGATACATGTATTATATATGAGGAGAGGAGGATACATGTATTATATATCAGGCGAGGAGGATACATGTATTATATACGAGGAGAGGAGGATACATGTATTATATATGAGGGGAGGAGGATACATGTATTATATATGAGGGGAGGAGGATACATGTATTATATATGAGGAGAGGGCGATACATGTATTATATATGAGAGGAGGAGGATACATGTATTATATATGAGGGGAGGAGGATACATGTATTATATATGAGGGGAGTGGGATACATGTATTATATATGAGGGGAGGAGGATACATGTATTATATATCAGCCGAGGAGGATACATGTATTATATATGAGAGGAGGAGGATACATGTATTATATATGAGGGGAGGAGGATACATGTATTATATATGAGGGGAGTGGGATACATGTATTATATATGAGGAGAGGGGGATACATGTATTATATATGAGGGGAGGAGGATACATGTATTATATATGAGGGGAGGAGGATACATGTATTATATATGAGGAGAGGAGGATACATGTATTATATATCAGGCGAGGAGGATACATGTATTATATATGAGGGGAGGGGGATACATGTATTATATATGAGGGGAGGAGGATACATGTATTATATATGAGGGGAGGAGGATACATGTATTATATATGAGGGGAGGGGGATACATGTGTTATATATGAGGAGAGGGGGATACATGTATTATATATGAGGGGAGGGGGATACATGTATTATATACGAGGAGAGGAGGATACATGTATTATATATGAGGAGAGGGGGATACATGTATTATATATGAGGGGAGGAGGATACATGTATTATATATGAGGGGAGGAGGATACATGTATTATATATGAGGGGAGTGGGATACATGTATTATATATGAGGAGAGGGGGATACATGTATTATATATGAGGGGAGGAGGATACATGTATTATATATGAGGGGAGGAGGATACATGTATTATACATGAGGGGAGGGGGATACATGTATTATATATGAGGGGAGGAGGATACATGTATTATATATGAGGGGAGGAGGATACATGTATTATATATGAGGGGAGGAGGATACATGTATTATATATGAGGAGAGGGGGATACATGTATTATATATGAGGGGAGGATACATGTATTATATATGAGGAGAGGAGGATACATGTATTATATATGAGGGGAGGAGGATACATGTATTATATTTGAGGGGAGGAGGATACATGTATTATATATGAGGGGAGGGGGATACATGTATTATATATGAGGGGAGGAGGATACATGTATTATACATGAGGGGAGGGGGATACATGTATTATATATGAGGGGAGGAGGATACATGTATTATATATGAGGAGAGGAGGATACATGTATTATATATGAGGGGAGGAGGATACATGTATTATATATGAGGAGAGGAGGATACATGTATTATATATGAGGAGAGGAGGATACATATATTATATATGAGGGGAGGAGGATACATGTATTATATATGAGGAGAGGAGGATACATGTATTATATATCAGGCGAGGAGGATACATGTATTATATACGAGAGGAGGAGGATACATGTATTATATATGAGGGGAGGAGGATACATGTATTATATATGAGGGGAGGAGGATACATGTATTATATATGAGGAGAGGGCGATACATGTATTATATATGAGAGGAGGAGGATACATGTATTATATATGAGGGGAGGAGGATACATGTATTATATATGAGGGGAGTGGGATACATGTATTATATATGAGGGGAGGAGGATACATGTATTATATATCAGCCGAGGAGGATACATGTATTATATATGAGAGGAGGAGGATACATGTATTATATATGAGGGGAGGAGGATACATGTATTATATATGAGGGGAGTGGGATACATGTATTATATATGAGGAGAGGGGGATACATGTATTATATATGAGGGGAGGAGGATACATGTATTATATATGAGGGGAGGAGGATACATGTATTATATATAAGGAGAGGAGGATACATGTATTATATATCAGGCGAGGAGGATACATGTATTATATATGAGGAGAGGAGGAGGATACATGTATTATATATGAGGGGAGGGGGATACATGTATTATATACGAGGAGAGGAGGATACATGTATTATATATGAGGGGAGGAGGATACATGTATTATATATGAGGAGAGGAGGATACATGTATTATATATGAGGGGAGGAGGATACATGTATTATATATGAGGGGAGTGGGATACATGTATTATATATGAGGGGAGGAGAATACATGTATTATATATCAGCCGAGGAGGATACAAGTATTATATATGAGAGGAGGAGGATACATGTATTATATATGAGGGGAGGAGGATACATGTATTATATATGAGGGGAGTGGGATACATGTATTATATATGAGGAGAGGGGGATACATGTATTATATATGAGGGGAGGAGGATACATGTATTATATATGAGGGGAGGAGGATACATGTATTATATATGAGGAGAGGAGGATACATGTATTATATATCAGGCGAGGAGGATACATGTATTATATATGAGGAGAGGAGGATACATGTATTATATATGAGGGGAGTGGGATACATGTATTATATATGAGGAGAGGGGGATACATGTATTATATATGAGGGGAGGAGGATACATGTATTATATATGAGGGGAGGAGGATACATGTATTATACATGAGGGGAGGGGGATACATGTATTATATATGAGGGGCGGAGGATACATGTATTATATATGAGGGGAGGAGGATACATGTATTATATATGAGGGGAGGAGGATACATGTATTATATATGAGGAGAGGGGGATACATGTATTATATATGAGGGGAGGAGGATACATGTATTATATATGAGGAGAGGAGGATACATGTATTATATATGAGGGGAGGAGGATACATGTATTATATATGAGGGGAGGAGGATACATGTATTATATATGAGGGGAGGGGGATACATGTATTATATATGAGGGGAGGAGGATACATGTATTATACATGAGGGGAGGGGGATACATGTATTATATATGAGGGGAGGAGGATACATGTATTATATATGAGGAGAGGAGGATACATGTATTATATATGAGGGGAGGAGGATACATGTATTATATATGAGGAGAGGAGGATACATGTATTATATATGAGGGGAGGAGGATACATGTATTATATATGAGGAGAGGAGGATACATATATTATATATGAGGGGAGTGGGATACATGTATTATATATGAGGAGAGGGGGATAAATGTATTATATATGAGGAGAGGAGGAGGATACATGTATTATATATGAGGGGAGGGGGATACATGTATTATATATGAGGGGAGGAGGATACATGTATTATATATGAGGGGAGGAGGATACATGTGTTATATATGAGGAGAGGAGGATACATGTATTATATATCAGGTGAGGAGGATACATGTATTATATATGAGGAGAGGAGGATACATGTGTTATATATGAGGAGAGGAGGATACATGTATTATATATGAGGGGAGGAGGATACATGTATAATATGTGAGGGGAGGAGGATACATGTATTATATATGAGGGGAGGAGGATACATGTATTATATATGAGGGGAGGAGGATACATGTATTATATATGAGGAGAGGGGGATACATGTATTATATATGAGGGGAGGAGGATACATGTATTATATATGAGGGGAGGGGGATACATCTATTATATATGAGGGGAGGATGATACCTGTATTATATATGAGGGGAGGAGGATACATGTGTTATATATGAGGGGAGGAGGATACATGTGTTATATATGAGGGGAGGAGGATACATGTATTATATATGAGGGGAGGAGGATACATGTATTATAGATGAGGAGAGGAGGATACATGTATTATAGATGAGGGGAGGAGGATACATGTATTATAGATGAGGAGAGGAGGAGGATACATGTATTATATATGAGGAGAGGGGGATACATGTATTATATATGAGGAGAGGAGGATACATGTATTATAGATTAGGAGAGGAGGATACATGTATTATATATGAGGGGAGGAGGATACATGTATTATATATGAGGAGAGGAGGAGGATACATGTATTATATATGAGGAGAGGAGGATACATGTATTAAATATGAGGAGAGGAGGATACATGTATTATATATGAGGGGAGGAGGATACATGTGTTATATATGAGGGGAGGAGGATACATGTGTTATATATGAGGGGAGGAGGATACATGTATTATATATGAGGGGAGGAGGATACATGTATTATAGATGAGGAGAGGAGGATACATGTATTATAGATGAGGGGAGGAGGATACATGTATTATATATGAGGAGAGGAGGAGGATACATGTATTATATATGAGGAGAAGGGGATACATGTATTATATATAAGGAGAGGAGGGTACATGTATTATAGATTAGGAGAGGAGGATACATGTATTATAGATGAGGGGAGAAGGATACATGTATTATATATGAGGGGAGGAGGATACATGTATTATATATGAGGAGAGGAGGAGGATACATGTATTATATATGAGGAGAGGGGGATACATGTATTATATATGAGGAGAGGAGGATACATGTATTATATATGAGGGGAGGAGGATACATGTATTAAATATGAGGAGAGGAGGATACATGTATTATATATGAGGAGAGGAGGATACATGTATTATATATGAGGGGAGGAGGATACATGTATTATATATGAGGGGAGGAGGATACATGTATTATATATGAGGAGAGGAGGATACATGTATTATATATGAGTGGAGTGGGATACATGTATTATATATGAGGAGAGGGGGATACATGTATTATATATGAGGGGAGGAGGATACATGTATTATATATGAGGGGAGGAGGATAAATGTATTATATATGAGGGGAGGAGGATACATGTGTTATATATGAGGGGAGGAGGATACATGTGTTATATATGAGGGGAGGAGGATACATGTATTATATATGAGGAGAGGACGATACATGTATTATATATGAGGGGAGGGGGATAAATGTATTATATATGAGGGGAGGGGGATAAATGTATTATATATGAGGGGAGGGGGATACATGTATTATATATGAGGAGAGGGGGATACATGTATTATATATGAGGGGAGGAGGATACATGTATTATATATGAGGGGAGGAGGATACATGTGTTATATATGAGGAGAGGAGGATACATGTATTATATATGAGGGGAGGAGGATACATGTGTTATATATGAGGGGAGGAGGATACATGTATTATATATGAGGGGAGGGGGATACATGTATTATATATGAGGGGAGGAGGATACATGTATTATATATGAGGGGAGGAGGATACATGTATTATATATGAGGGGAGGGGGATACATGTATTATATATGAGGAGAGGAGGATACATGTATTATATATGAGGGGAGGGGGATACATGTATTATATATGAGGGGAGGAGGATACATGTATTATATATGAGGAGAGGAGGATACATGTATTATATATGAGGGGAGGGGGATACATGTATTATATATGAGGGGAGGAGGATACATGTATTATATATGAGGGGAGGAGGATACATGTATTATATATGAGGGGAGGAGGATACATGTATTATACATGAGGGGAGGAGGATACATGTATTATATATGAGGGGAGGAGGATACATGTATTATATATGAGGGGAGGAGGATACATGTATTATATATGAGGGGAGGAGGATACATGTATTATATATGAGGGGAGGAGGATACATGTATTATATATGAGGAGAGGGGGATACATGTATTATATATGAGGGGAGTGGGATACATGTATTATATATGAGGAGAGGGGGATACATGTATTATATATGAGGGGAGGAGGATACATGTATTATATATGAGGGGAGGAGGATACATGTATTATATATGAGGAGAGTAGGATACATGTATTATATATGAGGGGAGGAGGATACATGTATTATATATGAGGGGAGGAGGATACATGTATTATATATGAGGGGAGGAGGATACATGTATTATATATGAGGGGAGGAGGATACATGTATTATATATGAGGAGAGGAGGATACATGTATTATATATGAGGGGAGTGGGATACATGTATTATACATGAGGGGAGGGGGATACATGTATTATATATGAGGGGAGGAGGATACATGTATTATATATGAGGAGAGGAGGATACATGTATTATATATGAGGGGAGGAGGATACATGTATTATATATGAGGGGAGGAGGATACATGTATTATATATGAGGGGAGGAGGATACATGTGTTATATATGAGGAGAGGAGGATACATGTATTATATATGAGGGGAGGAGGATACATGTGTTATATATGAGGGGAGGAGGATACATGTATTATATATGAGGGGAGGAGGATACATGTATTATATATGAGGGGAGGAGGATACATGTGTTATACATGAGGGGAGGAGGATACATGTATTATATATGAGGGGAGGAGGATACATGTATTATATATGAGGGGAGGGGGATACATGTATTATATATGAGGATAGGAGGATACATGTATTATATATGAGAGGAGTGGGATACATGTATTATATATGAGGAGAGGGGGATACATGTATTATATATGAGGGGAGGAGGATACATGTGTTATATATGAGGAGAGGAGGATACATGTATTATATATGAGGGGAGGAGGATACATGTGTTATATATGAGGGGAGGAGGATACATGTATTATATATGAGGGGAGGAGGATACATGTATTATATATGAGGGGAGGAGGATACATGTATTATACATGAGGGGAGGAGGATACATGTATTATATATGAGGGGAGGGGGATACATGTATTATATATGAGGAGAGGAGGATACATGTATTATATATGAGAGGAGTGGGATACATGTATTATATATGAGGAGAGGGGGATACATGTATTATATATGAGGGGAGGAGGATACATGTGTTATATATGAGGGGAGGAGGATACATGTATTATATATGAGGGGAGGAGGATACATGTATTATATATGAGGGGAGGAGGATACATGTATTATACATGAGGGGAGGAGGATACATGTATTATATATGAGGGGAGGGGGATACATGTATTATATATGAGGAGAGGAGGATACATGTATTATATATGAGAGGAGTGGGATACATGTATTATATATGAGGAGAGGGGGATACATGTATTATATATGAGGGGAGGAGGATACATGTGTTATATATGAGGAGAGGAGGATACATGTATTATATATGAGGGGAGGAGGATACATGTGTTATATATGAGGAGAGGAGGATACATGTATTATATATGAGGGGAGGAGGATACATGTGTTATATATGAGGGGAGGAGGATACATGTATTATATATGAGGGGAGGAGGATACATGTATTATATATGAGGGGAGGAGGATACATGTATTATATATGAGGGGAGTGGGATACATGTATTATATATGAGGGGAGGAGGATACATGTATTATACATGAGGGGAGGAGGATACATGTATTATATATGAGGGGAGTGGGATACATGTATTATATATGAGGGGAGGGGGATACATGTATTATATATGAGGGGAGGAGGATACATGTATTATACATGAGGGGAGGAGGATACATGTATTATACATGAGGGGAGTGGGATACATGTATTATATATGAGGGGAGTGGGATACATGTATTATACATGAGGGGAGGGGGATACATGTATTATACATGAGGGGAGGAGGATACATGTATTATATATGAGGGGAGGAGGATACATGTATTATATATGAGGGGAGGGGGATACATGTGTTATATATGAGGGGAGGAGGATACATGTATTATATATGAGGGGAGGAGGATACATGTATTATATATGAGGGGAGGAGGATACATGTATTATACATGAGGGGAGGAGGATACATGTATTATATATGAGGGGAGGAGGATACATGTATTATATATGAGGGGAGGAGGATACATGTATTATATATGAGGGGAGGAGGATACATGTATTATATATGAGGGGAGGAGGATACATGTATTATATATGAGGGGAGGAGGATACATGTATTATATATGAGGAGAGGGGGATACATGTATTATATATGAGGGGAGTGGGATACATGTATTATATATGAGGGGAGGAGGATACATGTGTTATATATGAGGGGAGGAGGATACATGTATTATATATGAGGGGAGGAGGATACATGTATTATATATGAGGGGAGGAGGATACATGTATTATACATGAGGGGAGGAGGATACATGTATTATATATGAGGGGAGGAGGATACATGTATTATATATGAGGGGAGGAGGATACATGTATTATATATGAGGGGAGGAGGATACATGTATTATATATGAGGGGAGGAGGATACATGTATTATATATGAGGAGAGGGGGATACATGTATTATATATGAGGGGAGTGGGATACATGTATTATATATGAGGAGAGGGGGATACATGTATTATATATGAGGGGAGGAGGATACATGTATTATATATGAGGGGAGTGGGATACATGTATTATATATGAGGGGAGGGGGATACATGTATTATATATGAGGGGAGGAGGATACATGTATTATACATGAGGGGAGGAGGATACATGTATTATATATGAGGGGAGTGGGATACATGTATTATATATGAGGGGAGTGGGATACATGTATTATACATGAGGGGAGGGGGATACATGTATTATACATGAGGGGAGGAGGATACATGTATTATATATGAGGGGAGGAGGATACATGTATTATATATGAGGGGAGGGGGATACATGTGTTATATATGAGGGGAGGAGGATACATGTATTATATATGAGGGGAGGAGGATACATGTATTATATATGAGGGGAGGAGGATACATGTATTATACATGAGGGGAGGAGGATACATGTATTATATATGAGGGGAGGAGGATACATGTATTATATATGAGGGGAGGAGGATACATGTATTATATATGAGGGGAGGAGGATACATGTATTATATATGAGGGGAGGAGGATACATGTATTATATATGAGGGGAGGAGGATACATGTATTATATATGAGGAGAGGGGGATACATGTATTATATATGAGGGGAGTGGGATACATGTATTATATATGAGGGGAGGAGGATACATGTGTTATATATGAGGGGAGGAGGATACATGTATTATATATGAGGGGAGGAGGATACATGTATTATATATGAGGGGAGGAGGATACATGTATTATACATGAGGGGAGGAGGATACATGTATTATATATGAGGGGAGGAGGATACATGTATTATATATGAGGGGAGGAGGATACATGTATTATATATGAGGGGAGGAGGATACATGTATTATATATGAGGGGAGGAGGATACATGTATTATATATGAGGAGAGGGGGATACATGTATTATATATGAGGGGAGTGGGATACATGTATTATATATGAGGAGAGGGGGATACATGTATTATATATGAGGGGAGGAGGATACATGTATTATATATGAGGGGAGTGGGATACATGTATTATATATGAGGGGAGGGGGATACATGTATTATATATGAGGGGAGGAGGATACATGTATTATACATGAGGGGAGGAGGATACATGTATTATATATGAGGGGAGTGGGATACATGTATTATATATGAGGGGAGTGGGATACATGTATTATACATGAGGGGAGGGGGATACATGTATTATACATGAGGGGAGGAGGATACATGTATTATATATGAGGGGAGGAGGATACATGTATTATATATGAGGGGAGGAGGATACATGTATTATACATGAGGGGAGGAGGATACATGTATTATATATGAGGGGAGGAG
Organism: Rhinoderma darwinii; assembly: GCF_050947455.1. NCBI lineage: Eukaryota > Metazoa > Chordata > Amphibia > Anura > Rhinodermatidae > Rhinoderma > Rhinoderma darwinii. Next base: position 16,041,066 of record NC_134687.1, on the reverse strand, counting down.
GATACATGTATTATATATGAGGGGAGGAGGATACATGTATTATATATGAGGGGAGGAGGATACATGTATTATATATGAGGGGAGGAGGATACATGTATTATATATGAGGAGAGGGGGATACATGTATTATATATGAGGGGAGTGGGATACATGTATTATATATGAGGAGAGGGGGATACATGTATTATATATGAGGGGAGGAGGATACATGTATTATATATGAGGGGAGGAGGATACATGTATTATATATGAGGAGAGTAGGATACATGTATTATATATGAGGGGAGGAGGATACATGTATTATATATGAGGGGAGGAGGATACATGTATTATATATGTGGGGAGGGGGATACATGTATTATATATGAGGAGAGGGGGATACATGTATTATATATGAGGGGAGTGGGATACATGTATTATATATGAGGGGAGTGGGATACATGTATTATACATGAGGGGAGGGGGATACATGTATTATACATGAGGGGAGGAGGATACATGTATTATATATGAGGGGAGGAGGATACATGTATTATACATGAGGGGAGGAGGATACATGTGTTATACATGAGGGGAGGAGGATACATGTATTATATATGAGGGGAGGAGGATACATGTGTTATATATGAGGGGAGGAGGATACATGTATTATATATGAGGGGAGGAGGATACATGTATTATATATGAGGGGAGGGGGATACATGTATTATATATGAGGAGAGGAGGATACATGTATTATATATGAGAGGAGTGGGATACATGTATTATATATGAGGAGAGGGGGATACATGTATTATATATGAGGGGAGGAGGATACATGTGTTATATATGAGGAGAGGAGGATACATGTATTATATATGAGGGGAGGAGGATACATGTGTTATATATGAGGGGAGGAGGATACATGTATTATATATGAGGGGAGGAGGATACATGTATTATATATGAGGGGAGGAGGATACATGTATTATACATGAGGGGAGGAGGATACATGTATTATATATGAGGGGAGGGGGATACATGTATTATATATGAGGAGAGGAGGATACATGTATTATATATGAGAGGAGTGGGATACATGTATTATATATGAGGAGAGGGGGATACATGTATTATATATGAGGGGAGGAGGATACATGTATTATATATGAGGGGAGGAGGATACATGTGTTATATATGAGGAGAGGAGGATACATGTATTATATATGAGGGGAGGAGGATACATGTGTTATATATGAGGGGAGGAGGATACATGTATTATATATGAGGGGAGGAGGATACATGTATTATATATGAGGGGAGGAGGATACATGTATTATACATGAGGGGAGGAGGATACATGTATTATATATGAGGGGAGGAGGATACATGTATTATATATGAGGGGAGGAGGATACATGTATTATATATGAGGGGAGGAGGATACATGTATTATATATGAGGGGAGGAGGATACATGTATTATATATGAGGAGAGGGGGATACATGTATTATATATGAGGGGAGTGGGATACATGTATTATATATGAGGGGAGGAGGATACATGTATTATATATGAGGGGAGGAGGATACATGTATTATATATGAGGAGAGTAGGATACATGTATTATATATGAGGGGAGGAGGATACATGTATTATATATGAGGGGAGGAGGATACATGTATTATATATGAGGGGAGGGGGATACATGTATTATATATGAGGAGAGGGGGATACATGTATTATATATGAGGGGAGTGGGATACATGTATTATATATGAGGGGAGTGGGATACATGTATTATACATGAGGGGAGGGGGATACATGTATTATACATGAGGGGAGGAGGATACATGTATTATATATGAGGGGAGGAGGATACATGTGTTATACATGAGGGGAGGAGGATACATGTATTATATATGAGGGGAGGAGGATACATGTGTTATATATGAGGGGAGGAGGATACATGTGTTATATATGAGGGGAGGAGGATACATGTATTATATATGAGGAGAGGAGGATACATGTATTATATATGAGGGGAGGGGGATAAATGTATTATATATGAGGGGAGGAGGATACATGTGTTATATATGAGGAGAGGGGGAGACATGTATTATATATGAGGGGAGGAGGATACATGTATTATATATGAGGGGAGGAGGATACATGTATTATATATGAGGGGAGGAGGATACATGTATTATACATGAGGGGAGGAGGATACATGTATTATATATGAGGGGAGGAGGATACATGTATTATATATGAGGGGAGGAGGATACATGTATTATATATGAGGGGAGGAGGATACATGTATTATATATGAGGAGAGGAGGAGGATACATGTATTATATATGAGGGGAGGAGGATACATGTATTATATATGAGGGGAGGAGGATACATGTATTATATATGAGGGGAGGAGGATACATGTATTATATATGAGGGGAGGGGGATGCATGTATTATATATGAGGGGAGGGGGATACATGTATTATATATGAGGGGAGGGGGATACATGTATTATATATGAGGGGAGGAGGATACATGTATTATATATGAGGGGAGGGGGATACATGTATTATATATGAGGGGAGGAGGATACATGTATTATATATGAGGGGAGGAGGATACATGTATTATATATGAGGGGAGGGGGATAAATGTATTATATATGAGGGGAGGGGGATACATGTATTATATATGAGGGGAGGGGGATACATGTATTATATATGAGGGGAGGAGGATACATGTATTATATATGAGGGGAGGAGGATACATGTATTATATATGAGGGGAGGGGGATAAATGTATTATATATGAGGGGAGGGGGATACATGTATTATATATGAGGGGAGGAGGATACATGTATTATATATGAGGGGAGGGGGATACATGTATTATATATGAGGGGAGGGGGATACATGTATTATATATGAGGGGAGGAGGATACATGTATTATATATGAGGGGAGGAGGATACATGTATTATATATGAGGGGAGGAGGATACATGTATTATATATGAGGGGAGGAGGATACATGTATTATATATGAGGGGAGGAGGATACATGTATTATATATGAGGGGAGGGGGATAAATGTATTATATATGAGGGGAGGGGGATACATGTATTATATATGAGGGGAGGAGGATACATGTATTATATATGAGGGGAGGAGGATACATGTATTATATATGAGGGGAGGGGGATACATGTATTATATATGAGGGGAGGAGGATACATGTATTATATATGAGGGGAGGAGGATACATGTATTATATATGAGGGGAGGGGGATAAATGTATTATATATGAGGGGAGGGGGATACATGTATTATATATGATGGAGTATTGTGCATGCAGGAGAAGGAATTGGACATACACATTCTTACCTTTCCTATAAACTTTACATACTTTTAACAGCAGAGGGTCCAAGTACAAGAACAGTTTGTGGCCCTTTGTTCTCCAGGATTTCATCTGTTGAGAACAAGGGGCTCTCAACAGATGAAACATCAAACTCATAACTGCTTGGGGTTAAAGAAACGCTACCCCATCTCTTCTCTCTTCACTTGCCCCATCGCAACCATTGTTGCGTTTTTCTTTGCTCTTGGGACAGTCCGACCATGCTCCCCCATAGTCTCACTCTATATAACACTCATGTAAAATTGGGCCGCTATGGTTAAAAAATGCATTTGAGCCTTTGCCATTGCAAAAAAAAAGGGGCTAATGTCACGGCAAATCATGTCGGGGCGGCCGCTTCTGTTATTTTCATTTGATGATTGTACTGATACTATACGCAAAAATTGAAGTGTTGTGAGTAGTCCGCAGCTATCCTATCGGAATTAAAAATAGAATAAGGGCACAATTACTTTTTCTTTGGAATAAATAAAAGTTACGTTTTAATTAATTTGGACCAGGACTCAGGAAATGTTTGCCTTTCGGAAATTTATTGTAAATTGTAATATATCCCTTTCGAACTATGGGCTAAAAAAATTGTTGATCTTTTTAGAATCCGGCCGCATGCACCACCCACCTTACCAGAAGTAATTTCTCAATAGTGTGTTGTATTTTGTTAATTCCTCCTTCCTGGGTTACTTAAGCCGTCTGAGGTTTCATGAGACGCAGCGATGTACAGGAAGTTTAAGGTCATGCCACAGATCTTCATATACATGTCTGTTTTTGTTTTTTTTTTATCATTTAGGTCAATGGGTGACAGATTTGACAACTGGTGTGCAGAATTCATTAACTTTCAATCCAAAACCATTCACATTAATAAGGGAAAAGACTCATGACATGATAACTGATTACAATAGCTCTGTTTTTCCTAGTCCCTACTCTAATAATGATTGTTTGAGAATTCCCCATAAAGGACACGACACATATTTAATTGTACTGATTTTTCAACAAAACTACAATTGTATGAGTATTGTTTTTTTATCAGAATGAAAAATGGCAAACAAATGCCAAGGATGGAAAGTGCTGCGAATTAGGAAAAAAGGTAACACGTCATAGGTAATGTGCGCTATAAATGATATGTCCTCTTTAAAGCGTACCTAACTTTTCAGGAGCTTTTCAGAATAAGATGTCATATGTGTGTACATGACGAATAACACTTTTTCTGCCCTTTATATGTCTTGTATATGACATTATTTTGCAGTTTTCCCCTCTGCAGGCTCCATCTCTAATTCTCAGTTGTCTAAAAGTGGGCAGAACCTAACTGCTATCATGTCTTCTATATATTGCACACATAGAAGAGGAGAATCCTGCACACACATATATATATATATATATATATATATATATATATATATATATATATATATATATATATATTGTAAACAGTCAGTAGGAAGACTGGTAGAGGGTAGGTATGTGCCACTGAGATTTCTTATCTGAGTGGTGTAAATCTCTGGGAAGTTCGTTGCTCAGCAAGGTTAGTTGGTGAGGAGTTTCTAAGGCTGGATTTCAGGGTCTGGGATTTAGGAATTGCTGTAGAGATTCTCGGTGGGATGGCCATTCCCATACCTCCACTCCAGGTTTTGGTTTCTAGAGGTTCTGAGTTTCAGCTGGCCCTGATTAAAAGGGAAGCTGACAGTGTGAAGAGAGAGAGAGTGAGGAGGAAGGAGGTTGTTATTCCTCCAGGGAGACTGCTATGACCGAAGCACCTAACAAAGGGGATTTGCACACTCAGGTGGTGGCTGCTACAGGGTGAGAACTTTAAAGATTGTTTTTCAACAAAGTTATATTGTTTTGTTGGTTGCTTTACCCAGTGGACGCAAACTCTGTACAAAAAGGATCTGTTTGTTTGGTGCAAATTAAAAGTACCCGCTGTGTCTGTTTTACCGTTTCCGTGTGCGTGACTGCCCAATACAGCAACCCAAGGGGAATGCCAGCTCACAATATATATATATATATTAAAAAAAAGTCCAAATACAATGTCAGCCGCACAGCCTTGTAAATCATAGGTGGGTGCCGACCTGCCCAGGTCAGGGCTAACAGACCTGCTGTAGTAGAATCCAAAAATCAGGCAGCACTCCAAGGTATAAGCAAGGTAGAAAAAGGTGCTTTATTGGTCCATATACACACGACGTTTCAGCTCAACACAGGATTATATATATATATATATATATATATATATATACACAGTATATATAGAATCTGCAGCAGCACTGAGGAGATTATACAGCAGTAATAAACAGTGTAGCTGAGAATCCAGCACTGGGGTAACATGGAAATCTTACCAGCAGCCTGTCTCTTTCTCACTCTGCTCCTGCTTCCTCCCCCTGCTCACCCCTCCCCCTCCATAGACTTGCATGCAGTGTGTATTGCTGAGTCAGACTCTGTCTCTCTCTGCTCCATCCTCGTGCTCCCCCTTCCCTCTCCATAGACTTGTGTGGTAGGCAGTGAAGAGACACACCCCCACATTCTGCAGCCTGTCTCTTCTGCTCTGTAACCAGTGACGGACTTTGCTTGACAACAGGGGGCGGACAGCGGATTACAGGAAGAGAGACACCTAGTGGTAGTAACTTTACACAAAAGTTAAACAACTAAATTTTAACAGTTTGTAAATTACAAAGTTGTTTTATATCAGGTATACTATTAGATTAGAATAAAGTGTTTGAAACATTAGTGTCCTTTGAATCTACAGGTCATTTCATATGATGCAAATTCTTATAGACACACAGGGCGGATTAGCTGCGGAATATCCGCAACAAATGTAATTGCGGATAATCTGTAGCGTATTACAGTATCAGCAGAAATTTGATCAAATCTCATCCACACGCTGCAGAAAAAATAAGCTGAGAAAACTTTTATTTCCTAACCTGTGGTGCGTTTTTTTAATCCGCAGCATATGAATTTATGCTGCGGAATCGTTGCTCTTCTGTTGCAGGTTTTGCCCATTAAATTCAATGGGGAGGTAAAACTCGCAACAAATCGCAAATGTTGCAATTTTTGTGGCAGGGAAGATACAATTCTGCCGCAACAATCGCAAATCAGAAAAAAAATAATAAATAAACCACTACTTACCCCTCATGCATTGTCATAGCGACGCGTCCCTCTGTTCTCCGTGAAGCCCGACCTCCTCGGATGATGTTTTATCTAATGTGACTGCTGCAGCCAATCACAGGAGGTCGGGCTGCACAAAGAAGAGGGACTTCAAATTTTCCAGCACTATTTTCCACAGCGAAGATTACGCCCGAAAATATGCACCACAATTTGGTGCAGATTTTCAGCTGGAATTCCCTGTGGGTTCTGGGTCACATCCGCTGTGTACTTTTATGCAGCTTGTCCACCCCCTGTAAATCCTATATGTATTTTTTTTGTTTACAATTTTTACTGAATAAAATCCTCTTTTTCATGTAAAAAAAAAAAAAAGAAATGTTCTTTTATTTTTCACTTTGTCATTTTTATTTTATTTTTATTACATTTTAATTTTATTTATTAGTCACACTAGGGGACTTGCAGCTGTGATTGTTTGATCGCTTGTATAACACTTTGTAATACTTATTGTTATGGCATGGCCTACCAATGGCAGACCTAGGGGACTTGGGACTCGGCACCCTGCGATCATGTCATGGGGTCACTGATGGTCAGACAGAGGGAGCCTCATCCCTCTGTGAAACTTAGATGTCCCAGTCACTTTTGACCACATCATCTAAGGGGTTAAATGACTGCGATCATAGTATTTTCAAATCCTGGTCATTAGTGAAGATGTCAGCTTTTTAATGCAGCCAACACCCATAAGTGATGGTGCGGGGTACTTCTGCTGTGCACACACCATCACTGTACCGTAATAGTGTGGAGGTTCATGGAAACAACCCGCAAGCTGTAAGATACTGTTACGGTGCGGGGCAGATAGGGGTTATTTGTTAGGTATGTAGCAATGTTATATGGGAACTGCAGCTCAGGGGTGCAATGACCGCTGGCTGTTTTAGGCCTGTGGCCTACTAGAGGTAGACGAGTACATCAGACTCACATCTCGGCGCAGGCGGATTGATGACATCACTGCATTGCTCTGCAACGGGCAGCATTCTGAAGACACAGCAGCTCATCATGTGAACATGAAGGTGAGTTTACCTTTTTTTTATTTTCCTTGGTGCAAAAGGGGGCACCATTAATGGAGGAGGGGGGCCTCACTACTATATTGGGGTCACCATATCTACTACATGGGGGGCCTTACTAAAACATGGGGGCCTAACTACTCTATGGGGTGTAACTACCGCATGGGAACACCTACTTGCTTCATGGGGGCACTTATCTATTATAAGGGGCACCTATCTAATATATGGAGACACCTATCTACTATATGGGGGCACCAATCTACTACATGGGGCATTTATCTAATATATCGGGGCATTTGTCTTCTATATGGGGGCTTAGCTAATATTTGATGCCCTAACTACTATATAGGGGTCACCTATTTTCTATACGGGGTCACCTATCTACAATATGAGGACCTACAGTGAAGGAAATAAGTATTTGATCCCTTGCTGATTTTGTAAGTTTGCCCACTGTCAAAGACATGAACAGTCTAGAATTTTTAGGCTAGGTTAATTTTACCAGTGAGAGATCGATTATATATAAAAAAAAACAGAAACTCACATTGTCAACATGATATATATTTATTTGCATTGTGTACAGAGAAATAAGTATTTGATCCCCTACCAACCATTAAGAGTTCAGCCTCCTCCAGACCAGTTACTGCTCCAAATCACCTTGGTGTCTGCATTAAAGACAGCTCTTACATGGTCACCTGTATAAAAGGCTCCTGTCCACAGACTCAATTAATCAGTCTGACTCTAACCTCTACAACATGGGCAAGACCAAAGAGCTTTCTAAGGATGTCAGGGACAAGATCATAGACCTGCACAAGGCTGGAATGGGCTACAAAACCATAAGTAAGACGCTGGGTGAGAAGGAGACAACTGTTGGTGCAATAGTAAGAAAATAGAAGACATACAAAATGACTGTCAATCGACATCGATCTGGGGCTCCATGCAAAATCTCACCTCGTGGGGTATCCTTGATCCGGAGGAAGGTGAGAGCTCAGCCGAAAACTACACAGGGGGAACTTGTTAATGATCTCAAGGCAGCTAGGACCACAGTCACCAAGAAAACCATTGGTAACACTTTACGCCGTAATGGATTAAAATCCTGCCGTGCCCTCAAGGTCCCCCTGCTCAAGAAGGCACATGTACAGGCCTGTCTGAAGTTTACAAATGAACATCTGGATAATTCTGAGAGTGATTGGGAGAAGGTGCTGTGGTCAGAAGAGACTAAAATTGAGCTCTTTGGCATTAACTCAACTCGCCGTGTTTGGAGGAAGAGAAATGCTGCCTATGACTCAAAGAACACCGTTCCCACTGTCAAGCATGGAGGTGGAAACATTATGTTTTGGGGGTGTTTCTATGCTAAGGGCACAGGACTACTTCGCCGCATCAATGGGAGAATGGATGGAGCCATGTGCCGTCAAATCCTGAGTGACAACCTCTTTCCCTCCACCAGGACATTAAAAATGGCTCGTGGCTGGGTCTTCCAGCACGACAATGACCCGAAACATACAGCCAAGGCAACAAAGGAGTGGCTCAAAAAGAAGCACATTAAGGTCATGGAGTGGCCTAGCCAGTCTCCAGACCTTAATTCGATCAAAAACTTATGGAGGGAGCTGAAGATCCGAGTTGCCAAGCGACAGCCTCGAAATCTTAATGATTTACAGATGATCTGCAAAGAGGAGTGGGCCAAAATTCCATCTAACATGTGTGCAAACCTCATCATCAACTACAAAATACGTCTGACTGCTGTGCTTGCCAACAAGGGTTTTGCCACCAAGTATTAAGTCTTGTTTGCCAAAGGGATCAAATACTTATTTCTCTGTGCACAATGCAAATAAATAAATATAATTTTGACAATGTGATTTTCTGTTTTTTTTTAAATATAATCTATCTCTCACTGGTAAAATTAACCTAGCCTAAAAATTCTAGACTGTTCATGTCTTTGACAGTGGGCAAACTTACAAAATCAGCAAGGGATCAAATACTTATTTCCTCCACTGTATGGGGTGACCTAACTACTATATGGGAAGCAAAAGAGGAGAACTAATGTATAGGGGCACAAAAGAAGACTACTACTGTGTGGCGGAAAAAGGGGGACATTATTACTCTGTTGGGGGCACTATTACTGTGTGGGGCATCAAGAGGAGCACTCTTACAGAAAGGGACCTGAAGGAAGCACTATTAATGTTTGGGAATAGGTTGGGAGTGTGATGGAAACTCATGGAGTCAAATATGTGTAACAACCAGCAGGTTTGTGGACCCGCTGGGCTACTCCACCGGATTGGCGTAGTGCCACCTCTAAGGCGTTGTCTAAGCAGCCTCCCTGGTCTTCTCACTTTAACCCCTCTACAGGGATCTTGTTTTCGCTGTGGGGAGACTACCTCTTGAGGTGGTCCCAGCAGAGTAGCTTCTGGCCAAACAGAAGCTGGGGAGACAGGCAGGTGGTACCTTGGTAGTAGTAGACAGGAACCAGATTACTGGAAGCAGGCTAGTGCCAGATTGCTGGAAGCACGTTGGTGCCGGATTGCTGGAAGCACGCTGGTGCCGGATTGCTGGAAGCACGCTGGTGCCGGATTGCTGGAAGCACGCTGGTGCCGCATTGCTGGAAGCACGCTGGTGCCGGACCAGGGTGTGCAGGGATATGCTGGGGACATTTTTACTGGGGCACGCGCTGACCCTTAAAGAACTGGCACGAGCGCGCACACTCTACAGGACAGTCCGGGAGAGGAGGCAGAGAGCAGAGGGGGCCGGCGTCTCTGGGAAGGGAGGCATCGAGGCGGATGCACAGCCCTGCATTCGCTGCTACCGGTAAGAGGGGGGTGCCGGCGGTCAGCAGCTGCGGGAATTACAATGTGTCTGTGCCCTAAATTCTGCAAAGACAAGTTGTGGCTGGAATAAGTCTGTTTTATAAGACGGTCTGACCCAGATGAATTCGAAAAGAAAAGTGAATAACTCCAATCTGAGAAGACATCACCTGTGAGTCACTGGATTGACTGTACTGTATGGTCAATGTATGGTGTAATATTGTTCTTTGTATTGTGCATTTTATACAGTAACTGTATGGTGGTGTTATTCAGTCACTATGTAGTAATAATATGTTATCATGATGTTGAGGTATTATTCAGTTACAGCATGGGGGTATTATTCAGTCACTATGCAGTGTTAATATGTAGTCATGAAATGGAGGTATTATTCAGTAACAGTATGGTGGTATTATTCAGTCACAGTGATTGGTGAAGATCACCTATCTCACAGGGATGTATTGGGTCAAGGAGACCACATTGGTGTGCACAACCAAGCTAAGCTGAATTAGGTCAGGAAATGGGAAAAGGGGAAAGAATGTGGTCTGTGGGTAAATTAATATTTAACTTTTATTGATTTGCATTAAAATTGGTTAAAAGTCCAATGGTGCAAACTGGTATGTGTGAGTGACCCCCAAACTCACATACCCATGGCCATGAATTATGTAGTGAAATATTGTTATGAATGATTGTGCTGTCACTATTGCTCAAGTGAAAAAAAAACATAGATTACTGAGCTGTCTGGGTGGCAAAATAAGTTGCAGGTCGGATAGAATAGAACCAATAGGCTGCAATTTATGGCAATCTCTCAGTCTCAGGAAGCTAGATTATGCTATATAGCAGGCTCAGATTATCTTTACTGCGCTGTTAATATCGACAGGCAGCAAAGCTGGAACAATTCTAGTTGGCCTTGCAATTGGTATTGATGTCAAATTATGACAGTGTGGTGAGCAGAGGCAGGCTTTGCCAAACGCACTGCCATGCGTTGTTGCTGCGGTAAGTTTGAACAATTGTTGAACCAACCGCACCCTCACGCCGGTGTCCCTGCAAACCAGAGCAGCAGCGTGGGGAGCGGCCGAAGTATGTGCTGCAGCCGCACTAAGCTGTTAGCCAACAGGCGGTGTAATGGAGCCGTCCTCCAGGTTGACTCCGCTGTCAGAGCGGTTGTGAATAAGTATAGTAACCGCGCTCAGCTATCAGCCGGGAAGCGTTATCACGGGGTCGGCCTGCAGAACTGACCCAGTGTGTGCACTGGGTTTCTGAGCGGAGCGGCAAGGACTCAAGCACTGAGACCTCACAGCCACCCCGCAGGACAAGCAGTCCTATATAGCGGAACTGCGGTCTTTTCCCGTGGGTGAATTTGATAATAGCCCCGGGAGGACCGCACAGGGAATCACCAACCGTCGAGGTAGGACGCGGTGACAGGATAGGGAGAGTGCACCCAGCTGTTCTGTGAGACACAGCGGGGTGCACTGCAGCCACGGTCGTGCAGCAACAAGTAAGCAACTGACAGCTGTCAGCCGCACTGTAAGGATCGTATGTGAAGTGAGTTCAATTGAGCTTGGACAGCTAGGGCCAAGTATTGCACCAGAGGAGTAAAGATTGTGTTAAGCACCCGACGAGCGTTTCGCCAGCATTCTGGCTTCTTCACTATGTGGTGCTAATATGTGGTCATGGTGTGTCGGCATTATTTAGTAACAGTATGATGGTATTATTCAGTCACTATGTGATGGTAATAGGTTGCCATGATGCAGAGGTATTATTTAGTAACAATATGATATTATTATTTAGTCACTAATAGGTGATCATGGTGTAGAGGTATTATTCAGTAACAGTATGGTAATAGTATTCAGTCACTATGTGGTGGTAATATGTGGTCATGGTGTGGTGGTATTATTGAGTACAGTATGGTGGTATTCAATCACTATGTAGGAAGTGCATAATGTGTTTTTGAAGTTAGTGTACGAATTAGTATACAGTACCGATGCCCACTCATCCACCATTAAACTCCCAACGCCAGACCGCACCATTCCCTGCAACTCGACAGTATTACAATTTAAAAATTCTGCCATAATAATGACATTTGGGGCCTGAGTTCACTGGAGAATCCCAGAGACTAAGTGGGACCCCCTGTGTGCTGTGGGCACCAGCATTCGCCCGGCTTTGTGGCAGTTCTGATGTTGAGGTTCTGAGCAGCATTTGTCATGAGCTGTCTGGAAACTTGTACAGAAAATAACTTTCTTTTGCTCTGAACATCAAAATGCAGCCTTATGAAGACCCCCACAGACCTGCGCAACCTTCGGGTGTCCAGGCAATGTAGACCAGTGGCACCCACTTCAATACAGACCGGTGACGCACCTTGTTCGACCGTAAAGTCTCCTCAACGGGGAGATTTGTAATGCAATATAATTTATACTTCTCAAACTGCACCAAGATATCTGTTCTAGTCACCATCTTAAGATATCTTACCCTGGGGTATAAGATCCACCAAGGCATGGAGGGGTTTGAGCTCACATTGGCATCCTATACAGGACCCTGAAAAAAATAGCTCTTACAGTTTATCCAAGGATTTAAGATTTAATTTTGCAATAATTGTCATAAAACCTCTGCTCTATTTCATTTCATCACCGTGTGTCTTACTTGTTCCTCAGGATCTCCAGGATGACCTCCCCTCTCAAATTCTTTTCATTTAGAAGCGCAGGTTTTCCACACTTCAGACTTTCACTGCTTGGAAAGAATTACTTAACATTTCAATTGGAAAATTCTTCCTCATCCTTTAAATATTTCTATCTTTTTCCTGGACAGCTGTGCAGAAAGGTTATACGAGGCCACTAGGCAAAATAGCAAAAAATTACAGGAAAAAACACAACTTCCTTAGTAGAAGATACTTACAGTCAGGGGCGGCAGGGCCGGCTATAGAGGTGTGTGACTTGTGCGGTTGCCTAGAAAAACCCTATAAGACACAAAGAGGGACAGAGGGATTTAGGTCAAAAGGAGGGATACTTGGCGGGTATGCTGCTAAATTTTTCCTTTTCAAAAACAAGAGGGAAAATCAGAGCAAGTAAATGTGAAGACTCAAGACCTCGAGCTGAGATACAGATATCTGAGGTGACCTCTAAGGAGCTAAATTCTGTCCCCGTGATTGGCGCTGTGGGGCATCATTCTGTGAACTCAAGTCCTGTCTCTTATAAGGTCAAGAAAACTCAGGCAAAAAATGTGTTACGTGGCGCAGTCTAGTGTGCTGGCAGCCAATTAACCTTTGTTAGCTTTTATAAGGCTGCACATTAAACTGATAATATATTAGTTATTCCTGTGCAATGTGTCATATTCCAAGAATTTCTTCTATTGGAGTCATAATATAATTCTGCTCTAATCTACTATCCTGTGAGGCACTAAAATCTGACTCTGATTAAATGCTGTTGCTATCACTTTTATGAGCTGTATTTAAAGGGAAAGTTTACCAGAACGTTTTTCCACCTGCCAAGGTCCCCTGTACATAGGGAGAATATTACATTCAATATATTATTGTTGATGGGCGCAGTATTATATGTAGAAATATTCTTGTATATAGGAGCAGTATTATAGCAGTTATATTCTTGTATATAGGGGGCAGTATTATAGCAGTTATATTCTTGTATATAGGGGCAGTATTATATGTAGATATATTCTTGTATATAGAAGCAGTATTATAGTAGATATATTCTTGTATATAGGGGCAGTATTATAGCAGTTATATTCTTGTATATAGGGGCAGTATTATAGTAGTTATATTCTTGTATATAGGGGGCAGTATTATTGTAGTTATATTCTTGTATATAGGGGGCAGTATTATAGTAGTTATATTCTTGTATATAGCAGTATTATAGTAGTTATATTCTTGTATATAGGGGGGAGTATTATAGTAGTTATATTCTTGTATATAGGGGCAGTATTATAGCAGTTATATTCTTGTATATAGGGGCAGTATTATAGTAGTTATATTCTTGTATATAGGGGGCAGTATTATTGTAGTTATATTCTTGTATATAGGGGGCAGTATTATATGTAGATATATTCTTGTATATAGAAGCAGTATTATAGTAGTTATATTCTTGTATATAGGGGCAGTATTATAGTAGATATATTCTTGTATATAGGGGGCAGTATTATAGTAGATATATTCTTGTATATAGGGGGCAGTATTATAGTAGATATATTCTTGTATATAGGGGGCAGTATTATAGTAGTTATATTCTTGTATATAGGGGGCAGTATTATAGTAGATATATTCTTGTATATAGGGGGTAGTATTATAGTAGTTATATTCTTGTATATAGGAGCAGTATTATAGTAGTTAAATTCTTGTATATAGGAGCAGTCTTATAGTAGTTATATTCTTGTATATAGGGAGCAGTATTATAGTAGTTATATTCTTGTATATAGGAGCAGTATTATAGTAGATATATTCTTGTATATAGGGAGCAGTATTATAGTAGTTATATTCTTGTATATAGGAGCAGTCTTATAGTAGTTATATTCTTGTATATAGGGAGCAGTATTATAGTAGTTATATTCTTGTATATAGGTATATAGGAACAGTATTATAGTAGTTATATTCTTGTATATAGGTATATAGGGGCAGTATTATAGTAGTAGATATATTCTTGTATATAGGGGACAGTATTATAGTAGTTATATTCTTGTATATAGGGGCAGTATTATAGTAGATATATTCTTGTATATAGGGGGCAGTATTATAGTAGATATATTCTTGTATATAGGGGACAGTATTATAGTAGTTATATTCTTGTATATAGGGGCAGTATTATAGTAGATATATTCTTGTATATAGGGGGCAGTATTATAGTAGTAGTATATTCTTGTATATAGGGGCAGTATTATAGTAGTTATATTCTTGTATATAGGAGCAGTATTATAGTAGTTATATTCTTGTATATAGGGGCAGTATTATAGTAGATATATTCTTGTATATAGGGGGCAGTATTATAGTAGATATATTCTTGTACATAGGGACAGTATTATAGTAGTTATATTCCTGTATATAGGTGGCAGTATTATAGTAGTTATAATCTTGTATTTAGGAGCGATATTATAGTAGTTATATTCCTGTATATAGGAGCAGTATTATAGTAGTTATATTCTTGTATATAGGGGGCAGTATTATAGTAGTTATATTCTTGTATATAGGGGGCATTATTATAGTAGTTATATTCTTGTATATAGGAGCAGTATTATAGTAGTTATATTCCTGTATATAGGAGCAGTATTATAGTAGTTATATTCTTCTATATAGGGGGCAGTATTATAGTAGTTATATTCTTGTACATAGGGGGGCAGTATTATAGTAGTTATATTCTTGTACATAGGAGCAGGATTATAGTCGTTATATTATTGTATATAGGAGCAGTATTATAGTAGTTATATTCTTGTACATAGGGGGCAGTATTATAGTAGCTATATTTTTGTATGTAGGAGCAGTATTATAGTAGTAATATTCTTGTATGTAGGGGGCAGTATTATAGTAGTTATATTCTTGTATATAGGAGCAGTATTACAGTACTTATATTCTTGTACATAGAAGGCAGTATTATAGTAGTTATATTCTTGTATATAGGGGGCAGTATTATAGTAGTAATATTCTTGTACATAGGGGAAGTATTATAGTAGTTATATTCTTGTATATAGGAGCAGTATTATAGTAGTTATATTCTTGTATATAGGGGGCAGTATTATAGTAGTTATATTCTTGTATATAAGGGGAGTATGATAGTAGTTATATTCTTGTATATAGGGGGCAGTATTATAGTAGTTATATTCTTGTATATAGGGGGGAGTATGATAGTAGTTATATTCTTGTATATAGGAGGCAATTTTTAGAAGTAAAAAACAAGCAAATATAACATTCCATCAAAATTTCCAAAGCAAATGATAATTTAACAGAACTGATACATGACGATGAAAAATAAACTAGAAAGTAACTTTAACTTAACAAGAGTCCATTGCTGTTAAAAAGGAAGGAGGAAGAAAAAAACAACAACAAGTTTGCATTATACAGAGAACTAGCATTATTCCATATACAGTGAAGGAAATAAGTATTTGATCCCTTGCTGATTCTGTAAGTTTGCCCACTGTCAAAGACATGAACAGTCTAGAATTTTTAGGCTAGGTTAATTTTACCAGTGAGAGATAGATTATATATTCAAAAAAAATAAGAAAATCACATTGTCAAAATTATATATATTTATTTGCATTGTGCACAGAGAAATAAGTATGTGACCCCCGACCAACCATTAAGAGTTCAGTCTCCTCCAGACCAGTTACACGCTCCAAATCAACTTGGTGCCTGCATTAAAGACAGCTCTTACATGGTCACCTGTATAAAAGACTCCTGTCCACAGACTCCATTAATCAGCCTGACTCTAACCTCTACAACATGGGCAAGACCAAAGAGCTTTCTAAGGATGTCAGGGACAAGATCATAGACCTGCACAAGGCTGGAATGGGCTACAAAACCATAAGTAAGACGCTGGGTGAGAAGGAGACAACTGTTGGTGCAATAGTAAGAAAATGGAAGACATACAAAATGACTGTCAATCGACATCGATCTGGGGCTCCATGCAAAATCTCACCTCGTGGGGTATCCTTTATCCTGAGGAAGCTCAGCCGAAAACTACACGGGGGAACTTGTTAATGATCTCAAGGCAGCTGGGACCACAGTCACCAAGAAAACCATTGGTAACACATTACGCCGTAATGGATTAAAATCCTGCAGTGCCCGCAAGGTCTCCCTGCTCAAGAAGGCACATGTACAGGCCCGTCTGAAGTTTGCAAATGAACATCTGGATGATTCTGAGAGTGATTGGGAGAAGGTGCTGTGGTCAGATGAGACTAAAATTGAGCTCTTTGGCATTAACTCAACTCGCCGTGTTTGGAGGAAGAGAAATGCTGCCTATGACCCAAAGAACACCGTCCCCACTGTCAAGCATGGAGGTGGAAACATTATGTTTTGGGGGTGTTTCTCTGCTAAGGGCACAGGACTACTTCACCGCATCAATGGGAGAATGGATGGAGCCATGTACCGTCAAATCCTGAGTGACAACCTCCTTCCCTCCACCAGGACATTAAAAATGGCTCGTGGCTGGGTCTTCCAGCACGACAATGACCCGAAACATACAGCCAAGGCAACAAAGGAGTGGCTCAAAAAGAAGCACATTAAGGTCATGGAGTGGCCTAGCCAGTCTCCAGACCTTAATCCCATCGAAAACTTATGGAGGGAGCTGAAGATCCGAGTTGCCAAGCGACAGCCTCGAAATCTTAATGATTTACAGATGATCTACAAAGAGGAGTGGGCCAAAATTCCATCTAACATGTGTGCAAACCTCATCATCAACTACAAAAAACGTCTGACTGCTGTGCTTGCCAACAAGGGTTTTGCCACCAAGTATTAAGTCTTGTTTGCCAAAGGGATCAAATACTTATTTCTCTGTGCACAATGCAAATAGATATATATCATTTTGACAATGTGATTTTTTTTTTTTTTTTTTAAATATAATCTATCTCTCACTGGTAAAATTAACCTAGCCTAAAAATTCTAGACTGTTCATATCTTTGACAGTGGGCAAACTTACAAAATCAGCAAGGGATCAAATACTTATTTCCTTCACTGTATACATTCCTCCATAATGCTGTGTTTTTCTCATTTTTCCTAATTTCTAGGGATTTGATCCACCTTAGTTCTGACATGATCAGGTTCACGGCTGACATATGGTGAAATGGCTCGTTATAAATGGACATTCTGGTTCTTGTATGCCACTGGTAATATTTTACTACATTAATTATCAAATACAAGGTCCCCCGGTCAATGTTATTTACATTATATGGTACTCCATAAATAATTTCTGGGTATTTTAGAGACTGCAATCTTGGGATTTTTAACTTGCAGGATATTTCTTGCCATATATTTCGTCTTCCCCAGCACTCGGTTATAAAATGCTCCATTGTCTCCTCCTGTTGACAACCCAAGGGACACTTCCGATCTGACACACTCAAATATTTTAGATTCCCTTTAACATAAAGTTTCCCATGCAATGACAGCCATGCAATGTCAAAAAGTTTACCCGGGAGTCTCGCTCCGTTGAGAAACCTCAGACTTTCCTGTAAGGTTGCAGTTGTGCAATCTTTAAGTGCCGGCTGTAAAGAAAAGAAAGTCCTACATACGCTGAAATATAGATCTCTCCTGGTCTTACTCTCAATATAGGACTTGTCTATTCCCCATCTCCTCAGACATCGAAGACCATAATCCAGATACTGGGGAAGGAAGTCTCGTGTCAATCGCCCCCTTTTGAGACTGCCGCCCCGTATCCAAGACTCTGCAAAAGGCAATATCATATCCCTGATACTGTTTACCCACAGGGCACTGTTGTTTACGTCCAGGTTGCCAAAATTTGTTTTAAGAAACAAGGAGTCAAAGAAAACCCTTGGATTCAACATACCCAACCCACCCTCTCTCCTCTGTAGGTAAGTAATCCCTCTTTTTACTGGGTTCAACCTGTTCCCCCAAAAAAGTTGGAAGAACAGGCTAAAGAGCCTAGCAGAGAAAGATTCTGGCAAAGGAAAAATGACAGAAACATACAAGAAGACGGGGACCAGGTAAGTCTTCAACATTTTAACCCTCTCACTATAGGTCAGCCTCCAGTTTCTCCATCGCTGAACCTTTGCATTTCCGGCTTCCAATTTCTGCTCCCAATTTAGTTTGGCATTATCATCCCTCCCAAATTTAATTCCCGGAATCTTAATATCGGTGGAGGCTTTCGCAAATTGTGGCAGATCAAAGTCTGGATCACTGTGCAATACCCAGAAAGCTTCACTCTTCTCAAGGTTGACCAGAGACCCAGAGGCCTCAGAGTAGCTTCTGATGGCTGCAGACAATATCTGCACCTCACTAGGCTCAGATATCACTACAGTCACATCATCCGCGTAGGCGACAACACTCAGGGGTGAGCAACGCTGGAGCGGTACGCCTCGAAAATCACACTGCTGCAATAACGGGCAACCCTGTCTCACCCCAGCCTCAACCACGAAAGCCATTGATCAAAGGAAAGCTCTCTGCCTCACAATACAAAGTTTTCAGCCAATCAATAAATTGTCCCGGAACACCGTACTTTAACAAAGTGGCCCATAGATAATCATGATCTACTCTGTCGAAGGCTTTAGCCTGGTCTAGAGCAACAACATATCTCCCACACCTAAGAGCTTTACATCTCTCAAACATTTCCCTGATGAATATAACGGCCCCAGAGATGTTCCGCCCTTTTACTGTGCCGAACTGGGAGCCTGCCAACAATGCTGGGGACAAACAGACCAATCTAGAAAACAGAATTTTTGCCAAAATCTTTCTGTCAACATTCAAGAGGGCAATTTGCCTCCAGTTCTTGATGTCACCAGGGTCCTTACCCTTAGACAGCAAAATCAACGAAGACACTGTCATGGAGGAAGGCATCAGGTGGTTTTCTAGGCAGCTTTTGTACACATTCACAAGAATTGGTGCTAAGAGGTTTTTAAATTTCTTATAAAATTCGGCTGTTATACCGTCCGGACCTGGTGCCTTCTTTTCTTGCAAGTTGTTGATGTCCTCCATAACTTCCTCCACTGTCAATTCTGCTGTCAAGGGTGAAAAATCCACATTAGCAGTATCAGGGCTTGGAGTTGCCCTCAAGAATTGAGTCATTTTCTCTTTATCCAATATCTTTTTCTGAAACAAGACAGAATAGTAGGATTTCATCACACCCAGAATGCCCTCCCGAGATTCCTGAAGAACACTCTGGGAATCCACCAAACCTGTGACCAACCTGTTTTTTACTTGATCTTGGCAACTTTCAAACGCATCAGGTGTCCCTAAACGCCCATAATCTCTCTCCAAAAGTAGGGACGTGTATCTACTATACTGATACTGCCTGATCTCAGATTTCAGCCGATCAATCTTTGCTCTGTCATCCTTATGCTCTGAATAAAGTTACTCTAGTTCTCTACGCAGCTTCAGATACTGGCTGTACTTGCTCCTGCCTCTATTAATGGACAGTCTCTTTAAGAGCGATGCAATGTCCTTCTTGACATCCTCCCACCAGTCAGCAGCACCATCATAAAAATCTACTCTCTCCAATTGACTTTGCAAAAGGGAGACAACACAACTCTGCACATGACTATCGTCTAAGAGACTATAATTAAGTTTCCATAGCCCCCTACCAATATCTGGCCGTTTAGTGGCTCCTAAGCAGAAACACAGCACCATATGGTCTGAATAAGGGACCACTTTTTCACTCATCCCAGTAACCATCTCTGTAGCGTTGACAAAAGCCAAATCGATCCTACTGCTCCTGTCAGCACAACAATATGTGAATTTTGGCTTCCTACCACCCTGTGTGAAGACATCACTCAAGCCTGCCTGCAAGATCATTTTATTTAGGACATTCGAGTCCCTGGTCACTGCTCTGCCAGAGGATCTGTCACCTGATGTCCTCGTGACATTGAAATCCCCAGCCATCACCACAGGAACAGAGGTAAAGACGTATGGTTTCACATCATTAAAAAGCTGGACCCTGTCGGTCACTGTCTGTGGGCCATAGATATTAATGAGTCGGAGCCTTCTACCGTGGATTGTAACTTCTAGAACCAGACACCGTCCCATACACACCTCCGTTAACCTATGTACAGTCACATCATTGGTGTTAAACAGTATAGCGACCCCGGCATAAGGCTCCACAGCCAGTGACCAGAAAGAAGGACCGGACCTCCACTCTCTCTCAGCCTCACGTATAAGACCAATTGTGGTTAAACGAGTCTCTTGCAAGAAGATGACATCTGCATCCAGATATCGGAGATGATCATAGACTGTAAACCTCGTCTTCCTCACTTTAATACTGTTTACATTGCTGGAAGCAACTTTTAAGAAAAACCCGGCCATCAGAGCACAACACAAAAAGAAAAGCAAATAAATGACCCCCATCATAATAACTAAGAATTGGGGTCACTCTGCCGACCACCTGTTTCCATATCTAATGGTCCTGGGGTTTCTACGGTGCAAGGTTTCTTTTTTTATTGGGGGATGGTCCCCTGCATCTTCTTCGTATTCACCATCTATTCTTAATAACTCTCGCTCAAAATCCCCATCTGACTGACAGGACACTGAATCTATTAGATACGACCATTACTTCTGCTCTGTTCCCTTTCTTTCTGACTCTTTCCACCCCTCCCTCCGGCTTACGAGAGGACGGGTCTTTTTTCCTCCTTTTATTCTGCATACCCTTCCTTTCCTCAGATGGTAATGCAGAAGAGGAGGCTCCCGGTGGCTGGTCCCGAGGGACAACTTCCATGGTCTCCTGTGTACTGTCCGACTGCTGGTGTTCTGGACCTGGATGACCTGACTCCTGCTGGACCTCCTGTCTGGTCATTATTGACCCCGACATTAGAGCCTCCTCCTCCTACAACGTCCGTCTCAGTCACAAACTCCTCAACAGGAATCTTCTCAGGACAGTCCCTGTGCGGGTGACCTACCCTCACACACAGATTACATCGGACATTCTGACAGTTGGCACTTAGATGGCCAACTTCACCGCACAGGTTACACTTTACCACGGTGCAGATGTTTGTCAGGTGACCGGTCTTACTACACTTGAAGCACTTTCTGGGTTGACCAGGATAAAAGCAAACACCCTTTTCTCTCCCAATGAAGAAGGAATTGGGTAAATGTAAAGTTACATTGTTATGCTGGCACAGTTTTACCAGAACCCTCCACCCTCCAGTCCAGATACCATCAGCGTCTCTGTT
Organism: Rhinoderma darwinii; assembly: GCF_050947455.1. Classification (NCBI taxonomy): domain Eukaryota; kingdom Metazoa; phylum Chordata; class Amphibia; order Anura; family Rhinodermatidae; genus Rhinoderma; species Rhinoderma darwinii. The sequence continues at coordinate 16,018,904 of NC_134687.1, read as the reverse complement.
CTTGGTCAGGTCAGACACCAGGTCACAATGCCGCCTGAGTCAGACCACAATATCCTGGGGAGGAACAGCTTCATTCCAAAAGATGATGTTGACACCAACGGTATCTGGCTTGGACACTGGAATAAAACAAAATTTATCCCAACCGGTTTTGTCCCTGAACTTGGAAAAATTTGCCCAGAATCTATCCAAGTCAGGCGTAAGCTTAAAGCTGACATCGTAGCCCTGTCTGTCTGGGAGATTTATTACTGCCAAGATATTTGCTGGCACAAAACCCTTCTGGTGACACAGAAGTTCTCGGACCACAAACCTCCTATCTGGAAGGTCCTCCTTGGTGCCCTTGTGCTTGAACCTCACCACATTCCTCCTTTTAAAGGCCTGGCCTGTATAGTTAGCGCCAGAGGTAAAAGATGGAGCGCTGCGGCTCCAGGCATTTCTGGGAGGAGGCTGGCGGGTCTCACTGTCCCGACTTATAGGGCGAGTGTCTGCTCTAGAGGGGTCTGTCACACCTTGTGTACTTACAATTAAAGGGGGGAAATCAAGCACATTATTCTGGACATCTTCTGACCCATCAACCTCTATGTCATCATCAGATAAACCTACATCATACACAAGCCGTGCGTTCCCTCCAACCACCAACCCTTCAGGTACATTCCCACTCTCCCCAGTCTGTGCCCCAGCAGTACAGCTCTGCTGTGTCAGTGCATCACCCTGACACATGGATGAACGTCCACTGTTGTGCTGAGCATCCTGGGACTTGTGGTGCCTGTGCTGGTATCTGACTTCCATGCCCCTGTTCAGACACAGCTGCAGATTTTTGCGGTTTTTCTTTCTCCTCTTTCTGTGCGTCCGCTTCTAGAAATGAGAACTTTGCAGGTTGCAGCACTGGTCTGGTCCCTGGCCGGGGATCGTCTGGGAAAATATCTGACCCCGAGTCCGCGTCAGAGAATCTGAACTCTGGATCAAGGTTCTGTCTGTCGGTCATAGTAGAAAACCGTTCCTTGTTTTTATAGGACTCTGCGAGTGGCCCCATCCTCTCCAGGACAGAGTCCATCTCCCCCACCACTTGTGCGAGTTGCATCCCGAGTGAGTAAAGCTGAGCAGCATATACGGCTTCATCCTTAGGATTGGCGTTATTCAGTTTATAAATACAGTCAATTTGCATTTGCAGCATTTGTTTTTTGGCTCTGTAACTCTCCCATCCTCCTCACCAGAGCAGGGATTTCCTCCGCCAGTTGCAGCTCTGGCGCACGCTCTGTCTCTTTAGACTGTGGGCTTTGCTTGTGCAGGGTTTCAGGCTGTCTAACTGCCGCTGACCCCTCCAGATTAGCCGTCCCAGCTCCACTGGTCTCACCCCCTGCTGGATCACACTCTCCAAGGCCTGTAACAGTTGTAGAAATACCTTGAGCATTTCTTGCAGGTTTTGCCTCCACAGACTTTTCAGCGATTTTACTGCTGCTAGACCTTGTGCGGCCTGAGCACGCCATGCTGGTCACCCATTCACTCTGCTGCATTGTCAGTCTCTCCAGGGATGTTCTCCACTGTCTGGATGCCGGAGGGGTGAACTGCACCCCAGGTGCCTGTAATGTGCTCTGCCCCCCCAGTGCTTCACTCTCACAAGTACTTCTTACTGCTGCAACATTTGCTTTACTCACTTTACATTCTCCATCTTCCTTCCTTGTGCTGCTGGTGCTTCCATTCTGAGTGTTCCACTGCTTAACATTCACTTTGGGATTTGTATCCACATTAGAAGGAGCCTGGGAATTTTCTCCCAGTAGAGGCCTGGAAGCCTGGGCCTTGCGTTGGGAGAGTCCCAGCCCGGGGTGGCCCCGCCCTGGGCTATCTCCAGACATGAGGAGAGCTACAGACGCAACCTCACAGCAAGGAGGCAGTATTATAGTAGTTATATTCTTGTATATAGGAGGCAGTATTATAGTAGTTATATTCTTGTAGATAGGGAGCAGTATTATAGTAGTTATATTCTTGTATATAGGGGGCAGTATTATAGTAGTTATATTCTTGTATATAGGGGCAGTATTATAGTAGTTATATTATTGTATATAGGGAGCAGTATTATAGTTGTTATATTCTTGTATATAGGAGGTAGTATTATAGTAGTTATATTCTTGTATATAGGAGCAGTATTATAGTAGTTATATTCTTGTATATAGGAGCAGTATTATAGTAGTTATATTCTTGTATATAGGGAGTAGTATTATAGTAGTTATATTCTTGTATATAGGGGGCAGTATTATAGTAGTTATATTCTTATATATAGGAGCAGTATTATAGTAGTTATATTCTTGTATATAGGGGCAGTATTATAGTAGTTATATTCTTCTATATAGGAGCAGTATTATAGTATTTTTTAAACCAAAAAGGGAGATCTTGATATCATGCAATTATATTCGTCAAAATAAAATTGTATTAAACAAATTTACAATTTATTACACATCAGTACAAGAGTACAAAAATAACCCCCCTCCCAAGTATATACTATAGACATTTAAAATATATTAAAAGAAAGCCAGGTGACTCCTAATATGATATCGTAGATCATGAGTAGTGATAACTCCTCACAATATACATATACCCCTCAGGTGAAATTCGAACTGGATACCATGTGTGTTAATGTGTACACAAAGTAAAGAACACTATCAAATAGAACAGTTTAGAATATTTGATCCATAAAAATAGCGTGACCATACTAGTGATCCTATTTCAAAACAGTGTAAGAAAAAAGATAACCGTACGATTGGTAACACACACCGATTTAAAGTTACTGGTGGTGATATTTCAGCATACCTAAGGAGGACATGATGAGAGTATGATACGGCACCTGGACACCGAACACCTCAAGGTTCTATTCTTGTATATACGGGGCAGTAAAACAGTAGTTTTATTCTTGTATATAGGGGGCAGTATTATAGTAGTTATATTCTTGTGTATATAGGAGCAGTATTATAGTAGTTATATTCTTGTATATAGGGGGCCAGTATTATAGTAGTTATATTCTTGTATATAGGGGGCAGTATTATAGTAGTTATATTCTTGTATATAGGGGGCAGTATTATAGTAGTTATATTCTTGTATATAGGGGGCCAGTATTATAGTAGTTATATTCTTGTATATAGGGGCAGTATTATAGTAGTTATATTCTTGTGTATATGAGCAGTATTATAGTAGTTATATTCTTGTATATATGGGGCAGTATTATAGTAGTTATATTCTTATATATAGGGGGCAGTATTATAGTCGTTATATTCTTGTATATATGGGGCAGTATTATAGTAGTTATATTCTTGTATATAGGAGCAGTATTATAGTAGTTATATTCTTGTATACGGGGACAGTATTATAGTAGTTATATTATTGTATGTAAGGGGCAGTATTATAGTAGTTATATTCTTGTACGTAGGGGCAGTATTATAGTAGTTATATTCTTGTATATAGGAGCAGTATTATAGTAGTTATATTCTTGTATGTAGGGGCAGTATTATAGTAGTTATATTCTTGTATATAGGGGCAGTATTATAGTAGCTATATTCTTGTATATATTCTTGTACATAGGTGACAGTATTATAGGAGTTATATTCTTGTATATAGGGGGGCAGTATTATAGTAGTTATATTCTTGTATATAGGAGCAGTATTATAGTAGTTATATTCTTGTATATAGGGGGCAGCATTATAGTAGTTATATTCTTGTATATAGGGGGCAGTATTATAGTAGTTATATTCTTGTCCATAGGAGAGGATAGACGTGTGCTTGTGAGTTCCCTGTTAGGACTATGCATGGCTTCTGACCCAGGTGGAGGGGAGGGGTCCTGGGCTGATGATCCTGGGAAAGCCCAGAGTCTGGAGTTTTTCCTGCAGCATGGAGATGGTGGAGGTGATGATCTGGAAATGGTGGCTGGTGAGTCAACTGAATCTCATGATGTTGGTGAATTGTGCACAAAAATGACAAAGAAAAATATCTTTAAAATGGAAATGCAAGTTTGCAAATTGAGAACTGAAATTAACCAAGAGACTGATCCAAAGGCAAAGCTGATGAAATGTGAGTGTCTGGATGTTTGCACACGTGAGCTGGTTATATTGAAGGAGAGATTGCAGAAAGAATCATGCACAGTACCCAAAATAAAGAACTGGGCAATTGAGAACAAAAGGGAGACCAGAGCCCAAACTGTGAAGAGAAAAAATATCATTGCAAAAAAAGACACTGACTATAAGGCCTCATTTACACGAGCGTGTGCGTTTTGCGCGCGCAAAAAATGCTGCGTTGTGCGCGCGCAAAAGGCACTTGGCAGCTCCGTGTGTCATCCGTGTATGATGCGCGGCTGCGTGATTTTCGCGCAGCCGCCATCATATTGATGAGGCTAGTCGACGCCCGTCACTGTCCAAGGTGCTGAAAGAGTTAACTGATCGGCAGTAACTATTTCAGCACCCTCGACAGTGAATGCCGAACACAATATACACCAACCTGTGAATAAAAAAAGACTTTCATACTTACCAAGAACTTCCTGCTTCCCCCAGTCCGGGCTCCCGGCCGTTGCCTTGGTGACGCGTCCCTCTCTTGTCATCCGGCCCCACCTCCCAGGATGACGCCGCAGTCCATGAGACCGCTGCAGCCTGTGATTGGCTGCAGCCTGTGCTTGGCCTGTGATTGGCTGCAGCCTGTGCTTGGCCTGTGATTGGCTGCAGCTGTCACTTTGACTGAACTGTCATCCCGGGAGGTCGGACCGGAGTTATCGGTAAGTCAGAACGTCTTTTTTTTTTTACAGGTTCATGGATTTTCGGAGCGGAAGTCACTGTCCATGGTGCTGAACCAGTTTAACGCTTTCAGCACCGTGGACAGTGACTGTCTCCTGACGTCGCGTACCCGAACATTTTTTACCGGTTTCGGTCAAAACGAGTTTGGCCGAACCCGGTGAAGTTCGGGGCGCTCATCTCGAATTTGACACTCCGTTTGGATGTTTGTAAACAGAAAAGCACGTGGTGCTTTTCTGTTTACATTCAGGAGTTTGACAGCTCTTGCGTGAATCACGCAGTTCGCACGGAAGTGCTTCCGTGCGGCATGCGTGGTTTTCACGCACCCATTGACTTCAATGGGTGCGTGAGTGCGCGAAAAACGCACGATTAGAGAACATGTCGTGAGTTTTTTTCTGCGCACACGCAATGAGCGCAATTCACGCATCGTCTAAACAGCCCCATTGACTAATATAGGTGCGTACGACATGCGTGCAAAGCACGCGCGTCGCACGCGCGTATAATACGTTCGTGTAAATGAGGCCTAAGACTGTGTATAATATTGTGGAGCAGGGAAACCCTGGAAGATATGAGTGTGCAGTGGCTGGAGGTTCACAACTCCCATCATGTGTGGGGTCTGTGCAATCAGTCAACAAAAATGCTGCTAAAGCTGCAGAGAAATGTGTGCCAGCTGACGAGGGGTTAACTGCAGTAGACTCTATGTGCAGTACTGATGAAGTGAATGCGAGTGGCACTCCTGGGAGTGAGCAAAAAAGTGCCTCATGTCCTGATATTATAAGCGAGACCTCGCTCAGCGCGGTGATTGACAGTCTGATATCTGATGAACCAGCGGCACAGGCTGAGGCGGACATTGCAGACCCTGTTCTGAAGGTTCAGCCGTCCGCAGTGTCAGTGAATGGAGTGCAGGTTACACAGCGATCAGGAGCAGACACAGGAGGATCTGCAGTACAATCAGCTGAGGAGAGGTCCAGTCCTGACCCACCTGCTGACAGACCTCAGTACAGGAGACTATTCTCCAGCGTCACAAGACCGACTAACCCCACACCTCAGAGGAGGAACGCGGTCAAAATCAGGTACAAAGGACCAGAGGAAAACCTCCCCTCCAGACTCCACATTGGGAAAGTTTTGTTGAAGGAGTTTATGAAGTTTAAAGCTTCTGAGGTGTTCGCTCTGATCCACGTTCCTTCCAGCAGGAATTATGACATCAGTTTCAAGCTGCAATATAGTCTATACTTGTTCTGGAGTATTTATAACGATACAAAGGAGCACGCGATGTGGGAGCATCTACATGTCATCCAACTGACTAAACCCCAGGTAGTCACCGCCACCGTCCTGTTCCAGTCTGAGGTGGTGGCTCTGGCAGATGTGCAGCACTGGTTGAGCAGATATTGTGAGGTGAAGAGACTGCCAACAAAGATCTATGATGAGGAGGAGATCTGGAATGGAGGATATTCTGTCAAGATCCAGCTGGTTCAGGAGAATAGAGTGACCAGACATCTGCCGAACTCCTTCTACCTGGGCTCGGAGAGAGGCGTATGTTACTACCCTGGTCAACCTCGACTGTGCCATAGATGTGGGGGCAGACACCTGGCATTCAACTGTTCCCGTATTAAGTGCTCACTATGTGGTCAGTTTGGGCATGTGAAGGACGATTGTACAGGACCTGTCATCTGTAACCTGTGCTTAGGACCTCGACATACATTCCGGGAGTGTCCGCATGCAGAGCATAATAAGGAGGAGACCTTTAAAGAAACCATGGAGGAAGACCAGGAGGATGTCTCCATATGTGTAGATACAACCCCAGAACCTGGAAGTCCCAACGATGATGTGAGCCAAAGTACCAGAGATCGTGCTCCAGAGACGAATGCCCCATCTGTGGATGCTGCACAAGTGTCACCAGCCACTGAAAATAGAGGTCATGCTAAATGCAAAATATCCAGTCACTCTGTCACCAGAACATCTAAACATCTGCCCAACACCAGTAAAGAACCAGCTGATCTAGCCGCAGTGACCCGTAAGGAACCAGCTGATCCAGCCGCAGTGACCAGTAAGGAACCAGCTGATCCAGCCGCAGTGACCAGTAAGGAACCAGCTGATCCAGCCGCAGTGACCAGTAAGGAACCAGCTGATCCAGCCGCAGCGGCCAGTAAAAAACCATCTGATCTAGCTGCAGCGGCCAGTAAAAAACCAGCTGATCCAGCCGCAGCGACCAGTATGGATGAGGAGGGATTTCAGACGGTTAAAAGGAGAAGTAAAACAGATGATTCTTCTAGGAAAAAAATCACTGCTGCAAAGAAATCACCGGAGTCTCCAGTGCTGGCGATAACTGGGGGACGTTACTGTGTGCTGGGGGAAGATGACCAGGAAGAAGAAGCAGAGATGGAGCAAGTCTCCTCACACATCCTAGACAACGAACCTCAGGATGAAGATGCTGACCCCCCAATGTCCACCAAAAGATGGGGTGTAACGGGACATAGCAGTGGAAGAAGGAAAAAAAGTAGGAAAGACATGTAACCAAGATGAGGCTGAAAATCACCTCCATCAATGTGAACAGCGTGAAGAATAGTAGCAGGCGGCAGGCGATATTCCAGCGTCTGTCTGACGACAAAACCAATGTCCTCTTTATACAAGAGACTTATCTACAGCGTAATGTCCCTGCAGTCACCACATCTAGTGGGACAGTGAAACTCTCAGTTGCTGTATGGAGACTTCAAGCCTGAACTCAGTTTATATCATAGAGGATTTCTATATGTCATAAATGTGGTGACCGTGTACCATCTGTGGTGTGCGCGATGCTGCCTGGTCACAAATAAGGAAGAACTCTCCTGTAATACTGTCTAGAATAATATCATGGAAAATAGTTGAAACAATCTATAACGGAGCAATATTCATATATTATGGTTTGTTTAATGATTGTGATGTTATTAAGAGACATACGTTTATTTTCTTTATCTGTTATGAGTGTATTGCAAAGGTATTGTAATAATTTGTTGCAAGTTTTCAAATAAAAAAGATAATTATAGTAGTTACATACTTGTGTATAGGAGCGGTATTATAGTAATTATATATATTCTTGTATATAGGTGCAGTATTATAGTAGTTATATTCTTGTGTATAGGAGCAGTATTATAGTAGTTATATTCTTGTATATAGGGTCAGTATTATAGTAGTTATATTCTTGTATATAGGGACATTATTATAGTAGTTATATTATTGTAAATAGGGGCAGTATTATAGTAGTTATATTCTTGTATATAGGGGCAGTATTATAGTAGTTATATTCTTGTTCATAGGGGGCAGTATTATAGTAGTTATATTCTTGTATATAGGGAGCAGTATTATAGTAGTTATATTCTTGTATATAGGGGGCAGTATTATAGTAGTTATATTCTTGTATATAGGAGGCCATATTATAGTAGTTATATTCTTGTATATAGGGGGCAGTATTATAGTAGTTATATTATTATATATAGGGGCAGTATTATTGTAGTTATATTCTTGTATATAGGGAGCAGTATTATAGTAGTTATATTCTTGAACATAGGGGGCAGTATTATAGTAGTTATATTCTTGTATATAGGAGGCAGTATTATAGTAGTTATATTCTTGTATATAGGAGGCCATATTATAGTAGTTATATTCTTGTATATAGGGGGCAGTATTATAGTAGTTATATTCTTGCATGTAAGGGGCAGTATGATAGTAGTTATATTCTTGTATATAGGGGCAGTATTATAGTAGTTATATTCTTGTATATAGGGGCAGTATTATAGTAGTTATATTCTTGTATATAGGGGGCAGTATTATAGTAGTTATATTCTTGTATATAGGAGGCAGTATTATAGAAGTTATATTCTTGTATATAGGGGCAGTATTATAGTAGTTATATTCTTGTTCATAGGGGCAGTATTATAGTAGTTATATTCTTGTATATAGGAGCAGTATTATAGTAGTTATATTCTTGTATACGGGGACAGTATTATAGTAGTTATATTATTATATATAGGGGCAGTATTATAGTAGTTATACTCTTGTATATAGGGGGCAGTATTATAGTAGTTATATTCTTGTATATAGGGAGCAGTATTATAGTAGTTATACTCTTGTATATAGGGGGCAGTATTATAGTAGTTATATTCTTCTATATAGGGGCAGTATTATAGTAGTTATATTCTTGTATATAGGGGCAGTATTATAGTAGTTATATTCTTGTATGTAGGGGGCAGTATTATAGTCGTTATATTCTTGTATATAGGAGCAGTATTATAGTAGTTATATTCTTGTACATAGGGGGCAGTATTATAGTAGTTATATTCTTGTATATAGGAGGCAGTATTATAGTAGTTATATTCTTGTATATAGGAGGCCGTATTATAGTAGTTATATTCTTGTATATAGGGGGCAGTATTATAGTAGGTATATTCTTGTATATAGGAGCAGTATTATAGTAGTTATATTCTTGTATATAGGGGCAGTATTATAGTAGTTATATTCTTGTATATAGGGACAGTATTATAGTAGTTATATTTTTGTATATAGGAGCAGTATTATAGTAGTTATATTGTATATAGGGAGCAGTATTATAGTAGTTATATTCTTGTATACGGGGACAGTATTATAGTAGTTATATTATTATATATAGGGGCAGTATTATAGTAGTTATATTGTATATAGGGAGCAGTATTATAGTAGTTATATTCTTGTATATAGGGGGCAGTATTATAGTAGTTATATTCTTGTATATAGGGGGCAGTATTATAGTAGTTATATTCTTCTATATAGGGGCAGTATTATAGTAGTTATATTCTTGTATATAGGGGCAGTATTATAGTAGTTATATTCTTGAACATAGGGGGCAGTATTATAGTAGTTATATTCTTGTATATAGGAGGCAGTATTATAGTAGTTATATTCTTGTATATAGGAGGCCATATTATAGTAGTTATATTCTTGTATATAGGGGGCAGTATTATAGTAGTTATATTCTTGTATATAGGAGGCAGTATTATAGTAGTTATATTCTTGTACATAGGGGGCAGTAATATAGTAGTTATATTCTTGTATATAGGAGGCCGTATTATAGTAGTTATATTCCTGTATATAGGAGCAGTATTATAGTAATTCTATTCTTGTATATAGGGGCAGTATTATAGTAGTTATATTCTTGTATATAGGGGGCAGTATTATAGTAGTTATATTCTTGCATGTAAGGGGCAGTATGATAGTAGTTATATTCTTGTATATAGGGGGCAGTATTATAGTAGTTATATTCTTGTATATAGGGGGCAGTATTATAGTAGTTATATTCTTCTATATAGGGGCAGTATTATAGTAGTTATATTCTTTTATATAGGAGCAGTATTATAGTAGTTATATTCTTGTACATAGGGGGCAGTATTATAGTAGTTATATTCTTGTATATAGGAGGCAGTATTATAGTAGTTATATTCTTGTATATAGGAGCAGTATTATAGTAGTTATATTCTTTTATATATCGGAGGCAGTATTATAGTAGTTATATTCTTGTATATAGGGACAGTATTATTGTAGTTATATTCTTGTATATAGGGGCAGTATTATAGTAGTTATATTCTTGTATATAGGGGCAGTATTATAGTAGTTATATTCTTGTATATAGGAGGCAGTATTATAGTAGTTATATTCTTGTATATAGGAGCAGTATTATAGTAGTTATATTCTTGTATATAGGGGGCAGTATTATAGTAGTTATATTCTTGTATATAGGAGCAGTATTATAGTAGTTATATTCTTGTATATAGGGGGCAGTATTATAGTAGTTATATTCTTGTATATAGGAGCAGTATTATAGTAGTTATATTCTTGTATATAGGGGCAGTATTATAGTAGTTATATTCTTGTATATAGGAGCAGTATTATAGTAGTTATATTCTTGTATATAGGGGGCAGTATTATAGTAGTTATATTCTTGTATATAGGAGCAGTATTATAGTAGTTATATTCTTGTATATAGAGAGCAGTATTATAGTAGTATTGCTTTTACGAACATGATATTTCTTCATTCTGGCTGGACCTATGTATTTCTAGGTCCACAGCCAGACTGAGGCCCCATGCACACTAACGTAAAATCGCCCGTAATCACGGGCCGTTATTACGGCACGGGCAGGTCCATAGAAGTCAATGGGGCTCCCGTAATTACAAGGGTCCCGTACCTCTCGCTTGAACCGAGCGGCAGGTTGCTAATGCGAGTTGACGCTACATTCATTGTCTATTGCAGCGCCGGAAGTAGCCGAACACTGTACTCGCATATATCCCGCGCTCCCATAGAGAATGAATGGAGCGGCAGTGCGCATGAGTGACCTGCCGCTCGGTTCATACTAGAGGTACGGGACCCTTGTTCTCATAAACGGTGGGGGTCCCAGCTGTCGGACACCCACGGACCAGCAAGATACCCTTTACCCTACAGATAGGGGGTAACTTGTTGTAACTGGAATATCCCTTTAAAGTTTAAAAATAAAAAATTAACAATAAAGTAATGTTAAATAAAATAAAAAGACCACTTTGTACAATAAACCATAAAATAAAAGTCTCAATACATAAAACATACACACATTTGGTATCGTTGAGACTGCAATAACCTGCACAACAAATTGATAGCTTCATTTATGATGTGCACAGTATAAAAAAATAAAATAAAAATGTTTTTTTCACTTAATGTGGGGCACGAGGTGTTATGAATTTTGAACCTCCATTTGCCTCACATTAATACAAATTAACCCCATCATGTACCTCACTCATTAACCCAATGTTGCCCATTATGACTGAGAAACATGATGGGGTTTAATACTAATAATGTGAGGCACACGGAGGTTCAAAATTCATCACACCACGCGCTTCACATCAGAAAATGGAAGAACTTTTTTTATTATTGTTGCCAAAGAATCGTTTTGGTATTGAGAATCGCAATACTACACGAAGTATCGGTATCGAAGTCCAAATTCTGGTATCGTGACAACCCTAATGTAATGTAATGTATTCAATTGTATCCGCGTCCTTAGGAAGCGGATGCAATTGAAAGCGCAGGTGAAGCAGTTCCCTTTCTCATCATTCGGCGCTTTCTTGTGGTCCAGGCGGTGAGATGACGTCATCGAGCCGTCTGCTGTCATACCGCTGCAGCAGGCCTGATCAGAAAAAGACCAGGCCTGCCTCAATGGAAACTTTATTTCTGAGCCCCGCCGACGCTCGTAACTCCTAGTGCGGGACTCCTTTGTATCTGGAGGAGTCCCTGCACTAGGTTTATAGTGGCACACGCACCCGAGATGCACCAAAATTCTGGCGCATCTCGGGTGATCCTGTGTCACTTATAAGGCTTAGTAAACTATGCAGTGACAGCTCTAAGCTGCCATTGGTTAATTTACATCACGTGGTGGCCGGATACCCAAGTTCGTTGGCCTAATTTTAAAAGTACACCAATGAACTGAGGTAACCTGGGACCACGTGATATAAATGAACCAATGACAGCTTAGAGCTGTCACTGCATATTTTAATAAGCCTTATAAGTGACACAGGATCACCCGAGATGCGCCACAATTTTGGTGCATCTCGGGTGCGTGTGCCACTATAAGGGCTTATTCACACGAACGTGATATACATCCATGCTACGCGCGTGATTTTCACATGCGTCGCACGGATCTGTTAATGAATGGGGCCGTTCAGACTCTCAGTGAATTTCACGCAGCGTATGTGCGCTGCGTGAAACTCATGACATGTCCTATATTTGGCCGTGTTTCGCGCTGCACGCACCCATTGAAGTCAATGGGTGCGTGCAAATTGCGCTCGGCACACAGAAGCACTTCCGGGTGCCGCGCGTGATGCGCGCTGCAGTAGTCAAATGAATGAATGAATGAATGAATGAAAACAGAAAAGCACCACGTGCTTTTCTGTTTACAAACATAAAAACAGTGTCATAATGATGCTGGCTGCGCGGAAATCACGCAGCCGCGCACCATATGCTGCTGACACACGGACCTTTTGTGCACGCAATAAGGGTAAGGCTAGACTGAACGGCCCTGACATGGTCGCAACCGCGCCAGCACCATGTTTGGTGCAGCTGTCAAACAGCCTGTTAGTGGCCGCACGTTAACGCGTGTAAACTGTCGCTTTATCTGCAAAACCTTGCGGCCATTAATTAATACACCCTTTATGGCTGCACGATTTTGCACATTACAACAACGTACCCCCTACGCATTCTCTAGGGTAGCGGTCACTGCACTCGGCTATCTCAGGCGCTCCCATAGAGAATGAATGGAGCGGCAGTGCGCATGTAACTGGAATACTCCTTAACGAGGTATTTGACAGCCGCTCCTATATAGTGCCAGGGTAGTTGTTAGCCGTGTTGCAACCATGTCAGGGCCGCTCCGTGTGGCCTTAGACTTAACCCAGTGCGGGGACTCCTTCAGCTACAAAGGAATCCCGCACTAGGAGGTACTAGCATCGGCGGGGCTCAGCAATAAAGTTTCCGTTGATGCAGGCCTGGTCTTTTCTGATCAGGCCCGCTCCAGAAAAACATTCATAAATTGACCTACGGTGCGTTTTATTTATTCGGCAGCATGTCAATTTCTGTTGTGGAATAGCTGGTTTTCTGTAAAGGATTTGCCAGACACAGGTTCTGTGTCGACGCCCGTGGGCAATCAGTCTGCACCTGCTCCTATGTCTGTGAGACTGACTCCATCTTCCACCACTCAGGATGGCAGGCTTAGGAGTGGGAGAGCCTATCACAGCCTGGCCAGATGGAGCTAGTTCCCGCCCACTGTCTATTTATACCTGCCTTTCCTGTTCCTCCTTTGCCTGTGATTCTTCTATGCTTGTTTCTTGGCTTGCTGCTGCTGCTTGTACTACTGATCCTCTGCTTGTTATTGACCTTGGCTTTCTGACCACTCTCCTGCACAGCGTTTTGTACCTCGCTCTCTCCTGGTTTGACTCGGCTCGTTCACCACTCTTGTTGCTCACGGTGTCTCCGTGGGCAGCTGCCCCGTTTCCCTAGCTTCTGTGTACCCCTGTCTGTTTTGTCTGTCTTGCACTTACTGAGCGTAGGGACCGTCGCCCAGTTGTACCCCGTCGCTTAGGATGGGTCGTTGCAAGTAGGCAGGGACTGAGTGGCGGGTAGATTAGGGCTCACCTGTCTGTCTCCCTACCTTGTCATTACATTTTCTGTTGCAGGTTTTCTCTATTGATTTCGATGGGGAGGTAAAACCTGCAACAATTAGCACAAGTTGCAATTTTCAGGGGCGTCAGCCCTAAAACTGCCCAGGGCAGCACAAACTCTAAATACCGCCCTGCCCACAGGAACAAAGGATCGGGCATTTTGAGTTCTAACATGCCCAATTTTCCCTTCCTGCAACATTTGCTCATACGAAATCACCAGGTTTAGCCAACTTAAGATTCCCTGAAGATGCAGAAGTTTGTATAATATAAAAAAAAAATCTGAAGATAAAGAGGTGCAGGAAAGGAAGTAACTTATCTTCCCGGAAATTAAAGTTCCTGTTGGAGGGTAGTTAGTCACTGTGACAGATGTTCCTTAAAAATAAACTTCTCTGACTTTTTTTTATGTTTTTACGCCCTGCGCTGAATTTTTCCATTGTTATCATCTAAAACAAAATTTGCAAAATAAGGTCAATGTATGGAGACTTGATGGAGAGGTTTAGGGTGGAAGGGCATTAACACAGCCGATTCTGCATGTTGCCTGTTATTTATCAATCAATCTTTGAGGAGATATAGGCAGGAACGGAGTTGGACAGAACTTTGTAGGTTAGGGTAACTGTAGGTTTTTGCGTTGAACTGGCTGTGAGCAGCCAGCGGAGGGACTGACATACAGTGGTATTTGAGGAATGAAAGGAAAAATGGATGAGTCAAGTGTCAGAGTTTTAGATTGATTCAAGTGCCAATCTAAGCATTGGTAGACCCCAGAGGAAGGTGTTTAAATAATCTAGGCAGGGTATAGAAAGTATAAAGTACAGTGGCACTATATGCACTGAGCTTTCTAAGATCATTACATCAGATGCTGATGATTGCGCAGAGTCCTAGGACTGGTTTTAGGGGGTTGAAAATGGGCCCCTTATTAATAGGTGCCCCTTAAGGACTGTAACCCCAGGAGCAACCTAAGAGTGAAGCATGTAAACCACTGCCTAGGACCACCAGGGACTTTACCAATAACCACTTTACTGCCATAGACCACCAGGAATTTTATAATGAACCCTTTCACTATTTTGGCATAATATGGCGGTATTATTTGTATACTAAATTACATTTTAATTCTGGCATTGAATGGCAGTATTACTAGGAAAATATGTGGCAGGGTCATGTGGGTATATGGTATGATTTTTACAATACTGCATGGATATATTAGTTAGGTTTTGTATATTGGTATTTTTAGGGCACTGAATGGCTGTTTAGTGTGGGCACCGTATGAAAGTATTATTTGGCATTGTATGGCAGTTTTCACATATATACATTTGGGGAGAAAGTTTATATGTATCTGTGTTTTATACATTTTAAAAATACAATAGCAACTACCTAAAAAAAAAAAAAGGGGGAGTGGGGGGCAGTACTTTGCTTATTGTCCAGGGCCCCATTTTCTGTTGAACCGAAATTCGAGGGCTCAGTGGTGATTGCACCCTTTACAATCCATTACAGTTACCATACCACTAAACTTATTCTATTGTCTGTTTATTTTAGTACATTTAACCCCAAAAAGTTTTTCTTTGTTTTTATTTTTTAGATAATTCGGACTTGAATTGTGGCGTACTCGACGGGAGAGGCAATGTGCCCGAACACTCATACAGGAAAGAGAGGAAGGCCAATACAGCAAACCGTTTAGTTGTAGCTGCTCAGGAAACGGATTAGCGATCTGACATTAGTTGAGGATATCAAGATGTTTAGCTAGAGGTCCCGCCATCAGCCGGGCTTTGTCTTCTGTTTGTTTTGCCGCGGTCTGTATTTGCTTTGTACTTCACAATAGATTGTGTTAAACTAATTGCAGGAAAATATTACCATGTAATGAAGTCACTTTCTCCAAAGACTTTCCTTTACTGAAATCTTATAGCATCTCAATACAATGATGTGACACATCCTACAAGACAACAATTGGACACGATTTAATGACAATATAGTAATAACACTTATAGTCAACATAAAATTACTCAATTTTGACACCTGATTTCCACCTTCATTTTTATTCGAGGAAAAAAAGTAAAATTGGGGAATGAATTGTAACGTACTTACCCGACTGCGCTCCAATGCTGCATCTTCTCCTCTTTAGTCTTGCGGTGACATTAGCAGGGATGCCAGGTGGCACATGTATTGAGTTCTAGCCCGCCCGGCCAATAGACCGGTAAGGTGCAATATTTAAATCCCTACTATACTGGCCTCAGTGCCAGATATTAAAGAGAACCTGTCACCTCTTCTAAAATGTCTATTTTAGTAAATGCTTGTATTTCCCATGAAATAACAATTTGGAACATATTTTCTTAAAACTTTGCATTGTACTGATCCTCTGTTAATCCTCCTAGAAATTTTGGATACATAAATTGACAACTGGGTGTTACTATTCCCCTTGTCAAAGGGGCGTGTCCCTGCAGTCTCACTCTGTCAGCACTGATTGGACAGTGTCAGACTGTGTAGGGACACACCCCCAACTGGTGACACCCAGCTGTCAATTTATTCATAAAAATCTAGGAGGAATAACAGAGGAGCGGAACAACATAGAGTTTAAAAAAAGATGCTTTAGAATTGTTATTTCATGGTAATACAATTATTTACTAAAACAGACACTTCAGGAGAGGTGTGACAGATCCTATTTAAGGTGGATTCCCAATATAGTCTATTTTTCCATGTGAATTGAGTTTGACTTCAGATTGACTCCTGTTTGACCTGGCTTGCTTGACTACTCTCTAGCTTTGCTACATCACCGTTAATGAACCTTGGGCTCTCTGACTACTCCCCTGCCTAGGGCAACTTTACGGCATACCCGGCACTGCTACATCTCCTTTACAGAATCCCAGCTTGCATGACAGTCTTCCTGAGTACCGCTGCTGTATCGCACATCCAGCCCTTCTACATCTTTGTTTCTGACCCCTAACTATGTTACGTCTCACCCCAGGTACTGCATCTGTCTCTGTCTCATTCCTGCTTCCATCTTCTGAAATCCTGACCTCGCATCAAACCTGCCCGGTACATTTATGTAGACTTTGTTTGCCGTTGCCCTTTGCAACCGTATTTCCAATTCCTCCTGTTTTTGGTCTTTTCTTCATCCGCTAACGTTACTCTGAGAAAGAACCACTAGACCTGCTAGAGGCACCGAAGTCCTAAGACCTCTACATTAGCAAAAAAGGGATGGTGAAAACAGCTGAAGGGCCACAAGTCCCTTTTATTTTGTAAGAGATGGGTTGGAGGATGAACAAGCCTCAGACTGTCCAGTTACTATAATGGCATGATGACATGAACCGGCAACAGGAGGTTGCCCAATTTTGCTCTTACCATGCTGCCCATTTACCTCTATGTCCGTCCCTGTGTATGACCATTACCGCTCGTAACTACAGGTCCACTTAGCAGATGGGGAGGAAAGATGAATGAGGAGAGTCCAGTCATTAAAGTGTTGTCC
This sequence comes from Rhinoderma darwinii, assembly GCF_050947455.1. Taxonomy (NCBI): domain Eukaryota; kingdom Metazoa; phylum Chordata; class Amphibia; order Anura; family Rhinodermatidae; genus Rhinoderma; species Rhinoderma darwinii. The sequence goes on along the minus strand of NC_134687.1, from coordinate 16,001,504 downwards.
AGTCATCAAGAAAATTGATGGCCTATATTCAGGATAGCCCATCAACATCTGATCGGTGGCGGTCCAATCTCGGCACCTCTGTCGATCAGTTGTTCTGAAGGGGCCGCGGCGCTCATATGAGCACTGCTTCCTCTTCATTACAGTCATTGCTCGTATTGTGAATTGCCGATACAGTTGTAGTGCAGTATTACAGCCCTCTCCTATTCACTTCAATAGGAGAAGGCTGTAATACTATGATCCACCACTACAAGTGACGTGGCCTCTTCAAAACAGCTGATCAGCGGGGGTGCTGGTAGTCGGACACCCACCGATCAGATATTGATTACTTCAGTGGATCCTGACCATAGGCCATCAATTTCTTATTTCTGGACAGTTATACAGAGACATAAAACTCCAGACCATCAATTTTACTATATGAATTACACTAACTTACCAATATACTTTTCAATTCTGTGCAGTCATGTGATGCAGTAAGTTCTGTAGTTGTACTTGATGACCTGCCGACACAGCCCCACTTGACTTAAGACTGCCTCATCTGCCGTTCGTGTCGGCGCGTCATCAAGCAGGTGAACGCAAGGGACTAGCACTGTGAGGGCACGTTCAGATGTGGCAGAGTTTTTCCGCTGCAATTGTTGGTGCAGATTCAGGGCAATTACGCAACGAATCTGCAGCAACATTTGCATATTTGACAGGTAATTCAGACGTTGCAGATATCACAGCGGACTTGTCACAGATTTCAGTTTTTGCATTGCAAAGGCTGAAATCCGCAGTGAAATTCCGCTTCTTCTCCGGAACAGTCAGTGCATGCTGCGGAGGGAAAATTCCGCACCGCAGCCTATGGTCCGCAGCGGAGTTTTCGGCAACGTCTGAACGAACTTGCCTAAAAATTTATTGAAACAAATGTAAAAAACGGCCGCTGGAGAATTCCACTGCGGACTGTCCACAGCAATTCTGCAACGTCTGGCCGTGCTTCATTCACAAACCAGTCCCCTTCTTGGTCCTCATTTTCAGGTGTGGTCGTAAAGCCACATTAATCCTGTTAGGGATCTATTATTTTTTAATCACAATAATTTTTTACATTTTGTAGTTACTGAAGTCAGTGGTTGATGGCCACTATAACATTGTGTTTTGAAACCTCCCAGCCCCTGTAACAACCAGGTCAGCATGGCGTACAAAGCCTCTCAGGTGTTGCAAATCAATAGCACAAGATCTTCTCGGAAAACTGTCTCTTTATATAACTCCCCTTTGCTGTAATGAAATCCTAGAAAACCCCTAATGCAGTTATACAACTTGTTTGCTTCGAAAACTTCAGGAGATTGAATTTAATTGCCAGGCCACTGAGTCACAAGCTGTCCAGGAGTAAGGAAACAGAGTTACGCTGTTAACGTAACTCCCATAGAACTAAATGGTAACTACGGAAACAGCGCAGCTCGCATGCTACGCGCTGCTTCCGTAACTACCATTCACTACTATGGGAGTTACGGAAACAGCGTAGCTCAGCGAGTTACGCTGTTTTCTTCTTCATGGTCGGAAATCTGCAGAAACACGGAGCGATAGAATGGGGTTTAGGGGGCCCTGTTCTAGAGATAGTTGCAGGTCCAAGAAGTGGGACCCGCATCTATCTGTCACTTATGACATATCCTGTGGATATGTGTCCTAAATGTCCCTGATGGGAAAACCCCTTTAAGGCCCTGTTCACACAGAGTCTTTTGTCACGTTTTTTTTATGCAAAAAAAAAATGCGCCAAAAAATGGCGAAGACGGAGGCGTTTTTTTCCCGCGAGCAGTAAAACCGGCTCGGGTGAAAAAAAAGCGACATGCCCTATCTCCGGGCGTTTACGTCTCTGACCTCCCATTGACATCAATGGGAGGCAGAGAAAGCGTTTTTCACTGCATTTTTGCCCGCGCTCTTTGAGCCCAGCGGCAAATGGCGTGCAGGCAGATCAAAATCTGGCTCAAAATTCCATACGGAATTTTGAGGCAGAATTTTCTGCGTGCAAATAAACTCAGTGTGAACAGGGCCTAAAAGCAACAACTGCCTAGTCAATTGTCACCTGTCCACCTGCACTTTACAGTACTTCCAGCTATCACACCTGTATACCGCACCTGGGCGCACCTGCGTGCTTCAGGATAAAATGGAGTCCTTTTTGAGTATGTTCCTGGGTAAATCTGGATATAGAAAATTGATTATATGATGAAAAACATAAAAAACGATGACGTTTGCCGCACCTGGGGGAGTAATTCCGAGCCTGTGACCTCCATGACTGGGGACAGCCGGGATTACATGGGGAATTCCAGTCCTATACGTGTGAACAAGTTCAGCTGTCAGTGATCAGACACGTCTGTAGCGCTCATAGTAATGTATACAGCCGGTAATGGGACAGAAATAATACAATAAATATATGCGACACTCTTCTCAGGGAGATGGAGCAACAGAGACAGAAAATAAGAATATTTGTCAGGGCTCTAAGGCCACACGGCCAAATGTAAATCATCCTCCTTCTTGTATTCTATTGCGTACATTCGTTTACTACCTGAGAAGACCGATCTACCGCCCAAGATCCGGAATAATATCATATTTATGCAGCATCTCAAGACTATACTGTATTTAGTGGGTATATGAGGGCGGGGAACAGAAAAGCAATTGGCGCCTATAGTATTATTGTGTGCCAACCACTGATTATATTGTCATACAGTGATCAGATAACACCAGAAAAACAAAACTTTTTAAGCCTGGATCTACTTGCTTTCTAATAAGGGGCGCACTTACCAAAGAGGCCGACCATGTGACTTCTATGGGTCAGAAAATGAGACGGAGACGAAGTCAGAGAACGGGTCGAAGTCAGAATTAGGTGCAGTACAACAGGTACCAGACAACAGATTCAAACCATGAAGCTAAGGTCAAGAATAGGGTCAAGGTCAGAGTGAAGGTCAGCCATATCGAACCACACTAAGGCCTCATTTACACGAGCGTAATATACGCGCGTGCGACGCGTGTGCTTTTCACGCGTGTCGTACGCACCTATATTACTCTATGGGGCAGTGCAGACAATGCGTGAATTTTGCGCAGCGCAAGTGCGTTGCGTAAAACTCACGACATGTTCTATAATCGTGCGTTTTTCGCGCATCACGCACCCATTGAAGTCAATGGGTGCGTGAAAACCACGAAGGTCGCACAGAAGCACTTCCGTGCGAACTGCGTGATTCGCGCAAGAGCTGTCAAACTGAATGTAAACAGAAAAGCACCACGTGCTTTTCTGTTTACAAACATCCGAACAGAGTGTCTTAGAGATGAGCGAACCGAACTTCACCGGGTTCGGCCGAACTCGTTTTGACCGAACCCGGCAGGAGACAGTCACTGTCCAGGGTGCTGAAAGAGTTAAACTGGTTCAGCAACCTGGACAGTGACTTCCGATCCCAATATACGTGAACGTGTAAAAAAAAAAAAAAGTTCTGACTTACCGATAACTCCCGGCTTCTTCCTCCAGTCTGACCTCCCGGGATGACAATTCAGTCCAAGTGACCGCTGCAGCCAATCACAAGCCAAGCACAGGCTGCAGCGGTCACATGGACTGCCGCGTCATCCAGGGAGGTGGGGCCAGATGTCAAGAGAGGCGCGTCACCAAGGACGCGTAACCAAGGACGCGTCACCAAGGCAACGGCCGGGAAGTTCTCGGTAAGTACGAACCTCTTTTTTTTTAAACAGGTTACTCGATATGGTGATCGGAATTCACTGTCGAGGGTGCTGAAAGAGTTACTGCCGATCAGTTAACTCTTTCAGCACCCTGGACAGTGACTGACGTCGACTAGCCTCATCTCTATGATGGCGGCTGCGCGAAAATCACGCAGCCGCGCATCATACACTGATGACACACGGAGCTGTCAAGTGCCTTTTGCGCACGCAAAACGCTGCGTTTTTTTGCGTGCGTAAAACGCACATGCTCGTGTAAATGAGGCCTAAGGATGTACCTTAATAAGCAGGAGAGGTGGTGAGGCCGAAGTCTCCTATAAAAAGGGCCGCCAAGGGCGACGTCTGTAACGACGTTGGCTGGCCACAAGACAGAAGGTCAGAAGAGCCAAATTGTGAAGCAATCTGTGGTCAAAGGGAAGGAATTAATGGAGCACTTATCACAATACTGACAGGCAACAAAAGCACAAGGAACAGGGACTCACTGATGGAAGACAGGGATGTCTCAGAGTGGCTATCATCTACTGCCGATTTAAGACCGGGGTTGCAGAACATTGCAGGTACAGTAGTGATACCCAAACTTTTGGCCAAATCGAAATTTAGAAAAACTGCTGCAGCACCATAATCTACAAAGGCCTGCACAGGTAAGGATATGTTCACACGCACTGTTTTCAGACGTAATTCGGGCATTTTACGCCTCGAATTACGCCTGAAAAAACGCCCCTAATACGCCTACAAACATCTGCCCATTGCTTTCAATGGGAATTACGATGTTCTGTTCCCACGAGCCTTTATTTTACGCGTTGCTGTCAAAATACGGCGCGTAAAATGACAGCTCGTCAAAAGAAGTGCAGGACACTTCTTTGGACGTTTTTGGAGGCGTTTTTCATTGATTCCATTGAAAAACAGCTCCAAAAACGGCTGTAAAAAAACGCTGCGAAAAACGCGAGTTGTTAAAAAAACGTCTGAAAATCAGGAGCTGTTTTCACCTGAAATCAGCTCCGTATTTTCAGACGTTTTTGCTCACTGCGTGTGAACATACCCTAAGGATACACCTTCCTACTAAACCTTAGAGCAACAACACTATAATTTTGGGAGAGAAATTAAATCGACCTAGAAGAACCTCCGTATTATCTTCTAGGCTTTGGATTATCCTGTCTTAAGGGTTCACTTCTGGGCAAAATTCCCCTTATTGCCACAATATAAACCAAGACATGGAAGTCTTCTCCTATTCTTTTCCACCTTGGAAAAGCCCCAGCGGACCAGTAGCTCTGGCTCTATCTCCACTTTATCAGGATAGTTGAGGACAGCAGGAGGACAAGTAGTAGCTTCCCCCTCTGAGCTTTTCAGAGAGTCACATGGAGGAAACTGTCCCATGACATTTTTTACTTGGTCTAAGCCCAGTTGCACACGACCGAGTGCCATTCGGGTCGTTTTTCATGGCATCCGATTGTCACTCGATAGTTTTCTTGGACCCATTCACTTTAAAGGGTGAGTCGGGTCCTTGAAAACGGACCTGACTCTCCGATCCATGGCAAGATAGTCTTGTCCTATCTTGCCACGAATCACCGGCGGGACTCAGGCAGCACACACGGTCATGTGCATTAGGGCTTAAGAGACCCAAACGGTACTGGAAGGCTGAATCACTCCAATCACTATCAATGACCAGCCGTCTGAACTCTGCAGAGTATTCCTCTGCAGTTCTGTTTCCCTGTTTTAAGGCGCGTAAATGGGCAGCAGCAGGAGAGGCAGGATCAGTGTCATCATATAAAACCCCTAGAGCAGGGAAGAAGGCATCCACACTTACTAATGCAGTATCTTCAGCCTCGAGCATAAATAACCAATACTGGTGGTCTTCTTGGAGGGGAGTCTTAGTAATCACGACCCTCTGAGTCTGTGAACCCAATGACCTTTGTCTTAAAGAAAAATACGGCTTACAGTCCTCACAGAAATTGTTACGCTGAGTGCGGTCACCAAAAAAATTGTTTGGTAAATTAATACGGTGTTCTGGGCGTTCTGCAGAGATACCCACAGTGTTACCCTGCATGTTCCGATTAAGTTGTTCTTGTATGGCAAGTTGGGTCAAGATCCCATGCACCAGGGTATTCAGGGTTTGAATCTGGACAGCCAAAAAATGCAGGGGATTATTGTCCATCACAGATGGCTCCTGGTTATTGTCGGCTATAATGTAACAGGTCGGCTGACCACAAGACGGCAGGACTACAGGAGAGCCGAATTGTAAACCGACTGGACAGTAAAAGGGAAGGGATTTATGGAGTATGTGTCACAATACTGAAAGGCAACAAAAATACAAGAAACAGGGAATCACCAATTGAAGACAGGAATGGAACAAGATGAAGATTTTTAGACTGATGAAGGAAACCAAACTGATGATGATAGATGATAATAAGCTAACCCTATCTAGCTCTCACTATATCTCTACCTGGATCTGTCTCCCTGATTCCAGCGATGTTTTTATTTTTTCCGGGACCCCCGTTCCAGAGATATGGCCCACTGTTGTTGGCTCCCTATACGCTAATTTGCTGTAGTTAGCCAACAGTGAGGAGCTAGCATCCCTGCCTCTGATGCTGACCAATCAGCGCAAAGCAGCTTGAGGGTAGTTCACGCCCTTTTGGCTAACTGCAGCAAAATAGGGGGACCCAACACAACAGTGGGCCATATCTCTGGAACAGGGGGGGCAGGGAAATAAAAACAAAAACAGAACTGGAATAAGGGAAGCAGGGCTATTCAGGTCAGTTAATGTAACGTCTATGGTCGCGGTTTGTCGTTCTAACTTACCCCTTGATGACCGCGGCAATGGACGTCCTGCTGCTGTGCTGCGTTGTCCCCCTGTGAGGCGCCGGAACTCGGGTATCGAGCCTGTCTCCCGGAGGGTGCACGCGCACTCTCGTATCTGCTCTTAAAGGGCCAGCACGCACACCTGAAAAAATCATCATCAGCTCATGAACTCCTGGACTATAAGAGGGTCACCACCCTTCTTATCCTCGCCTGAGCGTTGTTGTTGTTTCCCTTAGTCTGTCTTGCAAATGGTCCCCTAAGTGTCTTCGAGCCTCCCAGTGTTTCCCGTTCCTGTATCCTGTATTCTGTATCCTGTTTCACGTGCTATCTGTACCATCCTGGTCTACTGCCGTGCTGAGCTGTTGTCGTGTTGTGCTGCATCTCCACGCCTGTTCTACTACTCTACGCCTGATGTCTACCTGCTGCCTGGTCCCAGCCGAGCCTGCCTTGCTACTGTCTACACTGCCTCAGGTACCCTATTCTGGACTATAGACTCTGTACCATACCTGTTTGGCCAGCTGCCACCCCGCTATGCGGTACGGCCCAGTGGGTCCACACCCCGCCTCGTGACAGTACGCTCAGGCCATGGACCCCGCTGGCCAATTTAGGGGCATGTCACCCTCCCAAGCCATGCAGGCGTAACTGCAGGATCTCCGAACAAGACATTCTTGTAGCAGTGGACTCCATGGAGCAGAAGCTAGGGGAGCTAACTGCTACTGCTATATTTCCTCTATACAAGCTCCTCCGACCGACCCTCCTGCTACTTCTTCTGGCGGTTCCGGTTCGGATTCCCGGTGCTCGCTGCCATTACCTTCTCGGTTCCATGGTGATGCAAGTACGTGGGGATTTCTGAACCAATGCTATATCCATTTTTCCCTGCACGCCGAGCATTTCCGTCGGACGGAACCAAGATCGCCTTCATCGTGTCCCTACTTGCTTGCAAGGCCCTGGCATGGGCGTACCCAATCTGGGAACGACAGGGACTCGAGACTTCCAGGGTTTCGTGCGGTTGTTCAGTACTGTTTTTGAGGAGCCAGGACGTGTTTCATCGGCAGCCACGGCTATCTACAACCTTCGCCAAGAGGACTCCTCTGTGGGCGAGTACACCATCCAGTTCCGGACCCTGGCGGGAGAGCTGTCCTGGAACAATGAGGCCTTGGTGGCATCCTTCTGGCATGGCCTGTCGCCCAAGATTAAGGACGAACTTGCAGCCCGAGACCTACCACCTGCCTTGGACGACCTGATTCTGCTGGCTACTCGGGTAGATATAAGGCTCAGGGAGAGGTCTCATGAGATGCTACAGGAGAGACGGCTTCCTAGATTGGCGCCCAACTTTCAACAACCCCTCTTGCCTTCATCTACGGCTACGCCAGAGGTGCCGATGCAGGTGGATCGCGTAAAATTGTCTTTACAAGAGACACAGTGCAGGCGCACCTCTAGTCTCTGTCTGTATTGCGGCCTCGCTGGCCATGTCGTGTGTCTGTGTCCACAGAAACCAAAAAAAACCAACGCCTAGGTTTGGTTGGAGAGACAACCCTGGGTGCTACTGCATTTAATTGTGAACTCTCTTCCAAACGATTTATTGCCGTGACCATCGTCGCTGGCGAGAGGCTCCATCCGGTTTCTGCCTACCTGGACTCTGGCTCTGCAGCTAATTTCATCCGTCAAGACCTTGTGGATCTTCTTCAGTTGCCCACTGTCCGCCTGGAAAGGCCGTTGATTGTTGCCTCGGTAGATGGACTGCCTTTGCCTGATCCAGTTTTCTCTGTTACCAAGCCATTGAGACTTCAAGTGGGAGCGCTTCACACTGAGCTCATCTCCCTGTTTGTTCTGACCAAGGCCGTCGACCCCGTGTTGCTGGGTTTGCCTTGGATCCGTTTGCATGCCCCAGTCCTGGATTGGAACTCCGGAGAGGTTCTCCAGTGGGATTCCAAATGTCTTGACCACTGTCTGGGTCATATCCATCCCCCGCAGCCTTCTCCGCATCAGTCATTGGCAGGGTTGCCTCCGTGTTTCTCTCAGTTCGCTGATGTCTTAGACAAGAAGGAAGCAAGAGACCTTGCCGCCTCATCCTGCCTATGATTGTCTGATCTACTTGGTTCCTGATTCATCCCCTCCTCACGGTAGAGTATACCCTCTCTCCGTACCAGAGAGTCAGTCTATGTCGACCTATATTAAGGAGAATCTGGAGAGGGGCTTAATTCGTAAATCCTCATCCCGGCCGGAGCAGGGTTCTTCTTTGTCAAGAAGAAGGATGGATCCCTCCGTCCCTGCATTGACTACCGAGGCCTCAATCGGATCATGGTGAAGAACAGGTACCCTTTGCCTTTAATTTCAGAACTGTTCGATCGCATACAGGGAGCAAAATTTGTTTCTAAACCGGACTTGCGCGGGACCTACAACCTGATTCGGATTCGTCAGGGTGACGAGTGGAAGACTGCATTTAATACCCGTGACGGGCACTATGAATACCTAGTGATGCCCTTCGGCCTGTGTAAAGCCCCCGCGGTGTTTTAAGAATTTGTCAATTACATTGTTAGGGATCTGCCAGGTACTACGTCTAGGTATACTCCTGGGATTAATCAATCCACACCTGAGGCCAGACCTGTTCGACTGACACCATCTCCCACCAACCAGGGTGGCAGGCTCAGGAGTGGGAGAGCCTATCGCGGCCTTGTCAGTCGGAGTTAGCTCCGCCCCCTGTCCTTTATTACCTGCTGTGTTCTCCTCCTCAGTGCTTGTAATTGTTTGGATTCCTGGCCCCACTGCTGCTTGCTCCAGCCAGCTTCTGCCGTGCTTCTGCCTTGCTGCTGTTCTGCTTAACCCGCTTTGCTTTGCCTCCGGCTTGCTTCCTCCTCTGTGCTCACTTGGGTATACTCCACTTCATCCTGGTCCTGACAACTCATTCACCGCTCCGTTTCCTCGCCGCGTTCCGTGGGTTACTGCCCCTTCCCTTGCGTGTTCCCTGTTTGTTCTCCCGTGCACTTAGACAGCGTAGGGACCGCCGCCCAGTTGTACCCCGTCGCCTAGGGCGGGTCGTTGCAAGTAGGCATACATTTTTCGTGCTCTCCTCTATATCTGTGTTGTGGTGTATCTCGATGACATTTTGATTTTTTTCCCCAGATCCAGTAACTCATCAGAGTCATGTCCACCAGGTGTTGCTTCGTTTAAGGGAGGATCATCTTTACGCCAAGCTGGAGAAGTGCATGTTTGAAAAAAAGTCTCTTCCCTTCCTGGGCTACATCATCTCCGATCAGGGCCTCAAAATGGACCCTGAGAAGGTCAAGGCTGTCCTGAAGTGGCCACGCCCCCAAGGCTTAAAGGCCATACAACGCTTCCTGGGATTCGCCAACTTCTACCGGCTGTTCATCCCCAACTTCTCGTCATTGACAGCCCCCATCTCTTCCCTCACAAAGAATGGTATGAATGCCAAAATGTGGACTCCAGAGGCTGAAGCCGCATTTGAGACCCTGAAAAAAGCCGTCACGTCAGCCTCTATACTTCACCACCCTGATGTGTCACAAAAATTTTCTTTAGAGGTGGACGCTTCCTCTGTTGGTGCAGGTGCACTGTTGTTCCAGAGAGGCTCTAAAGGCAAGACTGTGGTATGTGGCTACTATTCCAAACTATTTTCTTCCGCAGAGCGCAACTACTCGATTGGGGATCGGGAGTTACGGGCCATCAAGCTGGCCCTGCAGAAGTGGAGACACCTACTGGAAGGCGCAGTCCACCCTATACTGGTCTTCATGGATCACAAGAATCTGACCTATTTACAGACGGCTCAACGGTTGAATCCTCGTCAAGCCAGATGGTCGTTATTCTTTGCTCGATTCCGGTTCGAACTCCACTACCGACCTGCCGAAAAGAATGTGAGGGCCGATGCCTTGTCTAAGTCATTCGAAACAGAGGACTCTGAGAAGTCTCCACAGAATATTATTGATCCTTCCTGCATCTTCTCTGTGAGTCCTCTGCAGGTTAGAGACATTCCTACAGGAAGAACTTTTGCACATCTGGCAGAGGCAGAATCCTTGGCTGGGGTTACAGCTCCAAGCTGGCAGGTCACACGGGGACTCGTAAGACCCAAGACCTAATCGCCTGTCAGTTTTGGTGGCCCACGCTGCCCAAAGACGTCAGGGACTTTGTCTCCTCATGCACGGTATGCGCAGCTAATAAAGTTGTCCACTCCAGACCAGCTGGTCTTCTCCAACCACTGCCTGTGCCCCCTGGCAGCATATTGCAATGGACTTTGTCACAGATCTCCCTCTCTCTGCGGGTTGCAGTGTGATCTGGGTGGTGGTGGATCGATTCTCTAAAATGGCTCATTTTGTTCCCCTGACTGGCCTGCCTTCTGCTGCTTGACTGGCTGACCTCTTCATACAACACATCTTCCGTCTGCACGGCTTGCCCCTGCATGTTATTTCGGATCGAGGGGTACAGTTCACTTCGAAGTTTTGGAGATCACTCTTCGGTCTCCTTGGTGTAAAGTTGGACTTCTATTCGGCCTATCATCCCCAGTCCAACGGTCAAGTCGAGAGGATTAACCAAATTATGGAAAACTATCTGCGGCACTTTGTTTCTAGAAAACATGATGACTGGGTGTAGCTGCTCCCATGGGCGGAGTTCTCCTATAATAACCATACAAGTGAGTCCACCACACCAGTCCGTTCTTCATAGTCTACGGCCAACATCCTCGAATACCTCTTCCTGTCTCTACTATGTCCCAGGTGCCTGCAGTTGACTCGACCTTCAGGGACTTTTTGCAAATATGGCAACAGACCCGATCTTCTATTCTGCTGGTGGTGGATTGCATGAAGAGAAAAGCAGATACTAGAAGATGGGATCCTCCTCAGTTTCTTCCAGGTACGAGAGTCTGGTTGTCCTCAAAGAATATCCGGCTGGGGGTGCCGTCCTGCAAATTTGGTCCCAGGTTCCTCGGACCCTTCGAGATCCTGCTACAAATTAACCCGGTGTCGTACAAGCTGCGGCTGCCTCCTACACTCAAGATCCCTAACTCCTTCCATGTCTCCTTGCTGAAGCCCGTGGTCCTGAACTGCTACTCTAGGACTCCTAGTTCCGCAGTGGCTCCCGGCGGTTCATCAGCGACTTTCGAGGTAAGGGAGATTCTAGCCACCAGGAAGGTGGGAGGAAGGACGTTTTAACATCGATGCTCCTGTCCTCATAAGGAAGTTTCTGTCCAGTTCTGATCCCAAGAAGAGGGGGCGTAACAGGGGAGATACTGTAACGTCTATGGCCACGGTCTGTCGTTCTAACTTACCCCTTGATGACGCGGCCATGGACGTCCTGCTGCTGTGCTGCGTTGTGAGGCGCCGGCACTCACTTCCGGGTATCGAGCCTGTCTTCTGGAGGGTGAAAATCATCATCATCAACTCACCGCCCTTCTTATCCTCGCCTGAGCGTTGTTGTTGTTTCATTAGTCTGTCTTGCAAATGGTCTCCTAAGTTTCTTCCAGCCTTCCAGTGTTTCCCGTTCCTGTATCCTGTTTCCAGTGCCATCATGGTCTACTGCCGGGCTGAGCTGTTGTCATGTTGTGCTGCATCTCCACGCCTGTTCTGCTACTCTACACCTGACGTCTACCTGCTGCCTGGTCCCAGCCGAGCCTGCCTTGCTACTGTCTACACTGCCTCAGGTACCATTTTCTGGACTATAGACTCTGTACCGTACCTGTTTGGCCAGCTGCCACCCCGCTATGCGGTATGGCCCAGTGGGTCCACACCCCGCCTCGTGACAGTTAACCAGTACAACTTATATGACCTAGTGACAAGTCATCTTTAAGCAGGATTAAAGCATTGTCCCAAACACTATCACTGATGGAGTCCCTAATCTGCAGATCCTATCCCCCCATGAAAACACTAGGAACCAAACAAAACAGCACAAACCAATCACAACGTAAGGGAAATTAGGTAAGCAGAAAAAAAACGAATGAAACAGGATGAAACTAACCAACTAAGGGAACTAAAAACAAGCAAACACGGACTGAGTAAATACTTAGAATGTAATTAAAAAACACATCACTAGACTGGAACACACAATCTGATTCTCACATGGCAAACAAATATAGCAAGTGACACCCAAATGATGAGGCCAGGGTTTTTTAAGGAGAATCAGACCAATTGGGTCGGTTTCTCTCTAAATGAGTCACAGTAACTCACTTTAGTGTGATCATCTGACCTACAGTGATGAATCAGATGTGCAGTAGTTACCTCAGCAATTGCCCCAGCTACTTATCAAAATCTATGAGAAGATGAGCGTACAGGAATAGACCTGCTGCTCGTAACAAGTCATCAAGAAGTAGCGGTTGCCATTGTACAGGAGGGAATGAGAGCTGCAGGAAGGATCAGCAGGGATCTGGGTGACAACAGGAGGTATCGCTGGAGTGGGGAGTGTTGAGTCAGGTTGCGTAGCTGCTGGAACAGGGAGAGGTGAGTAACAATGACCATAAATTATACAGACCAATCCCAGTCGTAAACAAGATTACAACCAACATTACCATCTGGGAATCCTTTCTATAAACTTAAAAAATTTGCCTAAAAGAGATCTTGGCATCACAGAGTCCTGGTTTTTCCCCTTCTTCAGCTTAGATGCGACCTCTTGAAGGGGAACCAACTGCTGGAAAAGACCTTAACCAGACATTACTCGAACCTATCAACCAAGCCCTTCTCTGGTCACCTTAGCACAGGGGTCTCATGCACGCGGCCCACGGGCCGCAAGCGGCCCCTGGGGCTGTCATCTGCGGCCCGCGGGACACAGAGCTGCTAGTATCGGCTCTGCTCCGAGACTCTGGACTTCCCTGACATCGCTGTCCACATATGAACAGCGATGTCTGGGGCTTCCCCAGAGCCGGAGTCCCGTGCAGAGCGCTAGTACAGGCTCTGCTTCGGGACTCTGTGGAATTCCCTGACATCGCTGTCCATATATGGACAGTGTGTCAGGGTCTTCCCCAGAACGGAGTCCCGGGCATAGCGTTAGTATCGGCTCTGCTCTGGGACTCTGTGGAATTCCCTGACATCGCTGTTCATATATGGACAGTGTGTCAGGGTCTTCCACAGAGCGGAGACCCGGGCAGAGCGCTAGTAACGGCTCTGCTACGGGACTCTGTGGAATTCCCTGACATCGCTGTCCACATATGGACAGTGTGTCAGGGTCTTCCACAGAGCGAAGTCCCAGGCAGAGCACTAGTATCGGCTCTGCTCCGGGACTCTGGAATTCGTGTCCATGTTTGGACACACAATGTCTGGGGCTTCCCCAGAGCCAGAGTCCCGGGCAGAGCGCTTGTATAGGCTCTGCTCTGGGACTCTGGGGAAGCCTCTGACATCGCTGTCCATACATCGACAATGATGTCAGGGGCTTACCCAGAGCAGGAGTCCCAGTGTTGTCAGGAGCACAGCTGAAGTCACAGGAAGAGCCTACTAGCGCTCTGCCCGGGACTCCAGCTCTGGCGTTGCCCCTGACATCTCTGTCCATATATGGACAGTGATGTCAGGAGCAGAGCTGGAATCCCAGGCAGAGTGCTAGAAGCGGCTCTACTCCGGAACTCCAGCTCTGGGCAATCCCCTGACATCACTGTGGCAGCATCTGCGAAGGGCACTGTGGCAGCATCTGCGAAGGGTACTGTGGCAGCATCTGCGGAGGGCACTGTGGCAGCATCTACGGAGGGCACTGTGGCAGCATCTACATAGGGCACTGTGGCAGCATCTACAGAGGGAACTGTGGCAGCATCTACAGAGGGCACTGTGGCAGCATCTACAGAGGGAACTGTGGCAGCATCTACAGAGGACACTGTGGCAGCATCTACAGAGGGAACTGTGGCAGCATCTACAGAGGGAACTGTGGCAGCATCTACAGAGGGCACTGTGGCAGCATCTACAGAGGGCACTGTGGCAGTATGTACAGAGGGCACTGTGGCATTATGTAGGGGTGTGTTGTATTATCTACAGAGGGCACTGTGGCATTATCTACAGAGGGAACTGTGGCAGCATCTACAGAGGGCACTGTGGCAGCATCTACAGAGGGAACTGTGGCAGCATCTACAGAGGACACTGGCAGCATCTACAGAGGGAACTGTGGCAGCATCTACAGAGGGAACTGTGGCAGCATCTACAGAGGGCACTGTGGCAGCATCTACAGAGGGCACTGTGGCAGCATCTACAGAGGGCACTGTGGCAGTATGTACAGAGGGCACTGTGGCATTATGTAGGGGTGTGTTGCATTATCTACAGAGGGCACTGTGGCATTATCTACAGAGGGCACTGTGGCATTATCTAGGGCTGTGTTGCATTATCTACAGAGGGCACTGTGGCAGCATCTACAGAGGACTCTGTGGCAGCATCTACAGAGGGCACTGCGGCAGCATCCACAGAGGGCACTGTGACAGCATCTACAGAGGGCACTGCGGCAGCATCCACAGAGGGCACTGCGGCAGTATCCACCGAGGGCACTGTGGCACTATCTAAAAAGGGGCTGCCCAATCTTGACATGTGTGTCTGCCAAACGCTGCTAACTGAGCTGCCGGAATACATTTAGCGACACTTAAACTGGAAAGCTGGATTGTTGGTATAAGCATGTGGAGAAATATCTCAAATTTTAAACCTAGCGCTATTATTATAGTAATGTAGTATTATTATTATAGTAATATAGTGTTATAGTAGTTCAAATAACTAATTGATTAACAATAATTTTGTATTGTATCGGATTTGAAAGTAATGCGGCCCGTCAACTTCCCATTTTTCCTATATGTGGCCCACTTACCCGTCCGAGTTTGAGACCCCTGGCTTAGCAGGACACTAGTCAGAATGTGGTCCTGCAAAAAGCATGTTGACTGTAATTTATCATAAAACCCAGGATGGAGACGTGGGTTATCACTAAATACTACTGTTAGTAGGTGTCAGATCTGCCAACCAGTCACCAAGTCAGATGTGCCACGGCAATAGCTCAATGACATACACATTACTGGGGGCAAATCCCCTTCCAGATTTGAGCAGGAAATAACCCCACCAGATATGAGCAAGAGAGTATTTGTAATATTATGTGTACATCTCAAACTAGGAGTTATCATTATTATTTTCCTACTATTATCATTATTAGAATAATCACATAGATCACTAGTTCGTTTTAAAGTCTACAGATCTGGTTGGACCATGTTCATATCTGAACATCTTATCATTTTTTATGCCGGGGTGGGGGAATTATCTGCCACTCACATGATTTTGGTTTCCTGTCCGTAGCTTGGATTATGCTAAAGATGCAGAATTTGTTCCTCAATGAGCTGTACATAGATATAGACAGGGAAGAGACAGTGACACCGACCTTTACTCATGGTTTACTTTCGTGCAAAATGATAAGACATTTAGCAGGAAAAGGAGAACTTAAAGAGGCTCTGTCACCAGATTTTGCAACCCCTATCTCCTATTGCAGCAGATCGGCGCTGCAATGTAGATTACAGTAACGTTTTTATTTTTAAAAAACGAGCATTTTTGGCCAAGTTATGACCATTTTTGTAGTTATGCAAATGAGGCTTGCAAAAGTCCAAGTGGGCGTGTATTATGTGCGTACATCGGGGCGTTTTTAATACTTTTACTAGCTGGGCATTGTGTATAGAAGTATCATCCACTTCTCTTCAGAACGCCCAGCTTCTGGCAGTGCAGACACAGCCGTGTTCTCGAGAGATCACGCTGTGACGTCACTCACAGGTCCTGCATCGTGTCAGACGAGCGGGGACACATCGGCACCAGAGGCTACAGATGATTCTGCAGCAGCATCGGCGTTTGCAGGTAAGTAGCTACATCGACTTACCTGCTAACGCCGATGCTGCTGCAGAATCAACTGTAGCCTCTGGTGCCGATGTGTCCGACACGATGCAGGACCTGTGAGTGACGTCACAGATCTGCACTGCCAGAAGCTGGGCGTTGTGAAGAGAAGTGGATGATACTTCTCATCAGAACGCCCAGCTAGTAAAAGTATTAAAAACGCCCCGATGTACGCACATAATACACGCCCACTTGGACTTTTACTTTTAAACACGCCCACTTGGACTTTTGCAAGCCTCATTTGCATAACTACAAAAATGGTCATAACTTGGCCAAAAATGCTCGTTTTTTAAAAATAAAAACGTTACTGTAATCTACATTGCAGCGCCGATCTGCTGCAATAGCAGATAGGGGCTGCAAAATCTGGTGACAGAGCCTCTTTAAGCCGCTATTACACCGGCTGATAATTGGCTGGTGCAGCGAGCGCCGATCAAAGAGACATTGATTGGTGGGGGTCTGAGCACTGAGACCCCCACCAATCACTAAAACTAAGCAGCAGAAGCGCTCGTGTGAGCGCTCAGAGTGCGGGCTCAATAGAAAGTCTATGAGCCCGTACTCCGATACATCGGCTTTCCGGAAAAAGCCGAACAGAAGCGAAGCGTTCACACTTTTGCCTCTTTGTTTTAGCGATTGCTGGTGGTCTCAGTGCTCGGACCCCCACCAATGAAAACTTGTGACATGTCAGAAGTTTGTTGCGCGTTTAGTTACACTTTAAAGGGAAGCTTCACCTTCAGGGGCATAACTAGGAAGTGCTGGACCCCAAAGCTAACTTTTGAAAGCTCCCCCAAAAACTTACCAGATAGATGTGTAAGTTAGAAAGTCACGGAAACATTTCCTGGGCCCAACGGCCCAAGGAAGGGGTCTGAAATAAAGGGACTATTGAGGAGTTTAAAAAAAAAAAATCACCTGTTATTTCCCCCGCCGCTTCAGCATCGTTGCTGCCATTTTTCCCCACCAGTCCTTGTTTACATGGCAGCAGCGAAGATGCTAGAAAGACCCTATTCACATCACGTTTTTTATTATGTTTAGCGTGTACTTCAAGAAAGCTCTCAACATACACACTAAACATGTCCATAGGGCTCCATTTTCAGACAGAGTGTCCTTTTGGCATCCATCTGGCCGGTATACGTCCTGCGTAGTCCAGTAAAAAACTTATTAGTTAAATGTGTACTTTTTTAACATGGTAGCCTATAGTTGACAGATGCCCCTGTATGGCATGTGTCAGGCATCCATTAAACGGATACGTCATGGGCTTTTCAATCACTTTTTATGACGTATACGTTAAACGGATGGTTCTAAATCCTACGATGACACATGCGTTAAACAAATGCCTGATATTGTTTATCTATAGGTTATTATGGTATCCGTTTAATGGACACGTCATACGAAAAGGGTCATGAGAATTCATGACCCATCCGTTACACAAATACTATATTAGTCTATAGGTGACAGATGCCTCTGTTAGGCATCAGTTTAATGCATTTGTGACAGCCTACGGTTAATGTATACGTTGGGAGATATTTCCGGCGTGGTCTGTAAAACGGGGCTGGGTGTACTGTATGTCCGTGAAAATTTTTAGGCCGTTCATGACTTTTGATTCAGCTGTCCAGAAAAAATTAAAGACTACGTTGGCAACCCTGACCCCAGACCAGACCCAAAAATGAATTCAGACCCTTAACCAGACTCCTAAATTAATACAGACCCCAAAAATAATTCAGACCCCCAACCAGTGTTTTCTGAGCTAGTGGGCAAAGTCTAAATGCTATCATGTCTCACAGACACAAACGAGAACATCCTGCTCTCCTATCTCTATAGATCTCATACACTATATGGACAAAAGTATTGGGACACGCACACATTACAGCTACAGGAGCTTTTATGACATCTCATTCTAAATCCATAGGCATTATTATGGAGTTGGTTCCTCCTTTGCAGCTATAACAGCTTCCACTCTTCTGGGAAGGCTTTTGGAGGGTGTCTGTAGTCATTTTGGCCCATTCATCAGACGAGTATTTGTGAGGTCAGACACTGATGTTGGGGAGGGGGCCTGGCTCGTAATCTCCATTCCAGTTCATCCCAAAGGTGTGGGATGGGGTTGAGGTCAGGGCTCTGTGCGGCCTGTCAAGTTCTTCCACACCAAACTACCCACCACATATCTTTATGGACCTTGTGCACTGGGCGCAATCACGCTGTAACAGAAAAAGCCCGAACCTCAAACTGTTCACACAAAGTTGGAAGCTACAATTTTTAAAAATGTCTTGGTGCACTGAAGCATTAAGATTTAATTTCACTGAAACTAAGGGGCCGACCCCAAAAAAAACAACCCCATAGCATTATCCCTCCTCCACCAAACTTTACAACTGGCACCATGCAGTGAGGCAGGTAACGTTCTCCTGCCATTCACCAAGCACAGACTCATCATCAGACCGCCAGATAGAGAAGCGTCACCCCTCAGAACATGTTTCCGCTGCTCCAGAGTCCAGTGGCGGCGGCTTTACACCCCTCCATCCGACGCTTGGCATTGTGCTGGGTGATATAAGGCTGGCATGCAGCTGCTCGGCCTATTGTCAATACCAGAGGAGGTTTGAACTTTGCAATTATTGACACAGCAGAGCGTGGGTGACTTCTATGTACTATGCACATTAGCACTCGCAACCCCGCTCTGTAACTTTACGTCGTCTGCCACTTTGAGGTTGAGTTGCTGTGGTTTCTAAACACTTCCAATTTGCAATAATATCGCTCACAGTTGATCGTGGAATATCTAGAAGGGAAGAAATTTCAGAAATTAACTTGTTACAACGGTGGCATCCTATTACAGGACCACGCTAGAGTTCAGTGAGCTCTTTAGAACAACCTGTTCTTTCACAAATGTTTTTAAAGGTGACTGCATGGCGAGATGCTGGGTTTATACACCTGTGGCAATGAGACTGAATGAAACACCTGAATTTAATGACTAAGAGGCGTTTCCCAATACATTTGTCCATAACGTGTGTATAGAAGCAGCAGCATAGAGCACATAATACATCAGTAATGAGCAGTGTAGCTGAGAATCCAGAACTGCGTTGAGATGCATCACTTACAAGCAGCCGGTGTCATTTCTCTCTCTCACATTCACTCTGCTACTGCTCCCCCTCCCCTCTTCATAAACTTCTATGGGCGGCAAGTCTGTGTCTGTGTCTCTCTCTCACGCTCTCTCTCTGCTCCTTCTCCTGCTCCCCCTACCATCTTTATACACTTCTATAAGCAGTACCGTCAGTGTCTCTCTCTATCCCTGCTCTCTCCTCATGCATCCCCCTCTCCATAGACTTCTATGGGCAGCAGCGTCTTTGTGTGTGTGTGTGTGTGTGTGTGTGTGTGTGTGTGTGTGTGTGTGTGTGTGTCTCTCTCTCTGTGCCCTCCTATCCATTCCATAGACTTCTATAGGCAGCATCCGTGTCTGTCTCTCCCACTCTGATCCTGCTCCCTCCTCTTGTTCCTCCATCCCCTTTCTATAAACTTCTATGGGCAGTGTGTCTGTGTATGTCTCCCTCTCTCTCCTCCTGCTTCCTCTGCTCTCTTGCTAGACTTCTATGGGCAGCATCTGTGTCTATCTCTCTAAATCTGCTGTTGTGCCCTTCTCCTGCTCCCCTCCCCTCTCCATAGACTTCTATGGGCAGCAAAGTCTGTGTCTCTCTTTCTGTTCCTCCTTTTGTTTCCCTCTCTATAGACTTCTATGGGCATCATCTGTCTGTCTCTCTCACTCTGGTTTTGGTCCCTCCTCTTACTCCCCTCCCTTCCCTATAGACTTCTATGGGCAGCGTGACTGTGTGTCTCTCTCTGTTTTCTCCTGCTTCCTTCTCCTGCTCCCCTCCCCTCTCTATAGACATCTATGGGCATTGTGTCTGTGTCTCTATCTCTCTACCCCTGCTCCATTATCCTACTCCCCCTCCCCTCTCCATAGACTGCCATGTGCAGCAGTGTTTGTTTTTCTCCCTGACCCCCCTCCTGCTCCCCTCTCCTTTCTGCATAGAATTCTATGGGCAGCATTTGTGTCTCCCTTTCTCTCTCTCTCTATTCCTGCTTCCTTCTCCTGCTCCCCCACCCCTCTCCATAAACTTCTTTGGCAAGGCTGTGAAGATACTGCAGTCTGCTTTGGCAAAGATGCCCCCACAACAGGGGGTCGATAGCAGATTTCAGGAAAGGAGACACCTAGTGGCAGTAACTTTGCACAGAATTTATATGGAACTCAATTTTAACAGTAAGTAAATTACAAAGTTGATATATATATATATATATATATATATATATATATATATATGTATATAGGGTATACTATTAGATCAGCATATGTTGTTTGAAAAGTAGTGTAAATTACTGTTGTCCATGAACATTAAATGTGTAATCTTAAAATGATGAGATTAACCTAGATGTCCTGAAATCCCCCAGGTGTTTCCTTTGTACCGTAATGTATATGGGATGGACATTGCTCCCTCCTGTGTACATGCAGCACAATGTAGCTGCTATGCCGTTGTCATCATATAATGCTGGTGACTTGTTTGTGCTCCTCTAGACTTAACATGTTCACATGACACTGTACGCCGGGGATTACTGATCACGAGATGAATGAAAGCATTACATATCGTCATCCCAGCACTCTTCACAGACATGTCAGCTCTGTCTAGACAGATTATTATAATAGCCATGCTATAAGAGGATTAGCGCGGTGTTTCAGGGTTACACCATAATCACGCACATCCTAACACAATTTAGGCTAGTTGCAATCTTTCGGTCTTTCGCCTTATCTTGCACTTTCATTTCTCCATTGTCTGACCCCCCTGCTACTTTACAGACGGACAGAGGAACCTTTATCAATGCTGTTGCAAATACCAAAATAGCTGCAGCCAGATTCCCTCACATAGGCTCTGTTCACATTTCCATTTCCCTCTTCCCGTTACTGGTTCAGGGTTTTTTGACGGCAAGAGTAGCGCATTCTCCAGCGATATTCCTCCACTCAGAAATACCAGAACCCCAACAGAAACATGATGGACCCCATTAAATGTCAATGGGATCCATCAGGATTCATTCGTAAACAGATCCAGCAGAGCGGTTATGGCTCCATTATGAACAGCAGCCATGACACTAGTGTGAACAGAGCTTAACTATAAGGCATTTTAGAAAATAGACATAAAATAGGTAACAAAATCTACCTGTAATTTGTTGCAGATTCTTTATATTTGATTAATAATTAGAAGTGAATGTATTTGGAGCTTGTTAGTACAAACAGCCACTGAAATCGAACCACGTTCACAAGGGCATTCTAGAGCTTATTGGTTGGGACATTCTAGAGCAGCGGCGCACAAGCTGCGGCCCGTGATGTCATTCTGTCCGGCCCTCGACCATCGGGACTCAGATACGCTTGTCATCTGATGGTTCTGAAAGTCACGGCTGTCATAAGGCTGCGGCATCCTTCTGATGTAGAGAATGTAGGGCAGTGAGTCCATGTCAGAGGGAAGAGGAGAGGAGTGGTGAGGAGGGCCCGCCAAGTTGGAGCAGGGTCAGGTAAGTAATAATAGTGCACTGTGTGGATGAAATTGTTGTGGGGACACTCGACACTGTGTAGTTTGCACAGTGTGTAGTTTGTCATGGGGGCAATGTGTGACTGGCACTGTTATGGGGACACTGGATGGCTAGCACTTTTATGGGGAAACTGTGTGGCTGGCACTTTTATGGTGGACACTGTGTGGATGACACTGTTAGTAGAGCACTGTGTGGCTGACACTGTTATGGGGTACAATGTGTGGCTGACACTGTTATGGGGTATACTGTTTGGTTTGCACTGTCATGGGGGCAATGTGTAACTAGCACTGTCAGGCTGGGTTCACACGACCGTATTATGCCTCGATTTACGCCTGAAAATACGGCTCCAATACGTCGGCAAACATCTGCCCATTCATTTGAATGTGTTTGCCGACGTAGTGTGCCGATGACCTGTCATTTACTCGTCGTCGTTTGACAGCTGTCAAAAGACGACGCGTAAAATTACAGCCTCGTCAAAAGAAGTGCAGGACACTTCTTGGGGTATGTTCACACGAGGGCGTCCGTTACGGCTGAAATTACGGGGATGTTTCAGCCTGAAAACATCCCCCGTAATTTCAGCCGTAACGGCATGTGCAGGCGCTTGAACGCCGCGTCCATTACGGCCGTAATTAGCGCTGCTATTCATTGGAGTCAATGAATAACGGCTCCAATTACGGCCAAAGAAGTGACAGGTCACTTCTTTGACGCGGGCGTCTATTTACGCGCCGTCATTTGACAGCGGCGCGTAAATTACGCCTCGTGAGAACAGACAAACGTCTGCCCATTGCTTTCAATGGGCAGATGTTTGTCAGCGCTATTGAGGCGCTATTTTCAGACGTAATTCGGGGCAAAAACGCCCGAATTACGTCCGTAAATAGGCCGTGTGAACATACCCTTGGGATGTTTTTGGAGCTGTTTTCTCATAGACTCTATTGAAAACAGCTCCAAAAACGTCCGAAAAAACGGCGCGAAAACGCCACGAAAAACGCAGTGAAAAACGTGAGTTGCTCAAAAAACGTCTGAAAATCAGGTGCTGTTTTCCCTTGAAAACAGCTCCGTATTTTCAGACGTTTTTGGCTCAGCGTGTGAACATACCCTTATGGGCACTGGATGGCTAGCACTAATATGGGGAAACTAGATGGCTGGCACTGTTATGATGACACTGTATGGCTGACACTGTCATGGTGACAATATGTGGCTGGCACTTTTCTGTGGACACTGTGTGACTGGCACTTTTATGGTAGGCACTTTGTGGCTGATACTGTTATTAGGGCCCTGTCGGGCTGGCACTGTAATTAGAGCACTCTTATGGTAGACACTTTGCTGCCACTTTTATGGGGGCACTGTGTGGCTGACACTGTTATAGAGACACTGTGTGGGTGGCATTGTTATTAGGGCATTAGGGCTAACACTAAGCCCCGCCTTAGCAATGGATGCTGTCAATCAGCCGGCGGCCATTACTAAGGCGGTAGTAATATAGTTTAAAAAAAAACACAAAGACATAGAAAAAATATTTTATTGAAATTAAAAAAAACACACACAGCCCTCATTAACCATTTTATTGATGATAATAAAAAAGAAAGCCGTCATCGAAGTAGTCCTGGAATCCGACGTAGTCCAACAACCGAACCTGTAAGAAAACACACAAGAAAAACAATTAGTAACACATGTGTTAGGCTTAGATACAGGGCCCATGTGTGATACTGTCTGTGGGACCCTGTATCTAAGCCTACCACAAGGTAGGCTTAGATACAGGGTCCAGCAGTCAGTAATCTTATACAGTATAAGATTACTGTGTGCTGGACCCTGTATCTAAACCGACAGTGTGGTAGGCTTATATACAGGGCCCATCAGACAGGATCACTAATGGGCCATGTATCTAAGCCTACCATGTGATTGGGACCCTGTATCTAAACCGACAGTGTGGTAGGCTTATATACAGGGCCCATCAGACAGGATCACTAATGGGCCATGTATCTAAGCCTACCATGTGATTGGCTTAGATACAGGGCCCAGCAGACAGGATCACACAATCTGTGATCCTGTCTCATGGGCCCCCTAAGCCTGCTACATCGTAGGCTTAGGGGTTGTGCAGTCCCTAAATATTGATGGCCTATCCTCAGTATAGGCCATCAATAGCTGATGTGTCGGGGTCCGTCTCCCGGGACCCGCAAATCAGCTGTTTTGAAGGGGCCGCAGCACTCGTACGAGAGCTGCTTGCCCTTCATTTCACTTACTCGCTCACACTGTGAATCGCCGACACCAATTCACAGTGTGACCGGAATGAAGTGACCGGAATGAAGGGGAGCAGCTCACGTACGAGTGCTGTGGCCCCTTCAAAACAGCTGATTGGCGGGTCCCGAGAGTCGGACCGTGCCAGTCAGGGCTACTAATCTTACCTTCCTCTTCAGCCGCGGCGGTAGTTCTGTCGTCTCGATGCTGTGTGCGGCGCACAGCGCTTGACGTCAGGACTTCCCCTGCGATCCGGAACCAGGAAGGTAAGTAAAGTCTGTTACTATAGTAACAGGGGCCCGCGGCCCGAGTTACTATAGTAACTTTTTATTGATGTGGTGCGGGGGGCTGTGGGCCCCCCTGGCTTTGGGGCCCGGTCGCAATTGCGACCGCTGCGACCCCTATAGCTACACCAGTGGCTGCGCATATGTGAGGTCCTCCCTATTGTAGTTTATGGGAGTTGTCAAATGTTCAGTTATTTCCATAACCCCCATAAACTACAATGGAGAATTACCCCATCTCCTCTTCTTTGTATCGAGCAGGGGACCCCTATTTTCCCAGAAGTGGAACCCTCACCCATCAGACATTTGTGGCCAAAAAATTCTTAAATGAGTATACCCCTTTAAATCTTATTGCCACCATTAGGAGTGGAACAAGCAGTAACGGTTGTGGGAAAATGTTAGATTTTATTGCCTGCCATGCTATAGAGCTTTAATTAAAGCAGATTTATCAGCTGAATGTGCTGTCCTAGGTTAGGGTGGCATATTAGAGGGATAGGTCCCTTCTCCTATTATCCAAAAACATCACAAAAAAATATTGTGCCGTTTGGCTAATAGGAGTGATCAAAGAATACAACGGACTCTCGGGTCCGTCACCGTGTTTTCTCGCATACCCTCATTTCCCCCTCGCCATCATCCCTATTCCCCATCTTGTGCAATCCAGCCTTCCCTTCGAACTATACGGACCGCCTTTTCCATACCTGGCATTCACCGCGAACCACTCAGGCCTGTTTCTTTCTAATGACCGTTGGCTGACAACTTCTGACTTATACTCTTAGGCCCCATGCACACGACCCGTAATTATGGTCCGCAATCACGGACCCATTCATTTCTATTGATCACGGATACCTTCCCGTATATTTACGGGAATGTGTCCAGGCCATAGAAAGCCTCCGCAAAAGATAGGACATGTCATATATTTAGCTTTTTACGGACCGTGCTCCCATACTTTATATGGGAACACGGGCCGAAAATGCAGATGGCTGTCACGGACCGCCAGCGTCCGGCCGTGCCCCTAATCGTGGACTGTAATTACGGGCACGGTCATGTTCATGAGGCCTTATCCAGTTCTGCAACACGGCCGCTATGCAATGTACGGAGCCGACTGCTTCCGATTCAGTACATGGCATAATTTGCAATAACAACTGGTGCCCGCAGGCCACCGGAGTAGCTGATCAGTGCGGGGTCCAGGTGTCGGACCCGTACCAATGATATACTAATGACCTATCCGGTGGATACATCATCAGTTGTCAGAAGGTGGACAACCCCTTTAAGTATATAGACTATATCTAACAATAAGACCCATACTGCAATGGTAATCAATAATAGAATATGGTAAATACATGTAAGTAACATATCAAGATGGGGTGTTTATAATTGCAATTTGTTACAAAATCACGTTATAAGTAACAAGAAATTGCCAAATTATGCTAATTATAAATATTCAATTTTTGAATTAGTAAAATTACCATGGTGTACCCTGTCATACAGGGTGTCATAATAAATATATTGAATATAAACAATGAACAGTAAATTCAGGGGCGTAACTAGGAAAGACTGGGCCCCATAGCAAACTCTTGAACGGGCCCCTCCCCCCGGGTGCCACAAGCAGCCCCCCTTATAAATAATGCCCCCTGTAGAATGTGCCTTACAGCCCCCCTGTAGACAGTGCTATATAGCCCCGCCTATAGACAGTGTAACACCCCATTTGTAAATAGTCCAGCAGCCATTTTGGCTGACAATAGATCTTAGACAGCTGGACGCGTACTGGCCCTTCAAGGCCATGCACGCGTGGGCGCGCGTGCCCTGCGGGAAACAGTACGAGGACACGGAAGAGAGTGCCGGTGTCTCCCTGGAGGGAGCGGACGCCGAGAAGAGAGATGTCCATGGATGTAACACTCAGTACATAAATACAGCACTAGAGCCAAGCGCAGTACATAAATACAGTACCACAACCAAGAACAGTACATATATACAGCACCAGAACAAAGCTCTGACATATATACAGTACCAGAACCAAGCTCAGTACATAAATACAGCAGTAGAACAAGGCTCAGTACATATATACAGCACTAGAACCAAGCCCATACATATATACAGCACCAGAACCAAGCTCAGTACATAAATACAGCACTACAACCAACCTCAGTACATATATACAGCACCAGAACAAGGCTCAGTACATAAATACAGCACTACAACCAAGCTTAGTACATATATACAGCACCAGAACCAAACTCATTACATACACTACCGTTCAAAAGTTTGGGGTCACCCAGACAATTTAGTGTTTTCCATGAAAACTCACACTTATATTTATCAAATGAGTTGCAAAATGACTAGAAAATATAGTCAAGACATTGACAAGGTTAGAAATAATGATTTTTATTTGAAATAATAATTTTCTCCTTCAAATGTTAAGGATCTGCCAGGCACAGCTTCTGTATCCACGCCCATAGGTAATCAGTCTGCACCTGCTTCTATGTCTGTTAGACTGACTCCATCTTCCACCACTCAGGATGGCAGGCTTAGGAGTGGGAGAGCCTATCACAGCCTGGCCAGACGGAGCTAGCTCCCGCCCTCTGGCTATTTATACCTGCCTTTCCTGTTCCTCCTTGCTTGTGATTCTTCTCTGTTGGTTTCCTGGCCCTGCTGCAGCTTCTGAACTATTTGACCCTGCTTCGTATTGACCCTGGCTTACTGACTACTCTTCTGCTCTGCGTTTGGTACCTCGTACACTCCTGGTTTGACTCGGCTTCTTCACTACACTTGTTGCTCACAGTGTTGCCGTGGGCAACTGCCCCGTTTCCCTTTGTTCTGTGTTTCCTTGTCTGTTGTCTGTCGTGCATTTATTGAGTGTAGGGACCGTCGCCCAGTTGTACCCCGTCGCCTAGGGCGGGTCGTTGCAAGTAGGCAGGGACTGAGTGGCGGGTAGATTAGGGCTCACTTGTCTGTTTCCCTATCCCTGTCATTACATAATCACAAGCCCATAAACCTACTCTACCCTGGTCCCTCACACCACTATGGACCCCCTTGAGACCCTGGTTCAGCAAATGCAGGGTCTCTCCCTACAGGTCCAGGCCCTGGCTCAGAGGGTCAACCAGCCTGATGCTACCATGGTAGTACCCCTCACCTCACCTCTTGAACCCCACCTCAAGTTGCCTGACCGGTTCTCAGGGGACCGGAGGACTTTTCTCTCCTTTCGGGAGAGTTTTAGGCTCTATTTTCGTTTAAAGCCCCACTACTCAGGTTCTGAGAGCCAGCGGGTGGGTATAATTATGTCCCGGCTCCAGGAAGGGCCCCAAGAATGGGCCTTCTCCTTGGCTCCTGACGCCCCTGAACTTTCCTCCGTTGATCTTTTCTTTTCTGTTCTCGGACTCATTTATGACGAGACTGACAGGACTGCCTTTGCTGAGAGTCAGCTGGTGACCTTACGTCAGGGTAAGAGACCTGTTGAGGAGTATTGCTCTGACTTTAGGAAGTGGTGCGTAGCTTCTCGGTGGAATGACCCTGCCTTAAGGTGCCAGTTTAGGTTGGGTCTGTCGAACGCCCTGAAAGACCTGCTAGTTAGCTATCCCTCTGACTCCCTAGACCAGGTTATGGCTTTAGCGGTACGACTTGACCAACGTCTCAGGGAACGACAACGTGAATGTTTATGTGTTTTCTCCTCTGACTCCCCCATGACGCCTCCCGAGGTTCCGTTGCTTCGTTCTTCCACGGAAGACTCGGAGGTACCTATGCAACTCGGGGCCTCCGTGTCCCCCCAACAACGTAGAGAGTTCCGCAGGAAGAATGGTCTCTGCTTCTACTGTGGGGATGACAAGCATCAAGTGAACACCTGTCCTAGGCGTAAGAAAAAGCAGCCGGAAAACTTCCGCGCCTAAGTGATCATCGGGGAGGTCACTTGGGCGCACAGGTATTTCCCTTAAATATGAAACGTAATAAAATCTTGCTTCCCTTTCAGGTCTCTTTTGGTGGTAGGTCTGCTACCGGCAGTGCCTTCGTGGATTCAGGGTCGTCTGCTAATATCATGTCTGTGGAATTTGCTATGTCTCTAGCTATGCCTTTGATTGATTTGCTTAAACCTGTCCCGGTAGTGGGTATCGACTCCACTCCTCTTGCTAATGGTTATTTTACACAGCATACCCCTGTTTTTGAACTCCTTGTTGGCTCCATGCATTTGGAGCAGTGCTCTGTACTGTTGATGCAGGGATTATCGTCCAATTTGGTTTTAGGCCTTCCCTGATTGCAGTTGCAAAATCCCACGTTTGACTGGAATACTGGGGATCTTACCAAATGGGGTAATGAATGCATGACGTCATGTTTTTCTGTTAATTCTATTTCTCCCCCTGAGGAGGTGAACACGCTACCTGAGTTTGTTCAGGACTTCGCTGATGTTTTCTTTAAGGAGGCCTCCGAAGTGTTACCTCCTCATAGAGAATACGATTGCGCTATCGATTTGGTACCAGGAGCTAAGCTCCCTAAGGTTAGGATATTTAATCTCTCTTGTCCCGAACGTGAAGCCATGAGAGAGCATATCCAGGAATGCCTGGCCAAGTGTTACATTCGCCCTTCTACTTCTCCGGTAGGTGCTGGCTTATTTTTCGTAGGGAAGAAGGATGGTGGTCTTAGGCCATGCATTGACTACCGTAACTTGAATAAGGTCACTGTAAGGAACCAGTATCCCCTTCCTTTGATTCCTGATCTCTTTAATCAGGTTCAGGGGGCCCAATGGTTCTCTAAGTTTGATCTACGGGGGTCGTATAACCGTATCCACATCAAAGAGGGGGATGAGTAGAAGACTGCGTTTAACACGCCCGAGGGTCATTTCGAATACCTCGTCATGCCCTTTGGGTTGTGTAATGCTCCCGCGGTCTTCCAGAATTTCATAAATGAGATTTTAAGAGATTACCTGGGGGTATTTCTTGAAGTGTACCTTGATGACATACTTGTGTTTTCCAAGGACTGGTCCTCCCACATTGAGCATGTCAGGAA
The DNA here is from genome assembly GCF_050947455.1 of Rhinoderma darwinii. Lineage (NCBI taxonomy): Eukaryota > Metazoa > Chordata > Amphibia > Anura > Rhinodermatidae > Rhinoderma > Rhinoderma darwinii. The sequence goes on along the minus strand of NC_134687.1, from coordinate 15,972,133 downwards.
GGTGCTCCAGGTCCTTCGGGAAAACAAACTGTTTGCGAAGACCGAAAAATGTGTGTTTGGGGTGCAGGAGATACAATTTTTGGGTCAAATCCTCACTCCTCATGAATTCCGCATGGTCCCCGCCAAGGTCCAGGCTGTGGTGGAATGGGTTCAACCTGCCTCCCTGAAGGCGTTACAGTGTTTCTTGGGGTTCGCTAATTATTAAGGGAGATTTATTGCTACCTTCTCGGTCATCGCTAAGCCTCTTACTGACCTCACTCGCAAGGGTGCTGATCTCCTCCGCTGGCCTCCTGAGGCTGTCCAGGCTTTTGAGGTCCTTAAGAAGTGCTTTATCTCGGCCCCGGTGTTGGTTCAGCCCAACCAAATGGAGCCATTTATCGTGGAGATCGACGCGTCCGAGGTGGGAGTGGGGGCTGTCTTGTCCCAGGGTACCAGGTCCCTCACCCATCTCCGTCCCTGTGCCTACTTCTCCAGGAAGTTTTCGCCCACTGAGAGTAACTATGATATTGGTAACCGCAAACTCTGAGCCATTAAATGGGCATTTGAAGAGTGGCGCCACTTCCTGGAGGGGGCTAGGCACCAGGTAACGGTCCTTACCGACCACAAGAATCTGGTTTTCCTAGAATCGGCCCGGAGGCTAAACCCGAGACAAGCTCGATGGGCGTTATTTTTTACCAGATTCAATTTCTTGGTTACCTATAGGGCTGGGTCTAAAAATATTAAGGCTGATGCACTGTCGCGTAGCTTCATGGCCAGCCCTCCTTCGGAGGAAGATCCTGCTTGTATTTTGCCTCCAGGTATAATCATTTCCTCTATTGAGTCTGATTTAGTCTCTGAAATTGCTGCTGATCAAGGTTCAGCTCCCGGGAACCTTCCTGAGAACAAGCTGTTTGTTCCCCTGCAATTCCAGCTAAGGGTACTTAGGGAAAATCATGACTCCGCACTATCTGGTCATCCAGGCATCCTGCGTACCAAGCAACTCATTGCCAGAAACTATTGGTGGCCTGGGTTGCCTAAAGACGTTAAGGCCTACGTTGCCGCTTGTGAGGTTTGTGCTAGGTCCAAGACTCCCAGGTCCCGACCAGCGGGCTTACTACGTTCTTTGCCCATTCCCCAGAGACCTTGGACCCATATCTCCATGGATTTTATCACAGATTTGACTCCATCTCAAGGCAAGTCGGTGGTGTGGGTTGTAGTAGACCGCTTCAGTAAGATGTGCCACTTTGTGCCCCTCAAAAAACTACCCAATGCTAAGACGTTAGCTACTTGTTTGTCAAACACATCCTGCGTCTCCATGGGGTCCCTGTCAATATTGTTTCTGACAGAGGGGTACAATTTGTTTCTTTGTTTTGGAGAGCCTTCTGTAAAAAGTTGGAGATTGATCTGTCCTTCTCCTGTGCCTTCCATCCTGAAACTAATGGCCAAACCGAGAGGACTAATCAGTCTCTAGAACAATATTTAAGGTGTTTTATCTCTGACTGTCAATATGATTGGGTCTCATTCATTCCCCTCGCCGAATTTTCCCTTAATAACCAGGTCAGTAACTCGTCAGGGGTCTCCCCATTTTTCTGTAATTTTGGGTTTAATCCACGGTTCTCCTCCGTTTCACCTGGTAGTTCTAACAATCCCGAGGTAGAGGTCGTTCATCGGGAACTGTGCACAGTCTGGGCCCAGGTTCAGAAGAACCTAGAGGCGTCCCAGAGCATACAAAAAACTCAGGGAGATAGAAGACGTTCTGCTAACCCCTTGTTTATGGTCGGGGATCTGGTGTGGCTATCGTCAAAGAACTTGCGCCTTAAAGTCCCGTCCAAGAAGTATGCTCCCTGGTTTATAGGGCCGTACAAGGTCATTGAAGTCCTCAATCCTGTCTCCTTCCGACTGGAGTTGCCCCCATCTTTTCGAGTACACGACGTGTTTTATGCCTCCCTCCTTAAACACTGCTCCCTGTCCTTGGCTCCCTCGAGGAAACCTCCTGTCCCCGTTCTCACCCCTGAGGGGGTAGAATTCGAGGTGGCCAAGATTGTGGACAGCAAGATGGTCCAAGGCTCCCTCCAGTACCTGGTCCATTGGAGAGGATACGGGCCTGAGGAGAGGACTTGGGTACCCGCCCGGGATGTTCACGCTGGGGTATTGGTCAGGAGGTTCCACCTTCGTTTCCCCAATAAACCAGGTCCATCTAGAAAGGGTCCGGTGGCCCCTCATAAAAGGGGGGTACTGTTAAGGATCTGCCAGGCACAGCTTCTGTATCCACGCCCATAGGTAATCAGTCTGCACCTGCTTCTATGTCTGTGAGACTGACTCCATCTTCCACCACTCAGGATGGCAGGCTTAGGAGTGGGAGAGCCTATCACAGCCTGGCCAGACGGAGCTAGCTCCCGCCCTCTGGCTATTTATACCTGCCTTTCCTGTTCCTCCTTGCTTGTGATTCTTCTCTGTTGGTTTCCTGGCCCTGCTGCAGCTTCTGAACTATTTGACCCTGCTTCGTATTGACCCTGGCTTACTGACTACTCTTCTGCTCTGCATTTGGTACCTCGTACACTCCTGGTTTGACTCGGCTTGTTCACTATTCTCCTGCTCTACGTTTGGCACCTCGTACTCTCCTGTTTTGACTCGGCTTGTTTACTACTCTTGTTGCTCACAGTGTTGCCGTGGGCAACTGCCCCGTTTCCCTTTGTTCTGTGTTTCCTTGTCTGTTGTCTGTCGTGCACTTATTGAGTGTAGGGACCGTCGCCCAGTTGTACCCCGTCGCCTAGGGTGGGTCGTTGCAAGTAGGCAGGGACTGAGTGGCGGGTAGATTAGGGCTCACTTGTCTGTTTCCCTATCCCTGTCATTACATCAAACTTTGCTTTCGTCAAAGAATGCTCCATTTGCAGCAATTCCAGCATTGCAGACCTTTGGCATTCTAGCTGTTAATTTGCTGAGGTAATCTGGAGAAATTTCACCCCATGCTTCCAGAAGCCCCTCCCACAAGTTGGATTGGCTTGATGGGCACTTCTTGCGTACCATACGGTCAAGCTGCTCCCACAACAGCTCTATGGGGTTGTGATCTGGTGACTGCGCTGGCCATTCCATTACAGATAGAATACCAGCTGCCTGCTTCTTCCCTAAATCGTTCTTGCATAATTTGGAGGTGTGCTTTGGGTCATTGTCCTGTTGTAGGATGAAATTGGCTCCAATCAAGCGCTGTCCGCAGGGTATGGCATGGCGTTGCAAAATGGAGTGATAGCCTTCCTTATTCAAAATCCCTTTTACCTTGTACAAATCTCCCACTTTACCAGCACCAAAGCAACCCCAGACCATCACATTACCTCCACCATGCTTGACAGATGGCGTCAGGCACTCTTCCAGCATCTTTTCAGTTGTTCTGCGTCTCACAAATGTTCTTCTGTGTGATCCAAACATCTCAAACTTCGATTCGTCTGTCCATAGCACTTTTTTCCAATCTTCCTCTGTCCAATGTCTGTGTGCTTTTGGCCATATTAATCTTTTCCTTTTATTAGCGAGTCTCTGGTATGGCTTTTTCTTTGCCACTCTGCCCTGAAGGCCAGCATCCCGGAGTCGCCTCTTCACTGTAGACGTTGACACTGGCGTTTTGTGGGTACTATTTAATGAAGCTGCCAGTTGAGGACCTGTGAGGCGTCTATTTCTCAAACTAGAGACTCTAATGTACTTGTCTTGTTGCTCAGTTGTGCAGCGGGGCCTCCCACTTCTCTTTCTACTCTAGTTAGAGCCTGTTTGTGCTGTCCTCTGAAGGGAGTAGTACACACCGTTGTAGGAAATCTTCAGTTTCTTGGCAATTTCTCGCATGGAATAGCCTTCATTTCTAAGAACAAGAATAGACTGTCGAGTTTCACATGAAAGCTCTCTTTTTCTAGCCATTTTGAGAGTTTAATCGAACCCACAAATGTAATGCTCCAGATTCTCAACTAGCTCAAAGGAAGGTCAGTTTTATAGCTCATCTAAGCAGCAAAACTGTTTACAGCTGTGCTAACATAATTGCACAAGGGTTTTCAAGTGTTTTCTAATCATCCATTAGCCTTCTAACACAGTTAGCAAACACAATGTACCATTAGAACACTGGAGTGATGGTTGCTGGAAATGGGCCTCTATACACCTATGTAGATATTGCATTAAAAACCAGACGTTTGTAGCTAGAATAGTCATTTAGCACATTAACAATGTATAGAGTGTATTTCTGATTAATTTAATGTTATCTTCATTGAAAAAAACTGTGCTTTTCTTTCAAAAATAAGGACATTTCTAAGTGACCCTAAACTTTTGAACGGTAGTGTATATACACAGCACTAAAACCAATCTCATACGTATATACAGCATCAGAACCAAGATCAGTACATATATACAACACAAGAACAAATACAGCTCAATTTAGTGCAACCCCTGCGGTATAGGTTTGTACGGCGTAAAACTACAGCTCCCAGCATGGCCTGAACAATGGTGAGGATATGCTGGGAGATGCTGTTTCACAAAAAAATATCATATCATAATTATCTCGCTGCAGATCACACAGTGACTACAATACTGATTAAAGGCAGACTAAACATTTACATTAAGTGACTCACCGGTGACGTCTCAGATTCTATTTCTTTTCTTCTCCCTTCGGTCCAGACCTCTATGATGGATTTCTACCGGCCACGGCCCATTTCTGCAGATTTCCGCTCAGATGTCTTCAGCTTTTCACTTTTAAAACATTTCTGCACCTATAAACAAAGTTAAAATTCTCAACACCTCTAAATATAATAAAGCACCATACACTGCAACTCTAACTATAATAGTGCCATACACTGTGCCCCTGATTATAATAGTACTATACACTGTGTCACACACACACCGTGCCCCCTGTATATAGTGCCCCCATAACCCCTGTAGATAGTGACACCCATAGAGCCTCTGTAGATAGTGACCTACATAGAAGCCCCTGTAGATAGTGTCCTACATAGAAGCCCCTGTAGATAGTGCCCACATATGCACTCCCGATCTGCAAGGAAATAGTGCTAACCACTGAGCCACCATGCTGCCCTACATATAGCTTCCCATATAGATAGTGCTCCACGTATAGCCCATCTCTGTAGATAGTGTCTCACATATAGCTCCCCCTGTATATAGTGTCCCACATATAGCCCACCCCTGTAGACTGTGCACTACATATAGCCACCCTGTTGCTAATGCGCCACAGGTAACCCACCCCTGTATATAGTGTCCCACATATAGCCCACCCCTATAGAAAGTACAATAAAAATAGCTCCCCTATAGATAGTGCTCTACATATAGCCCACCCCTGTATAGTGCCCCACATATAGACCCCCCTGTAGATAGTGCCCCACATCCCCACATATAGACCCCCCTGTAGATAGTGCCCCACATATAGAGCCCCCTGTATATAGTGGCCCACATATAGAGCCCCCTGTATATAGTGGCCCACATCCCCACATATAGACCCCCCCTGTAGATTGTGCCCCAGATACCCACATACAGACCTCCCCTGTAGCTAGTGCCCCACATATAGACCACCCCTGTATATAGTGGCCCACATATAAACCCCCTGTATATAATGGCCCACATAAAGATGACCCCCCCTGTAGATAGACCCCCCACTATATATAATGCCACTCACATTTTTATGAGAAAAAATATATATAAACTTGACATACTCACATGATCCCGTTCCCACGCTGTTCACTCGCGATGCAGACATGCTCTCTTCTGAGCATGTCTGCTGGAGCTGAACGAGCGTCGTCCAATGACGCTGATTGGCGGGTCAGAATGACTTGCCCCGTCAATCAGCACCTTCCAAGCATGGAAGCGGCACAATGATGTCATCGCGCCGCTAGCCAATCAGCATCATTGTAAGGCACTGGATGGTCGGCCATTCAGTGCTAACGCATGTATTTGGCTGCCGCTAGCACCGGGCCCATAACGGCTGCTAGCGGCGCCACCGGGCATATGGGGGCGTGTCGGCTGGCGGCACGGGCCCCCTCGAGCCCCGGACCCCGTAGCAGTCGCTACGTCTGCTACCGCGGTAGTTACGCCACTGAGTAAATTACATGCATGCAGGGCCGGCCTTAGGTTGGGTGGCGCCATGTGCGGGACTCCCTATTGCTGCCCTCCACAAACCAAAAATGAACCAATTATATATAGACACACACATACTTGCACATATATACTGTACATACATAGAGGGACATATTTGGACAAACAGACAAATATACAGTATATACACATATTCTGGAATATATACAAATACATAAAAGTAAATATATAGACATACATACACATACTGTATATACAGACACACACACAGGCACATAAATACACAAAAATATAATAATACATAAAAGGCACGTATATACAAGCACAGAGACACATTCACCGCAAACATACCAATATATACACAGTGCACATAATGGAGTATATGTCACCTGCAGTCCTATGTAACACCACAGATAACACAGTGATAACTCTCTGAGTACAGATAATGTAGTAGATGTTACCTGCAGTCCTATGTAACAACACAGATAACACAGTGATAACTCTCTGAGCACAGATAATGTAGTAGTGTTACCTGCAGTCCTATGTAACACCACAGATAAAGCAGTGATAACTTTCTGAGTACAGATAATGTAGTAGATGTTATGTCATGGCCACCATCAGGGTAGTACTGGTGGTACTGCCGTCAGGGGTCCGGTCATAAACGCGAAAAAATGGGGGCCCGCGCTCCACTTCTAGAATTCATTTGCTCACGGGCCCTTATGATTTTGCTTTGGTGAAAGGAACAGGTCCCATCACGGAGCCGGGGCCCATTCTTTGCATCAAAGTAAAATCATAAGGGCCCGCTGTTCACTCCTCCTCCTCCACAGCGGCGTGACAGCTTGTGTGGAGGAGACAAGGAAGGAGACGTCATGAAGGTGGTGGGAGGTTTGAATGCAGTGGAGGCGTCAAGCAGCAGCAGAAGACCTCTGACACCGTGAGTTCGTGATGTCTGTCAGTATGTAATGTCTGTCAGGCTGCTGCTGCCCGGAGCCTCCTCACATCACATCTCCCCAATAAAAAGCAATGTTACCCATGTCGGCACTATACACTCTCAGCTCTGCTTCATGCTCTTGTATCACCAACAGCACTTCTTACCTCTTATCTCCCAGGCTATGTAGCAGAGGGAGAAGACCGGTTTATTACACAGGACACTAGATAAGAGCAGTCCCTGCTAGGGATACAATGCGATGCTTCAGTGTCAGGAGGATCATACAGATTGGGGTAAGACACTTGCTTTCTAGAGGGGGGGTGTTAGATGACAATGGGGACAGGGAGATGATGGTGTAGATAATAATGGAGGGTGGATGACACTAAAGGAGACATTATACTAGGGGGAGGATAACTAGGGGAAAACAGGATATCTGAAGGGAGGGGTAGAGGAAGGAGAGAGGATACCTGGGGTGGGGGAGAGATCTTTAAGGCTATGTACACCTGTTTTTTGTTTTTTTTAATATAAATATATAAACCAGAAACACCTTCCACATGGCCTCCGGGCAGGGGATCCCCTCGATATCCGCCTGTGGACAGAGGGAACGAAAAACCTGCCAATTGAAACAAGAAAGAGAATCGGCAATACAATTCGACACCCCATGAATGTGGCGAGCCCAGAACTGAATATTACATTGCAAGACCAGATGACGAAGCAGCACCACCACCGGCTCTGAGGAAGAAGTGAGTTTATTAATAGCAAAAACAACACTCATATTTTCAGACCAAAAAACAACTGAACTATTAGACAGAGAGCCCCCCTAAATATCCACCGCCACCACTATAGGGAAAAGCTTGAGTAGGGTCAGATTAGAACACCAACCCCGGGATCGCCATTCATTGGGCCAGGGGGCAGTGCACCAAGCCGAGCCAAACATGGCACCAAAACCCAAAGCACCTGATGCATCAGTAAAGAATTTCAAGTCCTGCAACAGGTGCGCCCATTATATTCCTCCAAAAAGGTACGCCAAACACGTAAATCAGCCTTAATGGAAGAAGAAATGCGGATGAAGTGAGAAGGTCGCAAAAAGCCAGCAGTGGCTAAGGATAAACACTGGGAAAAAATCAGGCCCATGGCCATTATTCTACACGCAAAAACCAACAGACCCAACGAAAACTGAATCTGCAGAAGCTGTAACTTACGCGATGCCAGGGCCAAATCCCAAAATTCCCTGATCTTAACCATCTTAGCTTCAGGCAAACGAAACACCATTTGCAAGGAATCTATCCCAATACCTAAAAAACAAAGCGATGTACAGGGGCCCTCAGTCTTATCCTCAGACAAAGGGACCCCAAAATGCTGGCAGATATAATGAAAATACAACAAAACATAGCTAAAATGCGATGACGCAGCAGGGCCAACAAACAAAAAATCATCTAGATAATGGGTAACTGAAGCGGACCCAGTGACGTCACGCAGCACCCATTCAAGGAAGGAACTAAAAACTTCGAAATAAAAACATGAAATAGAGCAACCCATCAGCAAGCACATGTCGTAGTAAAAACCTCCATCTAAATAGCAACCTAACAGGTGAAAACAATCCGCATGAACTGGTAACAAGCGAAAAGCGGATTCAACATCAGATTTTGCCAAGAGGGCACTCTGAACGGCCTAACAAACTAAGTCAACCACCGCATCAAATGAGACATAAGTAACAGCCGCAAGGTCCTTGATAATTCCATCATTAACAGAAGTCCCCGTAGGATGCGAGAGGTGGTGAATAAGGCGGAACTTGCCGGGCTCCTTCTTATGAACCATGCCCAAAGGGGAAACACGCAAGTTAAAAAACGGGGGTCTAGAAAATGGGCCAGCCATATGGCCCAACTCGACCTCCTTCCCCACCTTTTCACGTAGAACTAGGGGGAGCTCAAAAGCCGACTTCAAATTTTTTGAAAAAATAGGCTCCGCACTATAAGTAAACGGAATTAAAAAAACATGAGAAAAACCGACTCTAAGCAGGGCGGCCTCCCCCATCTTGGGGTACCGCCCTAACCATGGTAGCATCTCTAGGACGCGGACCAGCGTCCTCCGTCCTACCAAGATACGCAAGACAAGAGGTGGGCAAGAGCCGATGGGAGCATCTACTGGTGGAGTGGGTATCTCCGCAAGGGGAGCATTCATGTTTAAACTTACATGATCCGTAGAACCGGCAATGGCCCTCGTTGAAGAGCCGGTACCGGACTTGCGCAAGCCAAGGCCCCCGCACCTGGGGGGGTGACAGAGGAGGGGGAGACAGATGGAAAGGGCCGCTGCGACATCAGCAGACGCAACCATACATCAGTAGCCTAGGTATCCCAACCCACATCAGGCTTCAATGCCAAGCGCCTACAGAACTCCTCATCGTAGCGCCAACACGCAGAACCGCCATGAGACCTGAAGGCACTGAAAATAGTATCCATGTATACGAACAACTGATAACCGCATTCAGGGCGTTTCCGGCCCAATACACACCCTAAAACCGCAAAAGCCTGTATCCAATTGTTAAAAGTCCTAGCTACCCTGGGCTTAAAAGAAACCCAGCGCTCGAAACGCCTCTCCTTATCCACCGTGGGAGAATCAATAGAAATCAAAGACCATATGTCAACATAGTAGTTTTTAAATATCTTTTCCCTGGTATCGTCAGAGAGCTGGGCGCCTAGGGGAGAAATACGACAAAAATACGTGTCCCTGAAAACGGGTAAATAAGGTGTCGACATAGAAGTAGAAGCCTCAGCTGAGTACTTCGCAACCACGGACCGTGCATGGGGCTCCCCAACCTGAGGAGCATTACCCGCCAACAGGGACCAAACAGTAGATAACAATAAATCATCAGAAACATTATTAATGTTCCATGCCTGTAGGCAGTCATACTCACCGGGGACAGACGTACTCACAGGAACTACCGGCAACGGACTTGGAGGAGGAGCAGCGATCACGGCAACCAGCGGTAAAACGGCTGGCTCGACCGTTGACACTGCTCGACTCCTCCTGGAAGATCTGTCATGACGACGGCGAGCAGCAGGAGGCAAACCATGGTCAACGGAACTACTACTCCCAGAAGATGATCCAGATGACGATGGAGACCGCCATCAACGGCGATGACGGCAATGACATGACCGCCTGGAGCGACCCCGATGAGAGCGAGAATGACGACAACTACTGCTCGCTAGCAACGCAGCCGAGGAAGAGTTGGAATGGCTCTCAGCCAGGATGTACGCGGGTCCTAACGTAGGGTGTACCAAGACCGCATCCCCAGGGGTAGCAGGAACAGAGGGCCACAACAGTTCCTGCCCTTGGGTGCAGGGAAAAAACTCCTCTGCGCTATCTGCAGAGAAGTCATCATCGAACAGCAGTGGGGACATGTCTCCCCCTATCCCACTAGGCCCGGCTTGCTCTGAGTGAAGAAGAGACGAAGCCCCACCCGCCCGTGCAGGCATTCTATTAGGAGGAAAAAGGAGGGAGGCCCTGTACAGGGGAACCGCAGCGTCGCCACTGGCAGGCGCTGACACTGATGTTACTGTCAGCATGCTCCTCACGGCCGCTGAGCAGGATCGCTCCCTGCCCGCGCCGGAGGAAGCAACAGCGACACGATGGGAGAGGGAACTGCCTAGGGTAACAGCCTTCGGCGGCGCTTGCATCAGTGCCGGAGCAGGTACGGATGCAGTAGGGGGTGGGGCGGAGCTGCGGGCTGGCCTAGGCCGCACAGCCTGAGATCGAGCAGGACGCTCAGCTGAAGGGGAGAGGCGGTGGGTGGACGAGATGGCCGTATGGAGATGCGATTGGCAGTACTCACGGGGGATCCGGCGGCACAGTCTCTTGGATAAGCGACTGCAGCCACCCACTGCCCTCATCCAGCAAACGCAGGCGGATGATTTCTGTCTGCTCCTGCCGCTCCATAGTAAATCACATGGCCAAAAGAGGAAGAAGGAAGTGGCCATGTCCCTATAAGCCCTCTTGATTACCATAACCACCCCCCTTTCCCCAGTGATTGGTTAAGGCAAGCACACTATTCCCCCTAGCCTACCAATAAAATATTGTAACCTTAAGGCCACAGTCAAAGGCTCAGCGGCTATGTGCCTACGAGCCTCATAAATGTAGTAGATGATACCTGCATCCCTATGTAACACCACAGATAACACAGTGATAACTCTCTGAGTACAGATAATGTAGTAGATGATACCTGCAGTCCTATGTAATACCACAGATAACACAGTGATAACACTGAATAAAGATCGTGTAGTAGATGTTATCTGCAGTCCAATGTAACACCACAGATATCACACTGATAAATATACCCACACATATACAAACACAGAGGCATATACATATGTATGCACATTGGATTTAAGTGTCATAAACATTTAATTATTAGTTTTTCAATTAAACTCATGGATGGTATTGTGTGTTAGGGCTCTTTGGATCATTGTAATCAATCTCAGACACCTGTGATAATTAGTTTGCCAGGTGTGCCCAATCAAAGGAAAACTACTTAAGAAGGACGTTCCACATTATTAAGCAGGCCACAGGGTTCAAGCAATATGGGAAAGAAAAAGGATCTCTCTGCTGCCGAAAAGCGTGAAATAGTGCAATACCTTGGGCAAGGTATGAAAACATTGGATATTTCAAGAAAACTTAAGCGTGATCATCGTACTGTGAAAAGATTTGTGGCTGATTCATAGCACAGACGGAACCCGTCAGATAAAGGCATAATGAGGAAGGTTTCTGCCAGACAAAGTAATAGGATTAGGAGAGCAGCTGCTAAAATGCCATTGCAAAGCAGCAAACAGGTATTTGAAGCCGCTGGTGCCTCTGGAGTCCCGCGAACCTCAAGGTGTAGGATCCTCTAGAGGTTTGCAAGTGTGCATAAAGCTATTATTCGGCCACCACTAAACAATGCTCACTAGCAGAAACGGTTGCAGTGGGCTCAGAAATACATGAAGACTCATTTTCAAACCGTGTTGTTTACTGATGAGTGCCGCGCAACCCTGGATGGTCCAGATGGATGGAGTAGTGGATGGTTGGTAAATGGCCACCATGTCCCCACAAGGCTGCGACGTCAGCAAGGAGGTGGTGGAGTCATGTTTTGGCCTGGAATCATGGGGAGAGAGCTGGTAGGCCCCTTTAGGGTCCCTGACGGTCTGAAAATGACCTCTGCAAAGTACGTAGAGTTTATAACTGACCACTTTCTTCCGTGGTACAAAAAGAAGAACCGTGCCTTCCATAGCAAAATTATCTTCATGCATGACAATGCACCATCTCATGCTGCAAAGAATACCTCTGTGTCATTGGCTGCTTTGGGCATAAAAGGAGAGAAACTCATGGTGTGGCCTCCATGTTCCCCTGACCTCAACCCTATTGAGAATCTTTGGAGCATCCTCAAGCAAAGTATCTATGAGGGTGGGAGGCAGTTCACATCAAAACAGAAGCTCTGGGAGGCTATTCTGACATCCTGCAAAGATATTCAAGCAGAAACTGTCCAAATACAAATTCAATGGATGCAAGAATTGTGAAGGTGATATCAGAGAAGGGGTCCTATGTTAACATGTAACTTGGCCTGTTAAGTTTTTTTTTATTGAAAGAGCTTTTGATTTCTGTAAATATGACCTCCTGATGCTGCAAATTCAACAAATTACCACTTTAGTTCTCTTTACAACCTTTAAAATGTTTTGTGCATAATAATATGAAACAGTGCATTTTGAGTTTTTTACTTAAAAAAAAAAATCTGTTATCATTAGGAGATTTGTTCAATAAAATTTGCATTATACTCCAACGGTTGATGGCTTGAGGATTATACGGACTGTCATTTGCATCTAAAAATAACATTTGCATAATAATTTGCATAATAATTTGGAACGCGGTGTGTATATATATATACACTAACTAACATAGAGACATATATATACACACATATAGACACATACTGGAACATATACACACACACAAATATAGAGACACACATAGACACTTACCATCTCTCCTTGCTGACAGGATCATAGGTTTCTTGAAGGACGGGCTGTGGGCAGAGCTTCCTCCTCTGCTCTCGTTCCTCGGCTCTTGTTTCCTCCGTGTGTGTAACTAAGAGCAGAGGACAGCGGAGAGGCAGAGCCCAGTGGCGCCTCCTACATGCTGGGAGGGTGCACTCGCACAGGTCGCACACCACTACAGCCGGCCCTGCGTGCATGCCCCTAGTCCGAAATATACCTCGGGATGACGGGGCCATTGAAGTTTTCAGCATAGGGGGATAGACTTGGGGAACAGTTAGCAAATTTGTAACCTACCAGACAATGGCTCTACATCCCTAATAGCAGCGTTCTGTGTGAAGAAGATAAACATGTCAATATACATAGACACCGGACACAACTGTATATCGAACCCTATTCCATACACAAAATTAAAAATAGATAAAAATATAAATAATCACTATTATATATATATGGAATTAAAAACACCACTTATGGGGGCTCACCGAAGAGTCAGAGAAATGCTGCAAACCCAAGATTTTCATTTAATCCTAAGGGTTGTACTGTCCTAAGTGTCCAGATCCATCTGGACTCAAGTTGGAGGAGCTTTTTTATTAGTGGACCACCTCGTAAATCCAAACTCATGTGGTCAATCCCTCGTATTATTAATAGTTTTGAATTGCAGGTATGAAGCTGAAAGAAGCGACGTGGGAGAGTTTTCAGTTGTTCTATATCTTTAGTTTTTGTCCCTTTTGATCCCTCAATATAGAGTACATATTCGCAAACTATGGTTCCTTAGATTTTTGGCTCTCCTGACTGACATGGCTGGATATGTGGCTACTTATTCAGCTAGGTTTGGGTCTGTGAGTTGTATTGGCCAATATTTTCTTAAAGAGGCTCTGTCACCACATTGTGCAACCCCTATCTGCTATTGCAGCAGATAGGCGCTGCAATGTAGATTACAGTAACGTTTTTATTTTTAAAAAACGAGCATTTTTGGCCAAGTTATGACCATTTTCGTATTTATGCAAATGAGGCTTGCAAAAGTACAACTGGGCGTGTTGAAAAGTAAAAGTACAAGTGGGCGTGTATTATGTGCGTACATCGGGGCGTGTTTACTACTTTTACTAGCTGGGCTTTCTGAAGAGAAGTATCAGCCACTTCTCTTCACAACGCCCAGCTTCTGGCAGTGCAGATCTGTGACGTCACTCACAGGTCCTGCATCGTGTCGGCACCAGAGGCTACAGATGATTCTGCAGCAGCATCGGCGTTTGCAGGTAAGTCGATGTAGCTACTTACCTGCAAACGCTGATGCTGCTGCAGAATCAACTGTAGCCTCTGGTGCCGACACGATGCAGGACCTGTGAGTGACGTCACAGATCTGAACTGCCAGAAGCTGGGCGTTCTGAAGAGAAGTGGATGATACTTCTATACACAACGCCCAGCTAGTAAAAGTAGTAAACACGCCCCGATGTACTCACATAATACACGCCCAGTTGTACTTTTACTTTTAAACACGCCCAGTTGTACTTTTGCAAGCCTCATTTGCATAAATACGAAAATGGTCATAACTTGGCCAAAAATGCTCGTTTTTTAAAAATAAAAACGTTACTGTAATCTACATTGCAGCGCCTATCTGCTGCAATAGCAGATAGGGGTTGCACAATCTGGTGACAGAGCCTCTTTAAACCCTCTCTCATTTGATCTCAGCGATTATGACATGTAGTAACATATCTTAACTGTTGATTATTTTTAGACCTGGTATTTGTTTGCAAAAGTCAAGCTCTTTCAGTTACATTGGCTCGTGCACTTGCTTCTGTAGCCACTTTCAAGGAATCTTTGCGTTATGTCTTGTGTTATTTTTTGGAAAATCTTGATTTTGTCACGGCTGTGGGGTATGTGGACCCACAAGGCCGCTCCGCCATAGCGGAGTATTAGCTGACCAAACTAAAGTCAATAACAGCCTGTAGGACAGGAGTACCTGGATAGATGATTTGGCAAACACTCTGCGTGGCAGACAGTAGGCATTGCAGATGCGTGGTGTAGAAGACACGTGACACAGACAACACTTGGCACAGATGACACTTGGCACAGATGATACTTGGCACAGAGGACACTTGGCACAGATGGCACCTGATAACGCACTGGATCAAATACAATTATTGGATACGGGATACAGGAAACGAGAACACTGGATACAACTAAGAGACCATTTGCAAAGACTAACATGGGCAGACACAACAATGCTCGGGCAAAGAGGAAGAGGGCAGAGTACAGGGGGGTATGTAGGGATTAGAAAGGGAGCTTAATTCTGGTGCGCGCGCTGGCCCTTTAAGGTTGGGGAGCCAGCACGCACGCGTTTCCTATGTACAGTAGCTGAGGATAGTCTTGTGTGTCGGGGTCTCAGAAGAGGGAGACACCGGCAAGAACTGACAGGCCTAGGATTGCGACTGTTGGCGGGTAAGCAATGCAGACGGTCTGCTATTGCGGCCGTTACAGTTTAGTTGAGCAAAATATTTAAATGCTAAGAAATTGGCCAATAGGTACAGCATCTTTGGTGCACTTTGGATGGGATGGAGACGCATGTAAAAAGGAATTTATTGACGTGGATTTTTGATACACATCAGTTTGAATAAAACCCTCATGATCTCTTTTAATTAGTACATCAAGAAAGTCCATCTGAAAACGATTCGCCTTCCACGTTAATTTAATGTTTACTGTGTTGTTGTTCAGTTCTGAAATAAAAGAAGATAATTCTTCCTCAGTTCCCTGGCAGATCAGGAAAATGTCATCAATGAACCGTGCCCAGAAAATGACACGGACCATTGAGACTCCCCGATCAGACATGAAAAGATCCCCCTCTCAGAGCCACAGGAAAAGGTTGGCATATGAGGGGGCACATGCTGCCTCCATTGCCATTAAATTTTTTGGTGAACAGCTTAACAAACATGTCAATTGTGGACATGTTTGGAAAGCTGGAAAATTAGTTGACTGTTTTCTAATGCAATCTTGTACTTTACCTGAGCTTGGTATATCTTGTTCTTGCAGTAGATCTTCAAAGGTTTATAAAATTTCAAGTTCTTCTGAGGTCGGAAAAAGACTGTGTTCATCCTTGTGGAACCATTTTTAGAAAATAGATGGAGGTCTTTAACACCATGCCCTTCTCTACACTCACAAGTCTTGCATCGCCAGCTGATATCAGGATGTTGGGTACAAGCTCCGGTCCCGTTGGTACTATGTGCCTAAGAGGCTCCACTCGATCTACCATACGTCCTCCCCGATGTGCTGGCGCTGTTGTAGGGACCCTGCTGCACGTATTTGGGTCCTGCAGGATTTCTGGTCAGGAGTTCATAGACTCTCCCACCTGATTACTAGTATCCCCTTGGAGAGTTCCCCGGCCCTTTTACATATCTCTGACCTTCCAAGGCGATACCACACCCGTTCTACCCTTTGTCACCTAGTCAATGGGGGCCAAGCCTGTATCCATGTTCTTTGGAAGAAATCATCTTTTCCTACAGTTGTCCAGTGGATACATAGAGTGTACAACATCATGAGGATGGAGGGGACCCCTGCATCGCTGCAGAACACTGGGGACTCCTTTCACAACATTTGGCCCCCTTGGATTGAATTTCAGAACTCTGATACGTATAAATCACTGCTGTCGTCTGATACGGGCTTGCCCTCATAGACCATTATAATTATGACTGATCATGAGGACTCCTCTTCTCGTATCTAGTCCCCTCCGTAATCCTTTTTATAATTTTTTTTTCTCTCGGTGTGTTCCTGAGGAGAGCGTTCCCCCACCGACTCTCCCTGCCTCCCCCACCCTCCACACAGTGATTGACGACTGGCTGCTGTGTATCAACACCGAGAGGGTCGTGGAGAGGCACACCGGACACATTACTAAGAGTCCGTTGTATTCTTTCATCACTCCTATTAGCCAAACGGCACAATATTTTTGGTGCCGTTTTTGGCTAATAGCAGAACGGACCGGTCCCTCTAATATGCCACCCTTACCCAGGGCAGCATATTCAACTGATAAATTTACTTTAAATAACGTCCTTTGGGTCAAAATGGAGATTTGCCAATTTTTGAATCAGATGGTTAGAACTGATTTGGAAAATTTGCTCATGCCCAGCACATTCTGAATCTTCAAAAACATTTCTGTTAGGAACCTTTGACCACTTAAAGTTACTTTTTACCTGTACAGAAAAGCTCTGGTAGATAATGAGATAGTATTACATTACATTATATTGGTGTCTGTCACAACATGCCTGCGTTCCTCGTGCCGCCCAATCTCCTGCCAAGTCTGAACGTACAATTTGTTATACAACAAGAGTCACAAATGCATTAATCCCCCTATTTAGATCATTAATTGCTAAACTCTCTTGCCTTAATCATATTAGGTGGACTGATTAATTTCTCGGGCGCAGAGCCGACTTTACAAAGAAAAGCTGATTAATTCTTTAAATAGCTGCAATGTAAATTAATTGGCTCGCTAGGTTATCAAAGGAAGCGTATCGCTAGATTCCACCAGGCATTCAGTAATGTATTTTAATTCCTGCATATGCCACAGTAGTTTATTGTGCTTTAATAGAAATTCAATATTTTTGGATTTTAAATTTAGGGCGGATGTATAGTGAATAAGTGATAGAAGTCTAGATAAGCCAGGGGTAAGCTTGTATGGAAATTAGTAGGGTACCTGCCATAGAAACCGAGATGTAGCTTGAAGCTGCTTGAACGTAATGCAAAATCTATAATAGACCCCCTCCCCCCCCCCTACAATGTGCCATTTATAACACTGTTGTCTTTTTATGTGATAGAGAGCTCTATGGACCCCCTCAGGCACCCAGGTTGGGTGCAACTGCTATCTCTGCACCCAATATAGCTACACCCCTGTATAGGGTCTATGTTCAGAAGACATCTACACCATTATATCTCCAGTGCTGGCATTGAGGAGTATTGTGCTGCTCCTTTTTGTGATTGTGGGATATAGGGGACCTCGGGGGCGGTCTTCTTGCCAATTACAGACAGCCCTTGGAGGCAGGACTTGTGACTGCTATTGGCCCTGGCACTGGACGTTTTGCCATGACACTGTCAAAGAGACTACC
Source organism: Rhinoderma darwinii (assembly GCF_050947455.1). NCBI lineage: Eukaryota > Metazoa > Chordata > Amphibia > Anura > Rhinodermatidae > Rhinoderma > Rhinoderma darwinii. The sequence continues at coordinate 15,954,047 of NC_134687.1, read as the reverse complement.
TGTAGCCACCACTAGGAGGAGCTCACCGCTATACTAGATGCATAAATTCATCCATAGTTAGCGCCCCCTAGTGGTGGCTATATAACTATATATTCTTTTAAGGCAAAATAGTCATCACAGTATTTTGTCCCTACAAACAGAAGGGTGGACCACTTACCGCAAAAGGACTTTAATATATGTCCTAGCAGGAGGGGAGAAGTATGGCGCTGGCTTAGGAACTGAGCCCAGTCAAAACGCATCAGGTGTCAACTGTTTATTACAGCTGACACCTCATTCCTGGCCATTTAACCACTTATATGCTGCGGTCAATAGCAACCACGGCATCTCGCTCGTTTAACAGAAGGGGCTCCCTTTGTCATCCTATCGGCACCTCTGCGCGGTGATCGTGGGTGCCGATGGGTTATCATGGGTGCCAAGTCCCTAAAGAAGGCCCCCACGTCTGTCATCTTGGTCCTTCTATTATGTCTGGCCAGATGCAGGGCTTAATAGGAGAGCGGTAAAAGCACAATACACGGCAATATATAAGTATTTTAGCGTATTGTACCAGCGATCAAGTGACCGCATGTTGAAGTTCCCTAGTTTAAAAAAATAAATAAACCTAGTTTAATAAAGTTTTAAACAATATACAAAAAAAAATAAAAGGTTAAAAGAAAAACATTTTTCTTTTTTTTAAATAAAATATTGGAAACCTACATTAGCGGTATCGCAGCGTTCGTAAAAGTCTGAACTATTAAATTATAACGTTACTTATTCCGCATGGTGAGTGCCGCAAGGAAAAAACTTGTCACCGGCAGAATTGCTGTTTTTTAGCCACCTCGCCTCCCCGAAAATATAAAATATAAAGTGATTTATTGATGGCTCTCACAATAATTTTTATTTTGTAAAAGTCGTAAAACATAGAAAAAAAAATTTTTATTTGGTATCGCTCCCATCGTACTGACCCGCAGAATAAAGTTAACATGTAATATTTACGCCCAAAAAATGAAAACCCAAAAAACAATGGAGGAATTGCTGGGGTTTGTTTTTCCATTCCATCCCACAAAATAATTGTTACACGTATTTCAGTACGCTCTATGGCACAATAAATACAACTACGACTCGTCCCGCAAAAAACAAGCCCACATACGGCTGTGTCAACGGAAAAATAAAAACCGTTTCGGCTCTTGAGAGAAAAAAAAAACCTGTCCTGAACCTGAAAGTGAGGAGTGGGGCCCCCGCTGAGTCGTGCTAGGACTTCTGGGTACATCGTTGCATACATCTGGGAGGGAGACGAATGTTACTAGGATTTTGCTGCAAACACTGTAAGGGCTTATTCAGACAAACGGATAAACAGTCCGTGTGATGGACGTTTTTTTTTTACGCCCGTCTCACGGCTGCATGTATTTCTTTGGGACTGTTCACATGGCCGTTGTTTTAACAGACCGTGTGAAGGGCCCGTGAAAAAATAGGATATGTCCCCTCAATAGACTAAAATTTATGAGGGATCCGTGAAAACTGGTCCCGCACAGGTGCGAATTGGATGTGAAAAACAGCAGTTTTTCCATGGCCAATTTCGCACACGTTCGTCTGACTATACAGTCACGCGTATAGTCCTCGGTGAAAACATGATAAATATATTCTCAGCAAGTGTGAAATTAGACGGCGCTGCTCAGACGAACATACAAATGACGTGGCGCAACGTTACATTAAACACGAGACAAAGACAGAACTGGCGAACAAAAGAGCAGCACAATTCCTGGAAGGAGAAAATTGCCTGGATGATGGGAGCAGTTACTCTGCGGCGTCATACAGCACAATGTGATATGGAGTTCATATGGATAAAATCTGGTTGTCATGGCGACTAAAAAAATGGCCCTGGTAACAGGATTTTGCTCCCTGCCATTCATGCATTCAGTGGCCAGGTGCTTCCACGCGGTGCCAAGGGCATGGAGTTGCCAGCTGTTGTAAGGTGGAGGAGGGGAGTCCTCCCAGTGTTATATTTTGTTGGGGTCCCCCCAAGTACGTGTTATTATGTGCTGTTCTTTTATGTGAATATCTATAAGACCAGTTTATTTTACATTTCCAGAGAGGCTGCAAATTTTTGCATGAATTATTGTCAAACTATGGGAAATGGCGGCTCACTCAGGTTGTGTTTTGGGCGCCAGGAGAATTGGCCCCGGACACTATTTTGTTTTAAGGAACCCTATACCATAAGGGAGGACGTCCACAGCGTTAACATACTGCATGGCTCACGCGGGGGCAGCGCTTTAACTATATAGGAAGGCTTTTTGCGCCAATCAGCAATCAGTCACAGGGGTCCATAGATGACGAGACGACTGTGCTAAAGGTGCGGAGTCCCTGATACTGTAGTTGCTGTACTCCAGAGAGAACATATAGTCCAGTACACAGAGATTTTAGACGTTGAAACGGCGTCGAAATCAGAGCCAAAAAATAGCTCAAATCTCCCTCCAATGACTTCAGTGGTAGTGAAAGTTTTTTTTTTCAGGGCAGTTTTTGACCACTCGCAGTAAAAAAAGCAACATGCCCATGCTTTGGGCGCTTTCAGCCTCTGAACCACCATTGAAATTAATTTCAGAAAAAAAAAGTGCTATTTTTAAGCATTTTTTTTGCCTTGGTTTCTGACCAAAAAACAGCCATGGGTTCTGCATTTAATTAATTTTAAAAAAAGCCAAAAAAAAAAAAAGCGTCAAAAATCCACGTCGGAATCCGTGCCAATAAATGCCCCAAATCGCCCCCCATTGATTTCAATGGGAGGCAGAGGCTTTTTTTCACAAGCAGCTTTTGGGGAAAAATTGGCATGCTCTTTCTTTGAGCAATTTCTGCCTCTCACCTCCCATTGAAATAAATGGGAGGCAGAAAAACCCTGCGCCACTCATTTTAAGCATTTTTGGCAAAACACGCTAAAAAATATCAAGAAACCCTGAAGGAATTTTGAGGCTGATTTTTTTTTGCCTGACAAAAACCTCCATGTGAACTTTCCCTAAACCTCTGTAGACGGGTTGAGTGCAGAGTCTCCCGTAAGTGGCTGAAGCAGCCAAGTGGCATTTCAGAAGAATTTGATCTGTGCGAGTGGCAGCCTTAAATGGCAGGTGCAGCATGTCTGGGTTCCTGGTTCCGACCAAGAAAGTTCTTACCAGTGTAAAGACGTGTCTCTGTATCAGGGAAAAGCCCAAACTCTGTCTGAAAGAGAAATGTGAGTGAGACTCCATCTCCGTGAGCCTTGGGCTATTGTGTCATCATTCTCGGGACTGACCTGCCATAGCCTTACACCAATGACTCATACTTACAAACATCCTACTCCATCTCTCCTAGAAGAAGTAGTAACATGGCCTAACCGTCGCAGTCGCAGGGGGTATGACCAGGTGCAAGAGGGGAGGGGTGCCCAGTCGCACCCCCTGGACGCTGAACGTTGTGTGTTGCGTTGCATACACTGTCCTGACGCTGTTTGCATAATTGCCAACAGTCCCAGATTTACAGAGACAGTCCCGGAAAATTACTGTCCCGAATGTGTACCGGCAACTGCCATATTCAATTGTATCTGCGTACTCAGGACACAGATACAATTGAATACTATGGCAGAGCAGGAAACTATCCGCTCCCTGCTCTGCCATTCACTCCTCCTGGAGCAGAATCCCCAGCCAGAGCATCGTCGACACTCTCCCTGGGGATTCCGATCCAGGAGCCGCCCCTGATGTCACTGGCCATATATAGTGGAGTGTGTGTGGCACTAACTACAAGGGGATATGTGGCGCTATCTACAGAGGTGTGTGGCAAAATCTACAGGAGGGGATGGCACTTCTACAAGGGGGTGTGTGGCACTCCACACTATCTACAAGGGGGTGCATGTGGCACTATCTACAGAGGGCACTGGCATTATCTACAAGGGGTGTCTGGCACTAGCTACAGAGGGCACTGTGGCATTATACACAGAGGGCACTGGGAAATTATCTAGAAGGGTGTGTGGCACTTTCTACAGAAGGCACTGTGGCATTATCTACAGAGGGCACTGTGGCATTATCTACAGAGGGCACTGTGCCATTATCTACAGAGGGCTGTGGCACTCTACAAGGGGGCTGTGTGGCACTATCTACAGGGGGCTGTGTAGCTCTAACTACAGGGGGTGTGTGTTGCACTATCTATAGACAGCACTGCGGCATTATCTACAGAGGGCACTCTGGCACTATCTAAAAATGGGGTGTGTGGCACTATCTACAGGGGGGTCGTATGGCACTATCTACAAGAAGCAGTGTGTAGCCAGATCTACAGGGAGCAGTGTGTAGCAAGATCTACAGGGAGCAGTGTGTGTGGTAATATCTACAGGGAGCAGCGTGTAGCAAGATCTACAGGGAGCAGTGTGTAGCAAGATCTACAGGGAGCAGTGTGTAGCAAGATCTACAGGGAGCAGTGTGTGGCATTATCTACAGGGAGCAGTGTGTAGCCAGATCTACAGGGAGCAGTGTGTAGCCAGATCTACAGGGAGCAGTGTGTAGCAAGATCTACAGGGAGCAGTGTGTAGCAAGATCTACAGGGAGCAGTGTGTGTGGTAATATCTACAAGGAGCAGTGTCTAGCAAGATCTACAGTGAGCTGTGTGTGGTGAGATCTACAGGGAGCAGTGTGTGGTGAGATCTACAGGGAGCAGTGTGTGGCATTATCTACAGGGAGCAGCATGTGGTAATATATACAGGGAGCAGCAGGTGGTAATATATACAGGGAGCTGTGTGTGGTAATATCTACAAGGAGCAGTGTGTAGCAAGATCTACAGGAAGAAGTGTGTGGTATCTACAGGGAGCAGTGTGTGGCATTATCTAAAGGGAGCAGTGTGTGGCATTATCTACAGGGAGCAGTGTGTGGCATTATCTACAGGGAGCAGTGTGTGGCATTATCTACAGGGAGCAGTGTGTGGCATTATCTACAGGGAGCAGTGTGTGGCATTATCTACAGGGAGCAGTGTGTGGCATTATCTACAGGGAGCAGTGTGTGGCATTATCTACAGGGAGCAGTGTGTGGCATTATCTACAGGGAGCAGTGTGTGGCATTATCTACAGGGAGCAGTGTGTGTGGTATTATCTACAGGGAGCAGTGTGTGGTAGTATCTACAGGGAGCAGTGTGTGGTAGTATCTACAGGGAGCAGTGTGTGTGGTATTATCTACAGGGAGCAGTGTGTGGTATTATCTACAGGGAGCAGTGTGTGGCAGTGGTAAGCACATATTACCTACCCCTAGTGATAAAGTGAGACATCAACTGCCTGTAAATACCCAGAGATATATTGGCCAACATAGTAGTTGTCAGTCAAACTAGTGCTGAATTTTTTTTATTTGTTTATTTCTATACAGAAACTCTGGTAAGAAAGCCATGCCCCACTAGTCACACCCACCAGATAAGCCACGCCCGCATAAGCCACCCACCCCAAAGACGCCACACCCTAAGGGTATGTTCACATGCAAACTCAGAAACGTCTGAAAATACGGAGCTGTTTTCAAGGGAAAACAGCTCCTGATTTTCATACGTTTTTTAAGCCACTCGCGTTTTTCGCTGCGTTTTTTACGGCCTACCCTCAGGTGAACATACCCTCAGTGTTCTTGGAAATAAATTTCAAATGTAGGCAACTTTTTGCTTGGCGACAGGACCTTGCACGCAGTGCGGTACGCAGACCGGGCCTAATGTGATCCGAGGTGGGCCCCCTGCGGACAAGAGAAGACAGAGGAGTTGTGAGTAAAGGCCTTTTTTTATATATATGCCTGATCTGGATGGCGGATTAATCTGTGGAGCGACCCAGCATGGTGCCCACCTCTCCCTGGTTATGCCCCTGAACATACCGCTCCTGCACACATGGTCCGTTATAATATCATATAATGACTGCGCTGTACATGCATTGGTCTGAATGTACCCTACTGCAAAGCAGAGACCAAAGCAGGAAGCTACATACAAACAGCATATTGTTGGTTGCCAGCAAAGGGCACATCATGACAATGTGCGGGAGGTGAGTATATGGGGAGAGGTCTTGCTGTGACTATTAGGATGGGGATGGGCTTTTGTGACAATTGGAAGCGTTCAGTTGTGACGGCCTCTTGAGTAAAAAGGGGGAAGGGCTGCTGTGATAACTGGAAAAGTGGGGGTTGACTGTGTCACAGAAGCCCCCACAGCTGTGCGGGCTGGCTGCTCTGACTACTGGGGGGCTGGAGGTCTGCTGTGACTACTGGGGTGATGGAGGTCCGCTGTGACTACTGGGAAAATTAAGTTTGGCTAGTTGTGACTACTGTGTCTTTCTGTGGCTTTTGGGTAGGCCTGCTGTGGTTATTGGAAAAATAAGGACTGCTGTGACTACTGGGATAGAGGGCGGCTGCTGAGACTACTGATGAAGTGGAGGACTTTTTCTCATGACTAGAAAAGTAGATGGGAATGGGGGGCTGCGTATCCGTAGCTATCAAAGCGGGCTCTATTAACGGGTTATTCCCTAGTTCACTCAAATTAATTTTTTTTATTTACATTTTTTATTATTTAAAAATAATAATTTACCCCTACATATATTTTTTTTTAAAGAAATGATTATTTTTTTATTCCGTCACTTTCAATCACAAATGTTTTTCTTTTTTTTACTAAATATCTCCCTTTATATCATTGTTGACCAGGAAGCGGCGCTGTAATAAAATGACAACTCTACTTGCTGTCTCTGCATAGCTGTCTTTCAGAACGCCCCCACCGAGAGCTTCACCCCCGTACCCAGCGGCGTAACTACCAGTGTATCAGCCATAGTGGCTCATACGGTGCCCTCAGCATAAAGGGTGTCCGTGTTATGTGCGCTAACGCTACAGAATAGGAAGAAGAAAAAGAAGAAGTGCGCAGGCGCGACATATTGAAGGAAGCGCCGGCGGTGGTCATTTCCATAGAAACAACCAGCTCAACGAAATACATCAGACGCGATTCAGAGGAGGGTATAAATGACAAACGCTGCATTAAAGAAAACTGAAGGTATTTAGAAATATGTTTATTTTTACATTTCTAGGGCTTGGAACATTGATCTTTATGTTGGGAATAACCCTTTAAGGGACCATAGCAAGAGTTTTCCAAATATAAGTCCAACCCTTGAATACTCTGGTCCTAGGACTCCAGTCATATCATTAGGACAATAGTCAGCATAGAAGTGGATATACAGTAATGCCCATCTCACATAGTGCAAAGGTCTTTACAGCATCTATATAGTGCCAGCCTCATAGTAAAGTACAACACATTTATCTGTAAAAATGCTGCCCCCTACAGTCAGGAAAGGTCCTTGTACTGTGTAACCTGGTTATACAAAATGTATTTGTAAAGGATCTGCCAGACACAGCTTCTGTGTCGACGCCAGTGGTTAATCAGTCTGCACCTGCTCCTAAGTTTGATAGAGTGACTCGATCATCTACCACTCGGGCTGGGAGGCTGAGAAGTGGGAGAGCCTATCACAGCCTGGCCAGACGGAGCTAGCTCCCGCCCTCTGTCTATTTATACCTTCATTTCCTGCTCCTCCTTTGCCTGTGATTTTGCCTGTTTCCTGGCTCTGCTGCTGCTGCTTGTACTATTGACCTCTTCGTCATATTGACCCTGGCTTTACTGACTACTCTCCTGCTCTGCGTTTGGTACCTCGTACACTCCTGGTTTGACTCGGCTTGTTCACTACTCTTGTTGCTCACGGTGTTGCCGTGGGCAACTGCCCCATTTCTCTTAGCTTCTGTGTACCCTTGTCTGTTTGTCTGTCGTGCACATATTGAGCGTAGGGACCGTCGCCCAGTTGTACGCCGTCGCCTAGGACGGGCCGTGCAAGTAGGCAGGGACTGAGTGGCGGGTAGATTAGGGCTCACCTGTCTGTCTCCCTACCCCGTCATTACAGTATTCCACTCATTTCCCCAAAGTTTTACAGTGGTCCGGGAAACTGAAATCTATAACATATATATATATATATATATATATATATATATATATATATATATATTGGTAAAGAAAGCCGCACCGAGGAGAAACAATCGAATAGGGTGCAAAACGCGTGACCAGTGTCTCACAATTCCAATAGATACTCGAAAAAAAATCAAGGCATCACTTCCAGAAATAGTGAAAAAGTGGAAAATGTATTCACCATATGCGCATGTATATACTAGTATATCTGCTTCATTCACTGTACAGCTGCGTTATCACGCCATGGACTATAATAGTACAGGGTGCTATCAAACCCCAAGTGCCAGTGTGTCATTATCCTTTATCCCCAAGTGTCATTATCTTTTTTCTGTAGCCCAAGTGTCAGTGTATTATCCTGCACCCCAAGTGTCAGTGTATCATTATCTTGCACCCCAAGTGTCAGTGTCATTATCCTGTACCCCAAGTGTCAGTGTATTATTATCCTATACCCCAAGTGTCAGTGTATCATTATCCTGTACCCCAAGTGTCAGTGTATCATTATCCTGCACCCCAAGTGTCATCATCATGTTCCTGTACCCCAAGTGTCAGTGTATTATTATCCTGTACCCCAAGCGTCAGGGTATCATTATCCTGTACCCCATATGTCAGTGTGTCATTATTTTAGCCCCAGAAGTGTCACTGGGCCATCATTCTCGGATCTGACTGTGTGTCATTGTTTTACAACCTCAGATATCTGTAGAAACTGACAACCAGCAGATCACTCCTAACAAGTAATGAGAATCAATAAACACATTGATTTTCTGAAGAAGAAAGTAGATTTCTATCCATAGTTCCTGCGTCTTACATTGTGTTGATGATGCTCCGTGCTATGAAGCTGTAGGATTTCCATGTTTTCTAGCTTTCCTTACATCTTTGCATTGACAGTAATTGAGAAGATGTCACCCTTTAGCGCTGCCTCTAGTACCTCAGGGATATTATCAGATATTCATAGCACTGATTTAAATAGGTAAAGTGAAGGACAAGGAAGAAATTGCTGGAGTTTATTATAAGGGCAAGTGACGAAAAATCACATGAGACTATTCATTAATGCTGCCCGAAATATGTTCCAGGAAATTCTTACATAACTACAGTCATGTGTCAATTCACAGCTAATATACGATATGACTTAATGCGCTTCGCCTTCTAATTCTCATATCCCATTATAAATTCTGCTGCAGATAATGATATGGGAGAAGGGAATTTTAATGAGGAGTCAAAAAACTGATTTTTGCAGATTTATGAGTAAATTGCACTTATGGTAGAGATGTATCACTGTTCATATGGAAGAAGGATATGAGATCAGTGCCGGGAGGCAAGTGCCATTAGTTTGTATAAGACATATTGTATCTAGAAGAAGGAACAAAATAGGGCAAAGGAAAGTTACTTGGAGAAATCACAGGAATACTAGACAGTCATTTACTGGGTCCCCAACGACTGGACAGTGCAGTTCTATGTCACTAGATAAAGGGCAATAAATCAGGAGGACCTGAACACAATGGCACCAAGACACCAGGAATTGAACACAATGACACCAAGACACCAGAGATTGGACACAATGGCACCAAGACACCAGGGATTGGATACAACGACACCAAGACACCAGGGATTGGACACAATTACACCAAGACACCAGGGATTGGACACAATGGCACCAAGACACCAGGGATTGAACACAATAATACCAAGACACCAGGGAGATTGGACATAATGGCACCAAGACACCAGGCATTGGATACAATGACACCAAGACACCAGGGATTGGACACAATGGCACCAAGACACCAGGGATTGGATACAACGACACCAAGACACCAGGGATTGGACACAATGACACCAAGACACCAGGGATTGGACACAATGGCACCAAGACACCAGGGATTGAACACAATGACACCAAGACACCAGGGATTGGACATAATGGCACCAAGACCCCAGGCATTGGATACAATGACACCAAGACACCAGGGATTGGACACAATGGCACCAAGATACCAGGGATTGGATACAATGGTAACAAGAAACCAGAAACTGAATACAATAATACCAAGACACCAGGAACTGGACGCAATAGAACCAAGACACCAAGGATTGGTAACAATGGCACCAACACACCAAGGACTGGACACAATGGCACCAACACACCAAGGACTGGACACAATGGCACCAACACACCAAGGACTGGACACAATGACACCAAGATACCAGTGACTGGACACAATGGTAACAGGATGCCAGGGACTGAATATAATGACATCAAGACACCAGGGACTGAACACAATGGCACCAAGACACCAAATATTGGACACAATGGCATCAAGACACCAGTGATTTTATCACAATGGTAAGATGTGAGGGACAGAAGGCAATAGCACCAAGACACCAGGGACTGGACACAATGGCATCAAGACACCAGGAATTTTGTCACAATGGAACCTCGAATACAGGGATTGGTAACAATGGCACCAATAAACTAGGGATTGGACACAATGGCACCAAGATACCAGGGATTGGTCACAATTACACCAAGACACCAGGGATTGGTAACAATGGCACCAAAACACCAGGGACTGGACACAATGGTAACAAGATGCGAGGGACAAAAAAGCAGTGACACCGAGGCACCAGGTATTGGACAAAATAGCACCGAGATACTAGGGACTGGACACAATGGCACCCAGACACTAAGCACGGGACAAAATATCATTAGGACACCAAGGACTGGACACAATGGGACTAAGACACCAGGGACTGGGCAAGATGGTACCAGGACTCCCGGAACCAGACACAAAAACAGCTGGTATGGGACACAATTGCACCAAGACACCAGGTACGGGATACAATAACACCAAAATACGAGGTACTGGACACAATGGCACCAAGATACAAAGTACTAGACTCAATGGAACCAAGACAAGAGGTTTTGGACACAATTGCATTAAAATACTATGGAGTAGGCATTGAACCCCTAGATCAACAATGCTCGAAAGGAATTCCACCCACTAAATTCTCACTGACTGGACACAATGGCTCTGAATCAGCAAGGACTGGACACTGTATCACTTCATGAACTGGAACTCGGCACAATTCTACAGAGTTATAATGAACTGGACATTGCACAACTCCATCCCATGGGACTGGACATAGTGTTACAATGGCATAAAGGACTGAATGGTTAGCATTACTCCACTGCTGATACAACAAACTCTGGAGTAAGGGGCACAGAGTGAACAGGGACTGGCATCTAAAGAACAAAATCACCAGGTTATGGATGTCATGACATTGAGTACCAAGAAAAGAGGCACCAGGGAATATATCAGATAGGATTGAACATAAAGCAATGAGTCAACAGGGACTGAATACTGGTCCACTATGTGAATATTCCTGTGTACAATGGTCCCAGTTTAGCAGGGACTGGACATTATCAGGACAATATCAGGACAATATCAGACTGTTCAATCTATGCTCCACCGGGTGTCCAGGAACTACTTCCTGTATAGCTGTGCCACAAAAGGCATTGACTGGACACAATGGCACCAAGACACCAGGGATTTTGTCACAATTAAGGGGTATTTAAGGATAATTGGTCAAAAATGGTCATTATTAGTGCTTACCAATTCTCATCTATACATCTGTAATTGCGCTATAAAGTAATGGGACACCAAAACCGAAAGATGCAAAAAAGCAGTTCTTTAAAAACCTAAGACTTTGTCTCTTTAGAACAACCAAAAATATCAAGTCCAATAATATCCATTAAGTGGTGTGAAATGGGTTTGTGTCCTTTTTACTCCTTTGATCCAGATACCAAAAAAAAAAACAAAGAATGGCCCCCGTTAAGGTGAGCCTCCTCTCCTCTTACCCCTTGAGCAGTTTGCACAGGCGCCCCCATTACCACAGACTTCATAACGTTAGCAAAAAAGATCCAATGGTCATATTACCCTTCACTCCTCCACAGAGAGGGAGGGAAGGGGTAGAAGAAGCATTGTTTCTGGATATATGACTATAGAGGTGTAATGGTGTGAACATGCACCAGGTGGAGGACCCATGGGGCCCCTTTAGTTCTCTTTATTCCCCTGCTCTTTCTAACGCATCAGGATGGACAGTTCAAGTCGAGACATAGCCCGGGAACAGTCAAGCCCAGGCCACAGTACATGATAGACTCTTCAGTAGCCCTGGAAGTGACCTGTGAGGAATAAAAAATGACCTTTTTACTTTTCCAGTCATCATTGACGAGAGAGGAAGAGACCTCCCCGGTTCACAGCTCTCTCCACAATGAAGACGTTGTAATGGAGCCAAAACAGAATTAGAACAAACACAAGCTCTGTATATGATGCTGCCAGGAGAGCTCAGTCCTCAGTTCTACCAGGAAAATATCATGTCAAGAAATTAGCTTTCCTATCTGGATATTAGGAGTGTCCATACATGATAGGGCCGAGCCGCCGTAGTTGTCACGCAGCCGAGTACCATGCAGCAAAAACGAACAGGATTTGACCGGTCAATTCTTAGGGTATGTTCACACGGCAACGCCAATTACGTCTGAAATTACGAAGCTGTTTTCAGGCGAAAACAGCTCCTGAATTTCAGACTAATTGCAAGTACTCGCGTTTTTCGCGGCGTCCATTACGGACGTAATTGGAGCTGTTTTTCAATGGAGTCAATGAAAAACGGCTCCAATTACGTCCCAAGAAGTGACGTGCACTTCTTTGAGGCGGCCATCTTTTTACGCGCCGTCTTTTGACAGAACACCGTAAGACCCATTGAATTCAATGGGCAGATGTTTGCCTACGCTTTGGAGCCGTTTTTTCGGGCGTAATTCCAGGTGTAAAACACCTGAATTACGTCTGTAAATAGGGAGTGTGAACATACCCTAAGAGTTGATGTGTTGGAATCAGGCAAAATTTAAGGATCTGAGCGAAATTGTGATTCTAGATGACTGGGTTATAGCATCTCCAAAATAGCAGCTATTGTGGGGTGTTCCCGATATGCAGTGGTTAGTATCTACTAAAAGTGGCCCAAGGAAGTGCAATCGGTGAACTGGCAACAGGGTCATGGGCCCCGAAGGCTCATTGTGGTTCGGTCCAAACCCACAAAAGAGCTACTGTTTCTCAAATTTCCCAAAAAAGTTACTGCTGGCTATGATAGAAAGGTGTCAGAAAACGCAGAGCATCGCAGCTTGTTACCTTTGAAGTTGAGTATTACATATGTAATTAGCCCATGGTGCCCTGGACTATAAGAAGGACCCAGCCCCTTGCTTGGATTCCTGAGCGTTGTTGTCATACCCTAGGTTTGCCTTGCGAATGGTTTCCTAGTGTTTTCCAGCTCCCAGTGTTCCCTGTTCCTTTATCCTATATCCCGTGCTATCCTGGTCAAGTGTAGTGCTATAGTCGTGCTGTGCTGTATGCTACGCCTGTCCTGCTACTCCACGCCTGACGTCTACCTGCTGCCTAGTCCCAGCCGAGCCTGCCACAGGTACCCTATATGAACTATAGACTCTGACCTGCGCCCTGTTGGCCAGCTGCCATACCGCCAAGGCGGTACGGCCCATTGGGTCCACGAACCCTACGTGACAAAAATTTTGGAGTTCCTCATGACTGCGCCCTAGTGCACAAGGTCCATAAAGACATGATTGGTTGGTTAGTTGTTTGGTTGCTTGGGGGGAGTTTGGTGTGGAAGAACTTGACTGGCCGCACAGAGCCCTGCCGTTTAATTGTATGGGTTAGTAAATTGTGCAGATCAATGCACAACACAACAGGTTATTTACATTTATACTATCTTCTTGTAACTGGCATAGTCACAAAAACATCCATGAATACCTCCACTTATTAAATGTTCAAGCCTTGGTTACAAATATAGAAAGAAAACGTAAAAAAATAATGAGTCATTATCATAAGAAAAAGAGACCTCTGCGTGACAGCAACAATAAACCCACACACATTCCTTACTAAAGAACCGATTCATGATTGTTATAGCCAATTAGTTTTCTTTTCATATGAACACAAGTGTTATGGAAATTCAATTGTCAATGGGCATATAATAGTAATATAATTTAGACATTTTATTTGTAGAACAAATACATCTGAATAGATAGAAAGATAAATAGATATGAGATAGATTATAGACTACAACTACTATACTCCCTGTGGGCAACAATATAACTACTATAATACTGCATCCTATGTACAAGAATATAACTACTATAATACTGCTCCTATATATAAGAATATAACTACTATAATACTGCTCCTATATACAAGAATATAACTACTATAATACTGCCCCCTATATACAAGAATATAACCACTATAATACTGCCCCCTATATACAAGAGTATAACTACTATAATACTGCTCCTATATACAAGAATATAACTACTATAATACTGCCCCCATATACAAGAATATAACTACTATAATACTGCCCCCTATATACAAGAATATAACTACTATAATACTGCCCTCTATATACAAGAATATAGCTACTATAATACTGCCCCCTATATACAAGAATATAACTACTATAATACTGCTCCTATATACAAGAATATAACTACTATAATACTGCCCCCATATACAAGAATATAACTACTATAATACTGCCCCCTATATACAAGAATATAACTACTATAATACTGCCCTCTATATACAAGAATATAGCTACTATAATACTGCCCCCTATATACAAGAATATAACTACTATAATACTGCTCCTATATACAAGAATATAACTACTATAATACTGCCCCCATATATAAGAATATAACTACTATAATACTGCCTCCTATATACAAGAATATAACTACTATAATACTGCCCCTATATACAAGAATATAACTACTATAATACTGCCTCCTATATACAAGAATATAACTACTATAATACTGCCCCTATATACAAGAATATAACTACTATAATACTGCCCCTGTATACAAGAATATAACTACTATAATACTGCCCCTATATACAAGAATATAACTACTATAATACTGCTCCTATATACAAGAATATAACTACTATAATACTGCCCCCTATATACAAGAATATAACTACTATAATACTGCTCCTATATACAAGAATATAACTACTGTAATGCTGCTTCCTATATACAAGAATATAACTACTATAATACTGCCCCTATACACAAGACTATAACTACTATGATACTGCCCCTATATACAAGAATATAACTACTATAATACTGCCCCTATATACAAGAATATAACTACTATAATACTGCCCGCTATGTACAAGAATATAACTATTATAATACTACTCCTATATACAAGAATATAACTACTATAATACTGCCTCTATATACAAGAATATAACTACTATAATACTGCCCCCTATATACAAGAATATAACTACTATAATACTGCTCCCTATATACAAGAATATAACTACTATAATATTGCCCCTATATACAAGAATATAACTACTATAATACTGCCCCCTATATACAAGAGTATAACTACTATAATACTGCCCATATATACATGAATATAACTACTATAATACTGCCCCCTATATACATGAATATAACTACTATAATACTGCCCCTATATACAAGAATATAACTACTATAATACTGCTCCTATATACAAGAATATAACTACTATAATACTGCCCCTATATACAAGAATATAACTACTATAATACTGCTCCTATATACAAGAATATAACTACTATAATACTGCCCCCTATATACAAGAATATAACTACTATAATACTGCTCCTATATACAAGAATATAACTACTATAATACTGCTCCTATATACAAGAATATAACTACTATAATACTGCTCCTATATACTAGAATATAACTACTATAATACTGCTCCTATATACATGAATATAACTACTATAAGGCTGGATTCACACGAGCATGTTCGGTCCGTAAAGGATGGAACGTATTTCGGCCGCAAGTCCCGAACCGAACACAATGCAGGGAGCTGGGCTCCTAGCATCATAGTTATGTATGACGCTAGGAGTCCCTGCCTCGCTGCAGGACAACTGCCCCATACTGTAATCATAGTTTAAGTACGGGACAGTTGTCCCGCAGCGAGGCAGGGACTCCTAGCGTCGTACAGAACTATGATGCTAGGAGCCCGGCTCCCTGCAGTGTGTTCAGTCCGGGATTGGCGGCCGAATTTTGTTCTGTTATTTACGGACTGAACATGCTCCTGTGAATCCAGCCTAATACTGCCACTGTATACACTAATATATCTACCATAATACTGCACCTATATACAAGAATATAACTACTATAATACTGCCCCTATATACAATAATATAACTACTATATGTAATGTCAGGATAGGGAGACAGACAGGTGAGCCCTAATCTACCCGCCACTCAGTCCCTGCCTACTTGCACAGCCCGTCCTAGGCGACGGCGTACAACTGGGCGACGGTCCCTACGCTCAATATGTAAACGACAGACAAACAAGACAAGGGAACACAAAAGCAAAGGAATGTGGGGCAGTTGCCCACGGCAACACCGTGAGCAACAGAGTAGTGGATGAGCCGAGTCAAACCAGGAGTGTACGTGGTAACAAATGCAGAGCAGGAGAGTAGTAAGTCAAGCCAGGGTCAATATGAAGCAGAGGTCAATAGTAACAGCAGGAACTGCAGAGCCAGGAAACAGGAGAATCACAGGCAATGGACAAGCAGCAAATTAAGGTATAAGTGGACCAAGGGCGGGAGCTAGAACCGTCTGGCCAGGCTGCGATAGGCTCTCCCACTCCTCAGCCTACCAGCCTGAGTGGTAGCAGATCGAGTCACTCTAGCAGACCTAGCAGAAAGAATGGGACATAGATAATTTAAAAACCACAAAAAAGGCCATAATTACTAGGTAGGTGGGTGGGTGAAAACCCGTTCCCAGCAGGACGCAGACAGGTCAAGAAATGCTGCAGAAGGAGGGTGCATTAAATAGTGATAGCCACTCCCACTAGCTGTGAGGGGAGCGGCGAACTAAGTGCTCACAAGTGTGCAATAAACGTGTGTCAGTGTAGTACTAGGGTGTGAATGTGTGGTAAAAAAGAAATGTGTATGTATGGAGGTGTCAGAACTGTGTGATAATGTAATAAAAAGTAAATGTGTGATGAATAGGAGTCAGTGCTGTGAATAGTACATGGGGTGTCAGTACTATGTGTAATACGAGGAGGGATAATGTGCTGGTCGTCAGGCATAGCATATCTTGCCAGATCACAGCCTATTTGTAACGTCGCTACTGTTAGCTAAGGCGGGCTGCTCTGCATGCCAAGCCAAACGCCAGCACATCATGCCCTCCCAGCATATAAGACCTGGCCGCGTCCTGAAAAAAAGTATATATAGTAAAAATATCCATGAAACGTGGGGTATTAGTTGTTATTTTGGCCAAAATACGCAAAGCTCGCAACCCAACGTCAAGGGTCCCCAGTGCCTTGCGAGTCCCTAACTAGAACTTTTCGTTCCTAATTTAAAAACACCAGCAGAAAGAATGGGATATAGATAACTTCAAAACCACAAAAAAGGCCATACTTACTAAGTGGGTGGGTGAAAACCCTCTAGCAGACCTAGGAACAGATGCAGGCTGATTAACCACGGGCGTCAACACAGAAGCTGTGTCAGGCAAATCCTTCACACTATAAGGGTATGTTCACACGAGGGCGTCCGTAACGGCTGAAATTACGGGGATGTTTCAGCCTGAAAACATCCCCGTAATTTCAGCCGTAACGGCATGTGCAGGCACTTGAACGCCGCGTCAATTACGGACGTAATTGGCGCTGCTATTCATTGAAGTCAATGAATAACGGCTCCAATTACGCCCAAAGAAGTGACAGGTCACTTCTTTGACGCGGGCGTCTATTTACGCGCCGTCATTTGACAGCGGCGCGTAAATTACACCTCGTGTGAACAGACAAACGTCTGCCCATTGCTTTCAATGGGCAGATGTTTGTCAGCGCTATTGAGGCGCTATTTTCAGACGTAATTCAGGGCAAAAACGCCCGAATTACGTCCGTAAATAGGCCGTGTAAATATACCCTAATACTGCCCCTATATACAATAATATAACTACTATAATACTGCCTCCTATATACAAGAATATAACTACTATAACACTGCCCCCTATATACAAGAATATAACTACTATAATACTGCCCCTATATACAAGAATATAACTACTATAATACTGCCCCTATATACAGGAATATAACTACTATAATACTGCCTCCTATGTACAAGAATATAACTACTATAATACTGCCCCTATATACAAGAATATAACTACTATAATACTGCCCCCTATATATAAGAATATAACTGCTATAATACTGCCCATATATACAAGAATATAACTACTATAATACTGCCCCTATGTACAAGAATATAACTACTATAATACTGCCCCTATATACAAGAATATAACTACTATAATACTGCCCCTATATACAAGAATATAACTACTATAATACTGCCCCCTATATACAAGAATATAACTGCTATAATACTGCCCATATATACAAGAATATAACTACTATAATACTGCCCCTATGTACAAGAATATAACTACTATAATACTGCCCCTATATACAAGAATATAACTACTATAATACTGCCCCCTATGTACAAGAATATAACTACTATAGTACTGCTCCTATATACAAGAGTATAACTACTATAATACTACCCCTATATACAAGAATATAACTACTATAATACTGCTCCTATATACAAGAATATAACTACTATAATACTGCCCCCTATATACAAGAATATAACTACTAAAATACTGCCCCCTATATACAAGAATATAACTACTATAATAATGCCCTTATATACAAGAATATAACTACTATAATACTGCTCCCATATATACAAGAATATAACTACTATAATACTGCTCCTATATACAGGAATATAACTACTATAGTACTGCCCCTATATACAAGAATATAACTACTATAATACTGCTCCATATATACAGGAATATAACTACTATAATACTGCTGCTATATACAATAATATAACTACTATTAGGGCGGGTTCACACATGGCGGAATTGCACTTAAATTCCGCTGCGGACACTCCGCAGCGTTAATCCGCAGCGGAGCCGTTTCTACATTGACTTTCACTTTAATTTAGCAGTGTTCGTTTAGACGATGCGTACAATTCCGCTGCGGAGCATAGGCTGCGGAGCGGAATTTGGTGTCCGCAGCATGCTCTGTCTGTTGCGGAGCAGTGGCGGACTCATGGCGGAATTTCTCCATTGACTTCAATGGAGATTCAAAGTTCCGCAATGAAGTCCGCAGCTGTCATGCACATGTCATGTGTGCTGTGGATGCGTCTTGCTTTTTTTACTTGACATTTCTTCATTCTGGCTGGACCTATGTATTTCTAGGTCTACAGCCAGACTGAGGAAGTCAATGGGGCTCCCGTAATGACGGGAGCGTTGCTAGGAGACGTCAGTAAATAGTCACTGTCCAGGGTGCTGAAAGAGTTAAGCGATCGGCAGTAACTGTTTCTGCACCCGGGACAGTGACTACCGATCCCAATATACATGTATCTGTAAAAAAAAATGAAGTTCGTACTTACCGAGAACTCCCTGTTTCTGTCTCCAGTCCGGCCTCCCAGGATGACGTTTCAGTGTAAGTGACGGCTGCAGCCAATCACAGGCCAAGCACAGGCTGCAGCGGTCACATGGACTGGCGCGTCATCCAGGGAGGTCGGGCTGGATGCCGAAGGAGGGACGCGTCATAAAGACAACGGGCGGTAAGTATGAATTTCTTTTACTTTCACTAGGGAAAGTGCTGTCCCTTCTCTCTATCCTGCACTGATATGGAGAAGGGAAGCACTTTTCCCGCAGTCCGCAGCAGCTAGTCCGCATCAATTTTCTGCACATTTTGTGCAGATCCGCAGCCGTAATCCGCAACCCGGATTAGGTGCGGCATTGATGCGGACAGTTGCGGAGGAATTCCGCCATGTGTGGTCATGCCCTAATACTGCCTCCTATATACAAGAATATAACTACTATAATACTGCGCCTATATACAAGAATATAACTACTATTATACTGCTCCTATATATAAGAATATAACTACTATAATACTGCCTC
Organism: Rhinoderma darwinii; assembly: GCF_050947455.1. Classification (NCBI taxonomy): domain Eukaryota; kingdom Metazoa; phylum Chordata; class Amphibia; order Anura; family Rhinodermatidae; genus Rhinoderma; species Rhinoderma darwinii. The sequence continues at coordinate 15,934,029 of NC_134687.1, read as the reverse complement.
TATATACAAGAATATAACTACTATAATACTGCTCCTATATACAAGAATATAACTACTATAATACTGCCACTATATACAAGAATATAACTACTATAATACTGCCTCCTATATACAAGAATATAACTACTATAATACTGCTCCTATATACAAGAATATAACTACCATAATACTGCCCCTATATACAAGAATATAATCACTATAATACTGCCCCCTATATACAAGAATATAACTACAATAATACTGCTCCTATATACAAGAATATAACTACTATAATACTGCCCCCTACATACAAGAATATAACTACTATAATACTGCCCCTTTATACAAGAATATAACTACTATAATACTGCCCCTATGTACAAGAATATAACTACTATAACACTACGCCTATATACAAGAATATAACTACTATAATACTGCCCCTATATACTACAATATAACTACTATAATACTGCCCCTATATACAAGAATATAACTGCTATAATACTGCCGCTTATGTACAAGAATATAACTGCTATATTACTGCCCCTATATACAAGAATATAACTACTATAATACTGCCCCCTATATACAAGAATATAACTACTATAATACTGCCCCCTATATACAAGAATATCATTACTAAAATACTGCACCCTATATACAAGAATATAACAACTATAAGGCTGGGTTCACACGTGGCGGAATTTCACTTAAATTCCGCTGGGGACACTCCGCAGCGTTAATCCGCAGCGGAGCCGTTTGTCCATTGACTTACACTTTAATTTAGCAGTGTTCGTTTAGACGAGGCGTAAAATTCCGCTGCGGAGCATAGGCTGCGGAGCGGAATTTGGTGTCCGCAGCAGGCTCTGTCTGTTGCGGAGCAGTGGCGGACTCATGGCGGAATTTCTCCATTGACTTCAATGGAGATTCTAATTTCCGCAATGAAGTCCGCAGCTGTCATGCACATGTTATGTGTGCTGCGGATCCGTCTTGCTTTTTTAACTTGACATTTCTTCATTCTGGCTGGACCTATGTATTTCTAGGTCTACAGCCAGACTGAGGAAGTCAATGGGGCTCCCGTAGTGACGGGAGCGTTGCTAGGAGACGTCAGTAAATAGTCACTGTCCAGGGTGCTGAAAGAGTTAAGCGATCGGCAGTAACTGTTTCTGCACCCGGGACAGTGACTACCGATCCCAATATACATGTATCTGTAAAAAAAAATTAAGTTCATACTTACCGAGAACTCCCTGCTTCTGTCTCCAGTCCGGCCTCCCAGGATGACGTTTCAGTCTAAGTGACGGCTGCAGCCAATCACAGGCTAATAACAGGCTGCAGCGGTCACATGGACTGCCGCGTCATCCAGGGAGATCGGGCTGGATGCCGAAGGAGGGACGCGTCACCAAGACAACGGGCGGTAAGTATGAATTTCTTTGACTTTCACAAGGGAAAGTGCTGTCCCTCCTCTCTATCCTGCACTGATAGGGAGAAGGGAAGTACTTTTACCGCAGTCCGCAGCAGCTAGTCCGCATCAATTTTCTGCACATTTTGTGCAGATCCGCAGCAGAATCTGCAACGCAGATTCTGTGCGGCATTGATGCGGACAGTTGCGGAGGAAATCCGCCACGTGTGGTCATGCCCTAATACTGCCCCCTATATACAAGAATATAACTACTATAATACTGCCCTCTATATACAAGAATACAACTACTATAATACTGCCCCCAATGTACAAGACTATAACTACTATAATACTGCTCCTATAAACAAGAATATAACTACTATAATACTGCCCCCATATACAAGAATATAACTACTATAATACTGGCTCCTATATACAAGAATATAACTACTATAATACTGCCCCTATATACAAGAATATAAATACTATAATACTGCTATATACAAGAATATAACTACTATAATACTGCTATATACAAGAATATAACTACTATAATACTGCTCCTATATACAAGAATATAACTACTATAATACTGCCCCTATATACAAGAATATAAATACTATAATACTGCTATATACAAGAATATAACTACTATAATACTGCTATATACAAGAATATAACTACTATAATACTGCCTCCTATATATAAGAATATAACTACTATAATACTGCTCCCTATATACAAGAATATAACTACTATAATACTGCCCCTATATACAAGAATATAACTACTATAATACTGCCCTCTATCTACAGGAATATAACTACTATAATACTGCCCCCTATATATAAGAATATAACTACTATAATACTGCCTCCTATATATAAGAATATAACTACTATAATACTGTTCCCTATATACAAGAATACAACTACTATAATACTGCCCCTATATACAAGAATATAACTATTATAATACTGCTCCTATATACAAGAATATAACTACTATAATACTGCCCCCTATATACATGAATATAACTACTATAATACTGCCCCTATATACATGAATATAACTACTATAATACTGCTCCTATATACAAGAATACAACTACTATAATACTGCCCCTATATACAAGAATATAACTACTATAATACTGCTCCTATATACAAGAATATAACTACTATAATACTGCCCCCTATATACAAGAATATAACTACTATAATACTGTCTCCTATATACAAGAATATAACTACTATAATACTGCTCCTATATACAAGAATATAACTACTATAATACTGCCCCTATATACAAGAATATAACTACTATAATACTGCCCCCTATATACATGAATATAACTACTATAATACTGCCTCCTATATATAAGAATATAACTACTATAATACTGCCCCTATATACAATAATATAACTACTATAATACTGCCCTCTATATACAAGAATATAACTACTATAATACTGCCCCCTATATACAAGAATATAAATACTATAATACTGCCCCCTATATACAAGAATATAACTACTATAATACTGTCTCCTATATACAAGAATATAACTACTATAATACTGCTCCTATATACAAGAATATAACTACTATAATACTGCCCCTATATACAAGAATATAACTACTATAATACTGCCCCCTATATACATGAATATAACTACTATAATACTGCCTCCTATATATAAGAATATAACTACTATAATACTGCCCCTATATACAATAATATAACTACTATAATACTGCCCCCTATATACAAGAATATAAATACTATAATACTGCCCCTATATACAAGAATATAACTACTATAATACTGCCCCTATATACAAGAATATAACTACTATAATACTGTCCCCTATATACAAGAATATAACTACTATAATACTGCACCTATATACAAGAATATAACTACTATAATACTGCCCCTATATACAAGAATATAACTACTATAATACTGCTCCTATATACAAGAATATAACTACTATAATACTGTCCCCTATATACAAGAATATAACTACTATAATACTGCCCCTATATACAATAATATAACTACTATAATACTGCCCTCTATATACAAGAATATAACTACTATAATACTGCCCCCTATATACAAGAATATAAATACTATAATACTGCCCCCTATATACAAGAATATAACTACTATAATACTGTCTCCTATATACAAGAATATAACTACTATAATACTGCTCCTATATACAAGAATATAACTACTATAATACTGCCCCTATATACAAGAATATAACTAGTATAATACTGTCTCCTATATACAAGAATATAACTACTATAATACTGCTCCTATATACAAGAATATAACTACTATAATACTGCCCCTATATACAATAATATAACTACTATAATACTGCCCTCTATATACAAGAATATAACTACTATAATACTGCCCCCTATATACAAGAATATAAATACTATAATACTGCCCCCTATATACAAGAATATAACTACTATAATACTGTCTCCTATATACAAGAATATAACTACTATAATACTGCTCCTATATACAAGAATATAACTACTATAATACTGCCCCTATATACAAGAATATAACTACTATAATACTGCCCCCTATATACATGAATATAACTACTATAATACTGCCTCCTATATATAAGAATATAACTACTATAATACTGCCCCTATATACAATAATATAACTACTATAATACTGCCCCCTATATACAAGAATATAAATACTATAATACTGCCCCTATATACAAGAATATAACTACTATACTACTGCCCCTATATACAAGAATACAACTACTATAATACTGCCCCCTATGTACAAAAAAATATAAGTCCTATAATACTGCTCCCTATAAAAAAAAAAAAGAACATAGCAAGATCAGTACAGGAGACTCAGTTTTATAATTACAATAGGTTTGAACATATTGGGTATATTGTTAGAGAATAGCGCAGATGTTAGTAGTAAATGTGTACAAAATTACTACTATTTTTTTGTAGTTCAGGGGCAGTTGTCAGCTCCACCGTATATGTGTGTGAACATTGAAGATTTTATCACTAACTGTGATTCATTGGTTGAAACTTGAAAAGAAAAAAAGGTCTGTTTTTATTTCTGGGTTTTGAAATCCCGACATTCAGAATTAGCTCTGGGCTCAGAGTGCACAGAGATTAGGACTGTAACACGTTTTCTGTTTCTCGTACAACAACATTCCTTCTCCTTGTGAGACAAACACTTCATTATTTAAGATGTGACGACTACTCACTGGCACAAGACACAATATAAAACTATTGCTTTCAGAAATAATTATCTAATTAAATAGCAAATCCTCCCAAAAAAAAAAATATCACCAGACAAGCCGTCCTGTCAAAGTATTTCATTTTTTTATGACATCTGATTCATGCAAAACACACATAAGGGTGATTTGGACAAGGAGGGTTATCGCATGGGTAAAGGGGGGGCAATTGCTCTGGGGCCTCCACAATGATTGTCATGTCCGCGGCTGCGGGCCATCAGCGCCCCTCTCCCCATGACAGCCGCAATCACGAGTCAGCGAGCACTGGCCCCAGTCTCCACCTCAGGAGATGCCAGTGCTCGCTTCCATTCACCTCAGCCGGATCCCGTAGGACTTTGATGAAGCATCAGGCCGTGAGTACCCTGGACTATAAGAGGGGTCCAGCCCTCTGCTTCGATGCCTGAGCGTTGTTGTTGTTTCCCTAGTTTGTCTATGCAATGGTCTCCTAGTTTGTTCCGGTTCCTGTTCCTGTTCCCTGCATTCCGTACTATCCTGGTCGAGTACTGTGCTGAGCCAAAGTCATGCCGTGCTGGATACCACGCCTTACCTGCTTCACCACGCCTGGCGTCTACCCGCTGCCTAGTCCCAGCCGAGCCTGCCTTGCTACTGTCCGAGCTGCCACAGGTACCCTATACGAACTATAGACATTGACCTGCGCCCTGTTAGTCAGCTGCCATATCGCCAAGGCTGTACGGCCCAGTGGGTCCACAGACCCTACGTGACAATGATGTCACAACCTCTACATATAACCTGCTCTAAACTTGGTTGGTTATTTCTCATAAACATTTTGAGGGCACCTACCACATGTTTTGCCCAGGGGCCTCCACATACTTTTATCTGGCCCTGGGTATGGGAAGAGGCACTCTCTTTTTTTGACCACTACCTGACAATTGTCACTCCTTGTCTTGGTCACTTCGTTGTGTTCTCTATGTGGCTAGGAGCCCCTCATTCAGGACACACTGCAAATAAGTGTTAAAGTTGTATGAAGGTAGAGGAAGGGTCTACTATTAAAAAATGATTCCCAAGAAGGAAGACATGATGTTCCGTACATAAACCCCACAATTAAATAATCTGAACAACAGTTCCTATCCACAGCCGTTATACAAAACTGTCTCTCACCTTAGGAGCACAAACTTATTGCAATTCTTCAAATATTCAAATAGGCCATGGGTGCCCGCTTTTAGTAAAATGCCACATAGTAGGTCCACACAGCGCCCATGCATTAGTGTTAATTTGAAGAGATTATTATTATTATTATTATTATTAATAATATTCTCATTATTAATAATAATATTGTTTTCATCATTTTTGTTATCATTATTAGTATTATTAACATGCTCATTTAAATTCATATTTTTGAAGTTATCATTTTTCTCATTATTATTATTATTATTATTATTATTATTTTCATCATTTTTTTATTATTATTATTATTATTATTTATTGTTATAATTGATTTTATAATTTGAATTAATATTTTTGTAGTTATTATTTTTCTCATTATTATTATTATTATTTTTATTATTATTATTATTATTATTATTTTAAACCAGAGAAAATCACTGATAAAATCAAAATGTGTTCTTCCCTATGGAGGCAAATAGCAGCTGTGTCTCACAATGACGAGGGAAGACGTGTCAGCTTGTTCTCGCTGATAATGCAGAAACAAACATTAATACACAAACTTCCGTCTCTCATCTCCCTGGCTGAAACATCTGGTCTATTAATGTTCTCAACATGCAAAGCTTAGCCGTGCCAAAAATGCTGAAATAGTGCAGAATAAGGATTATTATAAGAAGAACGGGACAATGAACCATTATCAGTCAGATAAAGATGTTGTATAGATCAAACGTCAGCTTCCTTCGGTCAACCACAAATATCCATCTAGACGGTAAATTGTGCAAGTGAGAGACATCACGCTACAGATATCTTTTGAATTTGCGCCTGCGTTTTTATAAGACAAAGTGGCAAAAGCGGAGCAACGTTTCGGGCAAAAAATTCTGCCCTTCTTCAGGCTGAAAATGCCTATATCATGCTCAATATATCCAACTACAACATCACATAGTATGCATTAGTATATATATTAGTGTACACTTCGCAGTACATAGAATTGTACTGTATACACTTTAGATTGCATTTGATTACCGATGAAAACACCAAAAAACAGTAAGAACAGCGATACAAGTCAGTACAAGTATCAATTTGTCAGACCATTAGTTCTCCACCCAATATTACCTACTTAACACAGGAAGAAGTACAGCTGAGCAAATTAAATATTGATTAAGCCCCCAGCCAAGACATCATTCATCCACGGGTATTAAGGGAGTTGAGCTCAGTAATGGACAGACCATTGCATCTCATCTTCTTAGACTCGCTTGTATCAGGATCAGTGCCACAGGATTGTAGGACTGCTGATGTTGTACCAATAATTAAGAAGGGTAAGAAGGTGGAAGCAGGTAACTACTGTCCAGTAAGTCTGACATCTGTGGTATGTAAAATATCGAAGATATTCTAAAGGCTTTTTTAGACTTGTATATAACCGGGGACGAGTGTTCCTAAGAAAGCTTGTTTGCTTAATTATTGACCCATGTAAACTGGGCAGAGATCAGACGAAAAAACAAGCAAACTCTTGTTTGTCGGCTGATCACATTGTATATATGCAGACTATAAAATAGTCATTGTTGGAAGCACATCTCCTCGAGTAAACATGGGATGGGCTGCCGACAATGATACAAACTGGTGGCAAATAAAATATTGTATTAATGATCGTTCGATCCCATATAGTATAGCATCAGCCAATGTAAAAGGGCCTGTTAACGAGCACCGATCAATTTGTTATATCTTTAATCAGCGCTTGTTATTGGCAGAAATGCCCATGTTAACCCATTATAAGAGATGAAGTGCAAAGGTATATAGCAGAGTAGACAGTGCTATACAGCCCCCCCCCCTGTAGACAGTGCTATACAGCCCCCCTCTGTAGACAGTGCTATACAGCCCCCCCTGTAGACAGTGCTATACAGCTCCCACTGTAAACAGTGCTATACAGCCCCCCCTGTAGACAGTGCTATACAGCCCCCCCTGTAGACAGAGCTATACAGCCCCACTGTAGACAGTGCTATACAGCCCCCCCCAGTACAGTGCTACACAGCCCCCCTGTAGACAGTGCTATACAGCCCCCCACCCCGTATAGTGCTCTACAGCCCCCCTGCAGATAGTACTATACAGCCCCCATCGTAGATAGCACGACCAACTCCCTTGTACATAGTGCAATATATCGTCCCCCACAAACAAAAAAACCTAGACCCCGTTCCCCCGACGAACGAAGCAGCTGCTCAACAACTACAAGATCCTTGTGTGGGCCGGCGTGATCCAGTGACGTCATAACGCTAGCCTGCGCAAGGATCCTGACCCTACGCCTGATTGGCTGCTTTCCTGATTTGCTGATTCCCTGCGCTGTCATAGTGTTCAATAGTATCTGCATCAGAGGTACGCAGATACTATGAATGTGGCATCGCTACCGCTGTATCAGCCATAGTGGCTGCTAGTGGAACCTCCGGGCACGGGCCCCCTCATGCCGCGGACCCCGTACCAGCCGCTATAGCTGCTACAGTGGTGGTTACGCCACTGATCCTATCCCATTTTAACATCTATCTTTATGTCATACTTCTGTAGATCTCTAAATACCTTCCCCACAGCGATGAGATTCAATATCAGTAAGCCCATTACCCGAGACCCTGTGCTGAGTAGTAGCCACCATTACACTGTGCAATAGTCATGTTGTCACGTCCAACACAGAATTCAGATGTGGCCTAGAAGAAGGATCTCCAGAACAACACCGTCAGATAAGTGAATCTTTGGCGTCATGTATAGCTCCATTTCTCTGGCCTACACCTAAATTTTCAGGCACTGCAACTGTTGTTACTGGCGGGAGGATTGCTGTAATACACGGCCGCACTCCCGATGCAACTGCCGGGATCATAGAAAACTATGATCCCGACTGCTTACCTGTTCGGTGCTACGATCAAAGCTGATCGCAATACTGTACAAGGGGGCACCCCCGCCCCCCCCCCCCGTACCTGTGGTCACCAGCCCCAGCCGCATCTACATGATTGCTTATACTTCTAATTGTACCTGTGTCCTATAGACGCAGGTACAATTATAGTGCAGGAGGGGGTGGCGGCGGCTGGTTTCAGTGGCGCTGCCGCCCCCTCAGAGAGGCAGCAGGCCGTCGTCGTGAACGGTGTGGCTCTGGCGCACCCCCTCATCGTTGCGTCCGGGCACATGCCCCGCCTGCCCCCCCCCCCACCCCTAGCTACACCCCTGCGTTCATCCTCCGTATTTTGAGCCATTTTTCGGGGCGTTTATTTTAGGTTGTGATGAACAACGAAGAAAAACATATGGCTGAATGTTTTTTGTGCTTGTTCCGCCAAAATTAAATTAATAAAAATTAAACGCTCTCATACGAGTACCCTAGAAACGACATCTTGTCCTTGTCCAAAAATGGCTTGGTCCTTAAGGGATTAACCTAAATAAAAAAAATCAATAAAGAAAAGGTATCAATAGGAACAGTGGCGGATTAAGAAGACCATGGGCCCTGGGCTGTTACCCAAATTTGGGCCCTCCTTCTCCACCACCACCCTGCCGCGCCGTAACTATTGCTAACACTACCCAAACACTAGTACACAAAGTACGCACATTATGCACAAAGTACACAAAGTAGGCACATTATGCACAAAGTACGCACAGTACACAAAGTACACAAAGTAGGCACATTATGCACAAAGTACGCACAGTACACAAAGTACACAAAGTAGGCACATTATGCACAAAGTACGCACAGTACACAAAGTACACAAAGTAGGCACATTATGCACAAAGTACGCACAGTACACAAAGTACCACATTATGCACAAAGTACGCACATTATGCACAAAGTACGCACATTATGCACAAAGTACACAAAGTAGGCACATTATGCACAAAGTACGCACAGTACATAAAGTACCACATTATGCACAAAGTACGCACATTATGCACAAAGTACGCACAAAGTACGCACAGTACACACATTATGCACAAAGTACGCACAGTACACAAAGTACCACATTATGCACAAAGTAAGCACAGTACACAAAGTACCACATTATGCACAAAGTACCACATTATGCACAAAGTACGCACAGTACACAAAGTACACACATTATGCACAAAGTACGCACATTATGCACAAAGTACGCACATTATGCACAAAGTACGCACAGTACACAAAGTACACACATTATGCACAAAGTAGGCACATTATACACAAAGTATGCATAGTACACAAAGTACACACGAGTATGCACATTATACACAAAGTACACCTTGTAAACACATGAATATGGACATTAAACATACATGAATATGGACATTAAACACAAATGCACTTACCTTTTATGTCTTCACTGCAGCTCTTCTCCTGCTCACAGCACAGAGCCCGCCGACAGTCTCCCCTCCCCAATGTCCCGACAGCTAGCAGCAGAGGAGAGATGTTTAGAGCAGGGAAGGGGGGCTGGAGGGGGAGCTTCTAAAGCAGCACAGACCACGGCTGCTAAGTAGAAGCGAAGCTCCCCTCGCCTGACAGGTGCGGTCCTGGCACCGGGGCTCCCTGCGGTGCTAGCGACGCCACTGGGCATGAGGGGGTTCGGGCGGTCATAGGCCCCCTGGGAGCCTTGGGCCCCTGGCAGCCTTGGGCCCCGGGCGACCGCCCGAAACGCCCTAATGATAATCCGCCACTGAATAGGAACAAAAAAGTGCAGGCCCATACATGACAGGGAATATGAGAGGGGGGAATTGTATAGTACCTGGTCGGAGGGGTGAGTGAGGAGTCGTCATTCCCTCCTGGTGTCTGGACCTGGAAGCTTAAGGGTAGATTCACACACAGCGTTTTTTTGGAAAAACGCGGCAGTTTTTCATGCAGTTTTTTGATCCAAAGCCAGAAGTGGATTAGAAGGGAATGGGAAATATAAGGGAAGGACTTATACTTCTCTTCCCTTCTAGATCAACTCCCGGATTTGGCTAAAAATGCTGCATCAAAAACTGCAGTGGCATTTTTCCAAAAAGCGCTGTGTGTGAAACAACCGTTAAAGGGTTTTTACCGAGATCTTAGATCCCCCAAAAAAAAATTTCACCATTTGTTACAAAATCTGTACTTACCAATCTCGTCGGGTGCTGTTCATTGACATTGCTGGAATGCTAGTGCAGGGGCATGTCTATTGCCTCAGTTCCATGCTGAAGCTACATTTCCCTGCATGCTTTGTAGTATGCTCCTCCCTCTATCTCCTGCCCAGCTCTCCGCTCCCGTTTGTCACAACCTGAGATCTTGCCCCAGCCAGTGACTTCCATGAGATACCCTCCAAACCTGGTAAAATATGTCGGTGTATACATCTATATACATAGGTAGATAGGCAGCAATGTTCCCGAATGCGCTGTTCATCCTCCATTAGACAACAAGGCAAGCACTTGTTATTGAACGACGCATGCGTGGAACCGGCAAAGTACAGCGGGGACTGCGCATGTGCATTTCCTGCAGCGAAACTGACCTCCCCTGAATGTCACGTCATCCCATATACTGAGCGGTGAGTATCAGCTCCTTGATCATGTGATTGGTATACGGGACATCACTAGAGTAGAAGCAAAATATTACATCACATGTCATGTGACGCACAGCAGAATCGGGACACTTTTGTAAAGGTAAGTATATTGCAAAGTAAGTTTTTCTGACGAGTTCTGATCACTGGCAGCATCAAATTTTAATATTCTAAAAGGCCCTTTAAGTATTTGGTGGTGTGAGGACTCTTTGCTGAAGTGCCTGTCGTGGCAGCCTACGGAGAGGAGGTCTTAGATGGCACTTACTGAGGTGATTGGAGACCATCGGAGGTATGGTGACCCCTCATCAATGAAGGGTCTTGAAAAATGGTTGGTGTTGTTCCGCTGGGGAGGTCTCAGGGAACAGATTCAAAAAATTAATTGGGAGGCTGTACCAGGACAGATTTATCACCTTCGAGTCGACCACTTGGTCCTGCCTGGTAAAAGGCCCTCCAAGATTTCTTCTGTACTTCTCATTCTAAAGTTATATTGTATCTGGGAAATGTATGTTCATAATTTTTTGGTATTCTAAATTACAGTATTTTTGGCAATTTATATATTTTATATGTGGGATAATTAATAAAGAGGCTGCTGTGGCCATTATTTTTCCATTATCACACAACTTTTTGCATTTGTATTGGGAAAACATGAGGTGGTATGTAGCATAGTGATCTACAATACCCTCGTCATGGATCCTTTTAAAAAAAAAATGGCAAAAATGCTCCTTTTTATGGAATTTTGTTTATTTTATTTTTTTACATACAGAATCAAACGGGGGCCAGACACCTCTATGTATAAGGTTTCTGTGAAAGGATCAGCGTACACAGGTCTGTCTAAGGCTGGATTCACACGAGCATGTTCGGTCCGTAAAGGATGGAACGTAGTTTGGCCGCAAGTCCCGGACTGAACACACTGCAGGGAGCCGGGCTCCTAGCATCATAGTTATGTACGACGCTAGGAGTCCCTGCCTCTCTGCGGGACAACTGTCACGTACTGTAATCATGTTTTCAGTACGGGACAGTAGTTCCACGGAGAGGCAGGGACTCCTAGCGTCGTACATAACTATGATACTAGGAGCCCGGCTCTCTGCAGTGTGTTCGGTCCGGGACTTGCGGTCGAAATACGTTCCGTCCTTTACGGACCGAACATGCTCGTGTGAATCCAGCCTTATATTAGGATAAATGAGTTAAAAAACGAAAAAAGAAAACAAAGAGAGACAAAATGTTATCCCAAGATGACTTACAGACGGTGGCTAAATAGAAAGAAGAGAACCACTACTCCCCCTCATGAGAGACGGCCGCTGTTCTTGTGATGTGTGGATAACGTGTCCTATTTGCTGCGCGTGTGTCTGGTGGCCTCATTTATCCTGGTAAACAAATCAAATGAGCACGTAACATCCAAGTCAGGGATATAAAAGGGTAAAAAGAATAAAAAAACAGATCAAGGATGCAATTAAACAATTAGCATGCTAGTAGGCTCTGAAATGACGGTGTAGCTTGTGCTTTGCATAGACTGTTCTCTTGTGCGCAGGGTTTATGAGGGTTGCTGCTTTCATCTGCACAAGTTTGGAAATTTGGGGCTTACACAACATTTCTGCACTGTTTTTTGAAGTGCATTCGGTACCGCACATAAGATAGAGGGACCTCCATAGCAAAATTCGACGGGGCCCTTGGGCCGATTCCTCTCTCCCTCGTTTGCTAACGATGGAGTTCCTCTGGAGAGGGGAATCCTGCAGCAACCCCTTCTTTCCGAAGGTCCTATATGATTTTTTATGGTTTAAACTTCCTGTTACAGTAGGAATAGCAGCTCTGGAGCACAAGCCGCTGCTATAACGAGTGAAAAACTGGGCAAACTACGAGAATAGGAACATTCAGGGGTAACGATTAGTATTATTGTTTGGGTAAAGAGGAGTTGTAATCCCTGGACACTCATGGGCAAGACCACATTGCCAAGTTATTGGGAAAAGGGACACAATTATTTGAGTCTGCTGGATCATCAATGGTTGTGTGGATGACCAATCCTTTGGTTGTCTTATCAGTCATATCATTATGATCATGTTTTGAATGTGTGGGGTTTGGGAGTCCCAAATGCTTTGGTGTTTCTCTTATACAAAGGCAGTCCGGAACCCTGTATTGTGTTAGGAGCTATAGGTAAAAAGCCAATATATCATATTTATATCCCCCACAACCACTAATGACCCACATCAGAAGAAAGGTGTCCATGGAGGATCTATCTAAAGCCTCAACCACAAAGTCATGTGGGTTTGCCTCTCCATCCTCTGAAATTTTGCTCCCCCAGGATATTGTGTGCCACCACCTGGCAGTGAAGACGTTTTTTTTCTCCACTGTGCCAACCATACGTGATATTTAATGACCAAGAGGAGATGAGAGAATTATCCACCGGAGAAGTAACTCCATTTCTAATTCACCTTTCTTCGAGAACCATTGGGTGACTTAATCCTTCATGTCCGAAGTTCACGTGTGACAAGTTTTATAATAGGTGAATCGATCAGCCTATTGTTTTCTCTGGTCTGGTGGACATATGGGACTAGTTCATGAATCACCAATTGCTACATATCCCTACATCATCTGACTGCATCATGAACCCATCGTGGTGATTTAAAGCACATTTTTGGAGATCTGGACAAAATTATAACCAATATATTTAATAGGGTCCCCAATAAAGGGTGTCTAAATCCTCTGGACAAAGTGACTCATCCCGTCATGTTGTCTACATTGACCAACATTCCTAACTACCAGGTAGTTAACTGAGGAGCTATCAGTGTCTTGGAATGAAATGTTTACATGTAGTATTATTATTATTATTATTATTATTATTATTATTATTATTATTATTATTATTATTATGTGTTGAATATTTCTATATACTGTATATATGGGTTGACTATATACTTTACAGCGTTCTCCAAACTTTATCTCATGACCTGCTAGGACTTAGAGCTTCAAACACCTGGACAATTACAGGATGAAGAGCACCAGTGGAGTAAATAGAAGAGAGAGGACCTAATATCAATTGCACTATGTGGCCAAAAGTATGTAGACACCTGACCATCACACCTAAATGACCTTGTTGGACATCCCATTCCAAAACTATTGGCGTTAATGGGCCCCCTTTTGCGACTATAACAGTCTCCACTCTTCAGAGAACACTTTCCACAGGAGTCTGTCTGTGGGAATTTAGGCCCATTCAGCAGAAAGGGCATTTGTAAGGTCAAGCACTGATATTGAAGTAGAAGGTCGGGCTCACAATCGGCGTTCCAATTCTTCCCAAAGCTGTTGGATGGGGTGGAGGGTTTTCCCCATTTGATACAACAAACTTTTTTTAATGGCTCTATAGTAGCCACATGATATGCCTCTATGGTATTTACACCATTAGGCCCCAAGCACAAGGCCGTGCCTGTAATCACGGGCTGCAAATGCGGGCAACGGCTGGCTGCCAACAGCCGCCGACAGCCACCCGCATTTTCGGCCCGTGCTCCAATACAAAGTATAGGAGCAAGGCCAGTAAAAACCAAAAGGTAGGACATGTCCTATCTTTTGCGGTACACTTCTACGGCCCGGACACCTTCCTGTAAGTAAACGTCACAGCGGACGTATCCACTTACTTCATCAGCTCCTCATCATTACTAGTACTGTACTTATCACACACTTCTTCTGTCTTGGTGTCCATAGGGGCTCAAATGACACTTGGATGGTCCCTTGATTGACACTTTGGGGGAAAGGGAGCACACTTGGCATTACTACCGGCTAGTTTACCTAAAATCTAGAGAATACAAATTGGTGAAGGGTCCCCTTCAAGAGATTAGGGCCCCATGCTAATACAATTGAATAGACAGGGCTCTTTACTTTCTGACATTGTAGAAAACCAAGAGTAGCAGGTCACATTAATCACTTACCCTTCTAAGCCTCACATTCTGGAGCGGATAACACAATTTGTTGTCCTTTGTGTTCCTGATCTCAAAGTATCAAGATGGATTTTGAAACCAAAACAAGTTATTTCATGGAAGGACGAAAACAAACACAGCGGAAATGAACAGATGGAAAAGCTGCATAATCCCGACGAACACGAGTTCAGGAACAAGACGTACTAAAAATATTACAGATCTGTAAACCATGAAATAACTTCTATGTATCAACTGTACAATAGTTCTGTGTCAAGTGCTTTATTTTTATACAAAAAGCTTAAAATGTAAAAAATTTCATCTGTTAAAAACTCCTGATAAATATTAAGCTTCCTATTTGCTTAGATACATATTTTTCATTAGTATTATAGTAGTTATATTCTTGTATATAGGGGCAGTATTATAGTAGTTATATTCTTGTATATAGGGGCAGTATTACAGTAGTTATATTCTTGTATATAGGAGTAGTATTATAATAGTTATATTCTTGTACATAGGGGGCAGTATTATAGTAGTTATATTCTTGTATATAGGAGCAGTATTATAGTAGTTATATTCTTGTATATAGGGGCAGTATTATAGTAGCTATATTCTTGTATATAGGGTGCAGTATTATAGTAGTTATATTCTTGTATATAGGAGCAGTATTATAGTAGTTATATTCTTGTATATAGGGGCAGTATTATAGTAGTTATATTCTTGTATATAGGGAGCAGTATTATAGTAGTTATATTCTTGTATATAGGGGGCAGTATTATAGTAGTTATATTCTTGTATATAGGGGCAGTATTATAGTAATTATATTCTTGTATATAGGAGCAGTATTATAGTAGTTATATTCTTGTATATAGGGAGCAGTATTATATATTCTTGTATATAGGAGGCAGTATTATAGTAGTTATATTCTTGTATATTGGAGCAGTATTATAGTAGTTATATTCTTGTATATAGGAGGCAGTATTATAGTAGTTATATTCTTGTATATAGGGGCAGTATAAGGGTATGTGCACATGGTGAGAGGCTTTTATGGCTGAAATGACAGACTGTTTTCAGGAGAAAACAGCTGCCTCGTTTCAGCCGTAAAAGCTCCTCCTCGTATTATGCGAGGCGTTTGAGACACTCGTAAATCTTGAGCTGCTCTTCATTGAGTTCAATGAAGAACGGCTCAAATTACGTTTCAAAGAAGTGTCCTGCACTTCTTTGCCGAGGCATTCAATTTACGCGTCGTCGTTTGACAGCTGTCAAACGACGACGCGTAAATTACAGGTCGTCTGCACAGTACGTCGGCAAACCCATTCAAATGAATGGGCAGATGTTTGCCGACGTATTGTAGCCCTATTTTCAGGTATAAAATGAGGCATAATACGCCTCGTTTACGCCTGAAAATAGGTTGTGTGAACCCAGCCTTATAGTAGTTATATTCTTGTATATAGGGGGCAGTATTATAGTAGTTATATTCTTGTATATAGGAGCAGTATTATAGTAGTTATATTCTTGTATATAGGGGGCAGTATTATAGTAGTTATATTCTTGTATATAGGGGGCAGTTTTATAGTAGTTATATTCTTGTATATAGGAGGCAGTATTATAGTAGTTATATTCTTGTATATAGGGGACAGTATTATAGTAGTTATATTCTTGTATACAGGGGGCAGTATTATAGTAATTATATTCTTGTATATAGGGGACAGTATTATAGTAGTTATATTCTTGTATATAGGAGCAGTATTATAGTAGTTATATTCTTGTATATAGGAGCAGTATTATAGTAGTTATATTCTTGTATATAGGGGGCAGTATTATAGTAGTTATATTCTTGTATATAGGGGACAGTATTATAGTAGTTATATTCTTGTATATAGGGGCAGTATTATAGTAGTTATATTCTTGTATATAGGGGCAGTATTATAGTAGTTATATTCTTGTATATAGGGGGCAGTATTATAGTAGTTATATTCTTGTATATAGGGGGCAGTATTATGGTAGTTATATTCTTGTATATAGGGGGCAGTATTATGGTAGTTATATTCTTGTATATAGGGGGCAGTATTATAGTAGTTATATTCTTGTATATAGGGGGCAGTATTATAGTAGTTATATTCTTGTATATAGGAGCAGTATTATAGTAGTTATATTCTTGTATATAGGAGCAGTATTATAGTAGTTATATTCTTGTATACAGGGGGCAGTATTATAGTAGTTATATTCTTGTATATAGGGGGCAGTATTATAGTGGTTATATTCTTGTATATAGGAGCAGTATTATAGTAGTTATATTCTTGTATATAGGGAGCAGTATTATAGTAGTTATATTCTTGTATATAGGGGCAGTATTATAGTCGTTATATTCTTGTATATAGGGGCAGTATTATAGTACCGTATATGTCGGCGTATAAGACGACTGGGCGTATAAGACGACCCCCAACTTTTACCCTTAAAATATAGAATTTAAGATATACTCACCATTTCGTGCAGGAGCGCTTCACTATGGCCATCGGCGGCAGGACCCAGGACTCTCTGTCTCTTTGAACTCGCGCATGCGCAGATAGGCTGCTTCATCGCGCGAGATCTGAGAGGCAGGGAATGAGAGGAAAGGGCGGGCCAGAGGATCTTACAGAGATGTTCCCTGGCGGCTAATACCGGCTTCCCTCAGATCCGTGGCGGATTCCGTGCATCCCGGGAGCCTGTGTACCGGACTGCAGGCTCACAAGGTAACACACAACCTGTGTGTAGACAATATGTAGACTAGGGATGTCACGATACCAGAATTTGGACTTCGATACCGATACTTCGTTTAGTATTGCGATTTCGATACCAATTTCGATACTTTTGCCAACAGTAATAAAAAAAAAATTCTTCTGTTTTCTGATGTGAGGCGCGACGTGTGATGAATTTTGAACGCGCCTCACATTAATAGTAATTAATCCCATCATGTTTCTCAGTCATATTGGGTTAATGTGCGAGGTACATGATGGGGTTAATTACTATTAATGTGAGGAACATGGAGGGTAAATTCACCGCACCTCGCGCCTCACATTAATAAGTGATAGAAAGCCGTGTTTATTTCATTTTTTTACAGCGTACACGTCATAAATGATGCAAAAACATTGTTGTCCGCGCCATTACTGAATGTGTGTATTTTATGTATTGAGACTTATTTTAATGTTTATTGTAAAAAAGGTGAAGGTGTATTTTTTTTTAAATTTAACAATACTTTGTTTTTACTTTATTTTTAAACTTTAATGTACTGACATATATCAGATATGTGCCAGTACATTAGCCTGTGGACGGATAGCACACAGGCAGTTGTTAGGACATACTTGGGTATGTCCTAACAACATGAAATATGGTAAGACAGCCCTGGGGTCCGTCAATAGACCCTGGGCTGTCTGCCCATATATGGTATGGCCCTCGATCGCGTCACAGGAATTCCCTGTGACGCGATCCAGGGGCATCCCCCCTTCTCACTTTCCCCTGAATGCTGCAGTCAGCTGTGATCGCAGCATTCAGGGGAATAACGGCGGAGATGAGCGGTTTCTCTGATCTCCGCCGTTATAGAGCGGGGCTGCGGCTGTGTAATACAGCCATTGCCCCGCTCCTGACAGGAAGTGCGCGCGCGGTCAGCATGAGGAGATGCGGCCGGCGCTGCACTAATGAGCGGCAGTTCAGGCACTGAAGACAGAACATGGGGGTGTTTTGTAGCGTGCCCGCCATGTTCTGTCTCCAGTGCCGCCGCTCATTAGTGCAGCGCTGGCCGCATTGCATCATCCTGACCCCGCGAACTTATCATGACTCAGGAGCGGGGCTGTGGCTGAATTACACAGCCGCAGCCCCGCTCTCATAGTCATGTGTTACTATACTGAGCTGTGCGGCTGCAACGTGCATCCCTAATGTAGACAATATCCGGCATATAAGACGACCCCACACTTTTGACATTTTTTTAAGGGTGTAAAAAGTCGTCTTGTACGCCGATATATACGGTAGTTATATTCTTATATGTAGGGGCAGTATTATAGTAGTTATATTCTAGTATATAGGGGGCAGTATTATAGTAGTTATATTCTTGTATACAGGGGGCAGTATTATAGTAGTTATATTCTTGTATATAGGGGGCAGTATTATAGGGGTTATATTCTTGTATATAGGAGCAGTATTATAGTAGTTATATTCTTGTATATAGGGGGCAGTATTATAGTAGTTATATTCTTGTACATACGGGGCAGTATTATAGTAGTTATATCCTTGTATATAGAGGCAGTATTATAGTAGTTATATTCTTGTATATAGGGGCAGTATTATAGTAGTTATATTCTTGTATATAGGAGGCAGTATTATAGTAGTTATATTCTTGTGTATAGGGGGCAGTATTATAGTAGTTATATTCTTGTATATAGGAGCAGTATTATAGTAGTTATATTCTTGTATATAGGGGGCAGTATTATAGTAGTTATATTCTTGTATATAGGAGCAGTATTATAGTGGTTATATTCTTGTATATAGGCGGCAGTATTATAGAAGTTATATTCTTGTATATAGGAGGCAGTATAATAGTAGTTATATTCTTGTATATAGGAGCAGTATTATAGTGGTTATATTCTTGTATATAGGCGGCAGTATTATAGAAGTTATATTCTTGTATATAGGAGCAGTATTATAGTAGTTATATTCTTGTATATAGGGGGCAGCATTATAGTTGTTATATTCTTGTATATAGGGAGCAGTATTATAGTAGTTATATTCTTGTATATAGGAGGCAGTATTATAGTAGTTATATTCTTGTATATAGGAGGCAGTATTATAGTAGTTATATTCTTGTATATAAGAGCAGTATTATAGTAGTTATATTCTTGTATATAGGGGGCAGTATTATAGTAGTTATATTCTTGTATATAGGTGGCAGTATTATAGTAGTTATATTCTTGTATATAGGGGCAGTATTATAGTAGTTATATTCTTGTATATAGGAGCAGTATTATAGTAGTTATATTCTTGTATATAGGAGCAGTATTATAGTAGTTATATTCTTGTATATAGGGGGCGGTATTATAGTAGTTATATTCTTGTATATAGGAGCAGTATTATAGTAGTTATATTCTTGTATATAGGGGGCAGTATTATAGTAGTTATATTCTTGTATATAGGAGGTAGTATTATAGTAGTTATATTCTTGTATATAGGAGCAGTATTATAGTAGTTATATTCTTGTATATAGGAGGCAGTATTATAGTAGTTATATTCTTGTATATAGAAGGCAGTATTATAGTGGTTATATTCTTGTATATAGGCGGCAGTATTATAGCAGTTATATTCTTGTATATAGGAGCAGTATTATAGTAGTTATATTCTTGTATATAGGCTGCAGTATTATAGTAGTTATATTCTTGTATATAGGCGGCAGTATTATAGCAGTTATATTCTTGTATATAGGAGCAGTATTATATTAGCTGTATGTCACCATTTACTTTGCCCTTGAATAGCACAATCAGCTTCGATCCAGTCCTACTGTGCTTGGGGTTAAATTGTTGAAGATTAGAGTTTTTTCTGATTTTCACCACTAGAGAGGTACTGCCACTGTGTATTACAGCCATTGCTTTGCTCTGGCTTACATGAGCACAAAGACAAATGGAAACTATATAGGAATACAGGCTGCTCTCCCTTTAAAAATATACACTAAATGTCATAGTAAATTTCCAGTTGATTATAGTGAACTTCACCCTCCAGTCCTGAAATCTGCTCAACATTTGGTTCCAAATGTTAACAGCGGTGACATTTCCGATCGGAGGGTTTAATATCTCGCTGAAGTTTGCAGCGTCTACATTTTTATGCTGTTACAAGGGCTCTGGGGTCGGACTGATTAAAGTAAAATCTCAAGGGATTTATCTCTGTGTTTGAAAAACTAAATGAGTCAATAAAATAATAAATCTCCATCAGGAGGAGATTATTTATGTGACTTCATCCGTTGTAGAATATTTAAAGGACAATTAATCCCTATTAGAGAATTGAAGTCTGCAATTATAAGACACAGTTCACACATCCTGCGCCATGGATGTAGCTAGAAGAAGTTCCTGGGTAGCAATGTATTCGGGCTCTGGTCCTGAAAGGGCCCAAATGTCCCTCTGTCATTAATATAAATGGTGGGGGTAATTATTACAATGTATCTGTACGCTACCAAATGTATGTTATCAAGAAGCAAGGGGCAGATAGAACAGAGTAAGGATATGCCCACACGTAGCGTAAACACTGCGCATTTTCAGCAATGGATTTGGTCGCAGAAAATCCGCAGCGTAACACAGTAGCAGCAGAATGTATGAGGTTTGAAGAAATCTCATCCACACGCTGTGTAAAATATACACCCCAAAAAGTTCATAAACAATCCAGCATATATATCGCTAACAGCAGACATCGAGACCCATAAAAGAAAGGAGAGGTACCTTAGAGGTTCGGGCATCCACCTATGGCCAGAGGGAGTGGAAGAAGGGGTAAGCAAACCCAGGCTCAGAGGTCCGTGGCAGATATGCTGATGGCGGCGCCGAACATGGCGGAGCAAGGCCTGCTGCAGCAGCAGCAGGGGACACAGATAGAATCCAGTTCGGCGGTGTTATCACAGGATTATCCTGTGCTCCTGCGGGAAAATAGCAGCACATCACTATTGCAGGCACAGGAGGATTTACAAGAAGAGGGCCCGATCCCAGACCTGGGACTGCCGCAATTAGCGCCCGTTCACGTCTCACAGCACTCGCCCATGCAGCCGGCCATTACTTCCGGGTTGACAGAGGACGCCATCTTTTCCTGCATATCAAGAGCCATGCAAGCTCAGATGGGGGAAATAAGCTCCAAGATAGCCGCGGTACATCAAGATTTACACAAAGTGGGGGCGCATATGCAGGCTATTGAGACCAAAATGACCTCAGTCACTGCAAGAGTTAACCAGAATACTAGATTTATGGAGGATCTGCAGGAGCAATTGGAGGAAGCGAACACCAGAATTGAGGACCTGGAAAATCGTTCTCGACGCTATAACTTCAGGATCAGAGGGGTCCCGGAATCTCAGACGGAGGTACCGGGGGTGGTTCGCCTGCTACTCACTACCTTGATACCTGATATATCGGAATCACATATGGAAATTGACCGGGCCCATAGAGCTTTGACGGCCATGAGGAGGGATGGACTTCCCAGAGATATTATAGTGAAACTCCACTATTATTCGATTAAGGAGAAGGTGATGGAAAGAGCTAGGAAGCTTCCGGTGATCACCATTTATAATACAGCGGTTCAGATATATGCTGATTTGGCTCCCCAAACCATTCAAAAAAGGCGGATGCAGACCCTCAAACACCATGCGATTCCATACCGGTGGGCATTCCCATTTCGTCTCCTCTTCATGCGCAATAATAGGCAATATGGCTTCTCTACGCTACAGGAGGGAGAGGACCTGCTGAGGGACTTACATATTCTACCACCCCAGGATAAAGCCAGTTCCTCCCGACTCCCCATACGGGATCCCCCGTTGTCACCAATATGGCGTACCCAAGGAGGCCGTCCAGAGTTTCCTCGGGAACAGAGGGTGGAATCTCGTCGGCAACAATTGAATCCGACATGACGGAAAGGAGGTCGATTATAGAAGCAGATAGTTTCTTTCTCTTTCTTTATTCTTCATATCGGCCGGAGATGTCTTCAAGCAGCACGGAGGCTGAATTTCAGCCGGATACCGCCATTTGCAGTTCTCAGCGGACTGGGAGCCGGGGATCCATACGTTGGGGGGGATGTGGGGATTTCTTTTGCTTCTCTGGACTCCCACTTATAGTAATGGAAATTTGTTTATAAGCTGACCCGAAAAAGGCGAGGAAGGGTTTGGATGGGTCAAGTTCGCAGTGAGTTGGTACTCTGGCTATAGATATGTTTGTTTTGTTTTTTTTAAAAAATATGAAAGTTTGCTTTACCTTATATTTAACATGTGAATGCCTATTATGCTCAGGGTTGATATAGGTTAAGGGGTTGAATGTCTGGATATATATTTTCGGAAATGCTGTGCCTTCACGACGGTCTGCTGTCCCCCTGTTAGCAGTCTTCCTTGACTGCCTAGTCGGTAGACTATGTTCGGTACTATTGATATCTTGTGTATGTCTTATTTTTGTTCTGTCTTTTACCCCCTTCCCTTTCCTTTCTTTCCTATTTCTGACCTTTGTCTCTATGGCGGGATCCTAACACGCACATGGTTCTACCTCCTGCTCTATGATGGCGGCCATGGAATCTGCTAAAACCTTTAGCTTACTCACACATAATGTGCAGGGCCTTAATTCCCCGATCAAGCGTCGAAAAGCTTTCTTGTATTATAAATCCTCTCATGTTGATATACTATTTTTACAGGAAACGCATTTTTCTACCTCCTCTGCTCCATCGTACTTTCATAAACACTACTCACAAAAATTTTTGGCTAGTGCCTCTACTAAGCACAGGGGAGTGGGCATATGGTTGTCTCGGTCGGTCCCGTTTACACCTCACAACACGATCTCTGACCCGGATGGCAGGTACATCCTGGTCTCGGGTCTGTTACATGAATCTCCAATAACCTTTATTAACTACTATGCCCCGAACTCCAATCAACCGGCGTTCTTCCAGGGTATGTGGCGCAAGATCCATTCATCGATAGAGGGCCCGATAATCATGGGTGGGGATTCTAATATCGCCTTGGACGCGTCCATGGATAAATCCCACGCATTCAGGGTGCGACTTATACCTCCTACGTCAACCAGCATACAAGTAGCACGTTTCTTCCATTCGGTGGACGTCATAGATGTCTGGCGGGATTTTAACCCCACAGCAAGGGATTATACTTATTTCTCCTCAGCCCATAATATCCACACCCGTATTGATCATGTTATGATGTCAACTAGCTTACTCCCTAAGGTCACGGATGCTAGGATTTTAGCTACACCCTGGTCTGATCATGACCCGATTGTGGTTCGGTTGTCAGATTTATGTGGGAGACCGCCTATCTCCTCTTGGAGATTGAATGAGTCATTACTATCGGATCAGGAGATAGTTAAAGAAATCCAAAGGGAATTGGACACATATTTTCTACTTAATAAGGCACCAGACACCTCAATTATGTCCAATTGGGCGGCTCACAAAGCAGTGATTAGGGGGAAATTCATCCAGATAGCTTCGCGTAATAAGAAACGGTTGAAGGAGGTTCTGGCGTTAAAGGAGAGGAAGTTTGCGGACCTGTCTAAGAAATTTAAAACAGACCCCTCAGCAGTTATTAAAGCAAAATTAGCAGAAGCTAGAACAGAATTAAATTTATGTCTGACAAGTTGGGCGGAAAAAAGTCTGCGTTGGTCACAACATAAGTTTTTTACACAAGGGGATAAACCGGGAACATTACTCTCTAGACGCCTCACGCCCCGATTTAACACCTCAACACCACCGAAACTGCGATTGGCGGATGGATCTTTATCACAGAATCCCACAAAAGTTGTAAAGGCCTTTCAGGATTTTTATTCAGCGTTGTACTCAGCTCCACCTCAGTTTGATAAAAATAAGGCTAGGGTCTTGTTGGAAAAAACATTCCCTACTAAACTTTCCCAAGGGGATAGAGAAACACTGGATGCTGAATTTAGATTGGAGGAGGTATTGGATGTTATTAAAAATCTGAAGGCTCACAAAGCCCCGGGGCCAGATGGGTTTTCCTCAGGTTATTACAAACACTTTAGGGAGGTCCTGGCCCCGCACATGGTTGAATTGTTCAATGCTTATCGGGAGGGTAACAATTTGCCCCCTTTTTCGAATCTAGCCTATATACATCTTATCCCCAAGCCTCATAAGGATCATACAGATCAGGCTAACTATCGCCCGATATCCCTTCTTGATGTGGATCTTAAGATTATGACAAAAATTCTGGCGGTTAGATTGAATTCATTCCTAGCCACATATATACATAAGGATCAGGCGGGATTTATACCCCTCCGCCAGGCGGAAGACCAGACGAGACGGGCTGTGGACATTATCTCAGCTGTTCGTTCGGGGTGGGATGGCACTTCCGGACGTCAAAGTATGTTATTAAGCCTTGACCTTCAGAAAGCCTTTGACTCGCTATCCTGGGACTATTTGTTTTATGTCCTTGAGAGAATGGGCTTCGGTACGGGTTTTTTGTCTATTCTTAAGATCTTATATTGTCTTCCTACAGCAAAAATAAATTCTAGGGGATTTATGTCGGGAGCTTTTCCAATATGCAGAGGAACGAGACAGGGGTGCCCGCTATCGCCTTCCCTGTTTGCGCTGGCTATTGAGCCATTGGCCAACCTCATACGAGATTCTCCCGACATTAGGGGGGTGAAGGTGGGAGGAGTAGAACACAAATGTGCCTTGTTTGCGGATGACATACTGCTTTTCATATCGACACCTCTCACATCATTGCCGAATCTCTTTCATATTCTTGATCAGTTTGGCAAGCTGTCTGGGCTTAAGGTCAATCACTCCAAGTCGGTGGCAATGAATCTTACATTGCCAATAGGGGTAGTGAAGCTCCTAAAAATTAACTTTGATTTTCATTGGGATGCACGTAGATTGACGTATTTGGGTATTAAATTGACGCCTACCATAGAGTCCCTTTACGAGGACAATTTCCCTCCACTTTTTCAACAAATAGCTACGGATCTCACTAGATGGTCCCCTCTTAATCTTTCATGGTTTGGCCGCATTGCCTCCATCAAAATGACGATATTGCCCAGATTGCTATATTATTTTCGCACGCTCCCTATTGTGGTCCCTCAGAAGGCGCTTAGACAAATCCAAGGGCTCATCATGGGGTTTATTTGGGGTTCTAAAAGACCGAGAATACAGAGACAAACTTTATTCACCCCTAAAACGGCGGGGGGTCTGGGGGTTCCCAATATCCAACAATACTATCACGCAGCACGTCTGGCGCAATTTACAGATATGTATGCGAGACCATACTGCCCCCAGTGGACGCAAATTGAGACGGCCGCATGTACCAGTTTCCCGCTGGAAACGCTACTGTGGATGGAGTCCTCGGACAGGCCTCCGGTTCTCTCCCCTGTGCTTTCTCAGATGTTACAGCTGTGGGACTCGCTTAGAAAGAGATTCCATATTAAATCACCCCATAATCCGCTCATGACCATCACGGGTAATTCTGCCTTTCCTCCGGGTCTGCGTAGAATGGAATTCCGGTGGTGGCTCAATAAGGGGTTTTACAGGATTAAGGACTTTTTTGTAGGGGGGGACATCAGAACTCTGGATTACTTTAAGGACTCACACTCGATGCCCCCATCGGAGCATTTTAGATATATCCAGATACACCACTTCTTGTTGAACTGGAAATCCAGGAGGGGGGACATCAGCACATTGACCACTTTTGAACGGCTGTGTTGGCTTTCTGGCTTACGACATAAAATTTCCACGATATATTCCGATCTGGTTACTCCGGAAGGTAAACTCCCTTACATGACACGATGGGAACACGATTTAGGTACGGGAGTGGAATTGGAGCAGTGGCGGGAGATGGCATGTACGACCTCAAAACTATCTATCAATACATCCTTGGTGGAAGCGGGTTATAAAGTATTAATGAGATGGTATATGGTCCCTACTCGTATAGCTCGCTTTAACCCATTGGTGGATAAGCACTGCTTTAGACAATGTGGTGCGGAGGGTACACTAATGCATATTCTATGGGAGTGTCCAGTGGTTGCCACATTTTGGAACCAGGTATACCAGCTTATTAACACAGTGATCCAAGTCAAACCCCCCAGGGATGTGATTACGGCTCTGCTATGCGGTCCTATTCCCGAGGTTCGGGCCCCCGCATGTAAATTTCTCCGATATGTGTTTTTGGCAGCTAAAATAACTATTGCTAGGGCCTGGCGAACATCCACGTTGTCTATGGATATGTTGATCGCTAAGATCTCATGGATAATGGTTAATGACCGCCTAACACATCTGCTGGCGGGTACATTAGACAAATTTGATGCCATTTGGGACCCATGGAGGAACCACACATTTTCGTGAATACATAGAGATGGTTAGAGGACCCTTCTACCCTACACCTTTCCTTCCCCCCCTCCTTATCCTTCTTTTGTTTATTGAGTGTGTTTTGTTTTTCTCTCTTATATTTTTTCCTTAGAGGCCATGTTAAGGTACTCTATAAAGCAATGTGATGTCAAGATTGGTTACCTATGTTAGTAATGAAGACATTTATATACTATATATTTGGCAGAAGTGTTGACATCATGAATGATATATAATGTGAGATTTATTGGAGACCATGTTGGTCTAATACTTTGTTTAATTGTATTATTGATATGCAAAAGTTGAGACTCTGCGAGTCTGTGTTATTATTATATTACAAAAAACTGTTTAATAAAAAACTATTGAAAACAAAAAGTTCATAAATTGACCTGCGGTGTGCTATTTCCGCTGCAAAATCGCAACTCAGAGAAAAAAAAAAAGCTTCAACTTAACCCCTTAAGGACACGGCCAATTTTGGCCTTGAGGACAGAACAATTTTTTTACATTTCCCTCTTTGCATCCCGACGCTCATAACTCTTTTCTTTTTTGTACGACGTAGTTGTATGAGACTTTGTTTTTTGCGGGACGAGTTGTACTTTATGTAGGAAACATTTTTTTATACAAATACATTATTGTTTAATTTCTATAAATTTTTATTTTGGCGAAAATGCAGAAAAAAAGAAGTTCCGCAGCAGTTTTAATATTTGTTTTTTACACCATACACCGATCATCATATATAATGTTATACATTTGTTGTACAGGTTGTTACGGTCGTGGCGATACCAAATATGTCTATATTATTTCATGTTTTGGGACTTTTTTAATATTTTAAAAAGTTTATTTATTATAAAAAATGTGTTTCTGTGTATTTGTTTTACTTTTTATTTATTTATTTATCATTAATTTTTTTGACATTCATTTAACTTTTTTTTTTTTTAATCCCATAAAGGGATTTTATTTTGTAACTGCAATGTATTGGCATAGATCTATATGCCAGTACATTAGCCTGTGTACTGATTGTACACAGGCAGTTGTTAGGGCGCACCTCAGTATGCCCTAACAACAGGAAATATGTTAAGACAGCCCTGGGGTCCTTCAATGGACCCTGGGCTGTCTGGCCATACGAGTTGTGGGCTTTGATCGCGTCACAGGTATTTTCTGTGATGCGATCAAAGTGCAGTCCCCCCTCTTTGAACGCCGCGATCAGCTTTCATAGCGGCATTCAAAGGGTTAACGGCGGAGAGAAGATGTTTCTCTCCTCTCCGCTGTCAGAGCGGGGCCATGGCTGTGTATTACAGCCGTTGCCCCGCTCTCGCTCGCGCGCATAGACGGCTGTCACACAGGACGAGTATGCTCGTCCTAATGCGCGAACTGCTCGCCGCTCAGGATGAGCATACTCGTCCTGTGTCGGCAACCAGTTAAGGGGGTTTTACACTGGCCAATTATCGGGCAAACACTCGTTCTTCTGCTGATCGTTTCGTTTTAAAAAAGTAAAATATTATTGTTGTCGGCAGCACATCTCCCTGCGTTGCCGACATGATAATAATGTATGGGACGAGCGATCGGAGAAACGAGCACTCGTCCCCATACATAGCTCCTTGTGACAGGAGCAAACGAGCGCCGATCAACGAGCTGTCTCGTAGATCGGCGCTCGCTGCACCGGCCCAAATTGGCCGGTGTAACAGGGCCTTTGCTCAGATCGCTATGCTCCTGTGTCCAGACTGGCCCCCAGGGATGACATTTCATCCAATGAAAGCATGCATCTTTCACATGTGATGAAACATCAGCCCGGGAGGCTGTGCTTCAGGACATCAGAGGGACGCGTCGCCATGACTACGGGTAAGTACAAGGTTTTTTGTTTTTTTTAACCTTCTGTTTTCCGTGG
This sequence comes from Rhinoderma darwinii, assembly GCF_050947455.1. Taxonomy (NCBI): domain Eukaryota; kingdom Metazoa; phylum Chordata; class Amphibia; order Anura; family Rhinodermatidae; genus Rhinoderma; species Rhinoderma darwinii. The sequence goes on along the minus strand of NC_134687.1, from coordinate 15,904,878 downwards.
ACATTCCACCCGAAAAACTGCACCACAGTTTGGTGTGGTTTTTCATCCAGAATTCCCTGTGGGGTGCAGGGCGGATATGCTGTGTACTTTTATGCAGTATATCCGCCCTGTGTGCACATATCGTAGCAGAGGACTTAAAGCTGATGGAAAGCTTCGATGGAACGGAAGGAAGCCCTAAAGTTGGCCGTACACAGTAGATAAACATTGACTAAAACCGCCAATATCGGCGCGATCATTCAATAATCATATGTGGGTTAGGTTTTCGCAAATCTCCTCGATGGCAGATGTTGGGAAAGTCAGATTGAGTATGTTGGATTTCATCATGCCGGATCTTTGTTCCTGTGTAGATAAACCGCTCCCAGAGGGATTATTCCCCTCTCCCCATTGATATTAACGACCACACTCAGACAGATTATGGTGGAGTCAGGGGAAGAAGTTGTCAGCTGGGAATTGGAAATCCTGCGATCCTACAACCAAAATCATCAATGATCAGTAGAAGAGTGAAAAGTTTTGGCGAGCTCAAGATTTGTGGAAAAATCTCCAAACCCAGCCATTAGAGTGAGGTGTCAGCTGTGATATACACCCGCTGTCTATGGAACGGGCACAGCTCCTGAGCCTGCTCCATTTTCTGCTCCTACTTTTTAGGATTTCAATCTGCTCATAACAGATCTGTCAAAAAACAGAAGCCTTCACTCCAGTGTGAACTGAACCTCAGTCTGACTTGAGTTATCGCCCTCTAGTGGAACCTGTGTGCCACTGAAATTTATGTATTTAACAAATTATTATCTGGTCGCGGAATCAGAGCCACACAGAAAAAAATAATGCAAGCCTCTTTTACAATGCTGGAACAATCCAGCTGTTCGTTATGGTTTTATAAATCATAAAACTGAACAGCCAATCAGAAGTGTTATGATAGCTCATGTGATTCATGGTAACCCCCCCTATACAGCTCAGACCTACTGTAGCACAAATTGCTGAAAAAGTTACTGCTGGCTGTGATAGAAAGGTGTCAGAACGCGCAAAGCATCTGTGTATTGGGCTGTGTAGCGTGTTTTCAGGAGGACCTCACCTGTCACCCCCTGTCCGCTGACTTGTTTAATACTATATTGTAAAAGAGGCTGCCACTCTTTATTTGCTACGTGGCTCTGATTCCGCGACTCTTTCAGCAGGCAGTAGTTTGTTATATACATTCATTTCAGTGGCACGCAGGCTCCACTAGGGTGTGCTAGCTAAAGACAGACTAAGGTTCAGTTCACACTGGAGTCCAGGCTTCTGTTTCTGACAGATCTGTTATGAGCAGATTGAAATCCTAATTGATCACAATGCCTAATTTATCAATGAACTGAACCCTACCGACTCTAATAGCCGGGATCGGAGATAACTCTGATCTCAGACATTCAACTAACTATATGCAATGCAATCGTGGGGTGTCCTAGGGTTGTCATGGCAACTGGGGGCTTAATGAAGGCCCCTAGGTTTTCCATGTTAGTCCTCCTATTTGTAGACAGTTAAAAGTACCATATACCACCCTACAAAAGTATTGCAATGTTTTGTGCAGGCAAACTAATGATCACATGTTAAGGCTGGGTTCACACGACCTATTTTCAGGCGTAAACGAGGCGTATTATGCCTCGATTTACGCCTGAAAATACGGCTCCAATACGTCGGCAAACATCTGCCCATTCATTTGAATGGGTTTGCCGACGTAGTGTGCCGACAACCTGTAATTTACGCGTCGTCGTTTGACAGCTGTCCAACGACGACGCGTAAAAATACAGCCTCGTCAAACGAAGTGCAGGACACTTCTTGGGACGTTTTTGGAGCCGTTTTCTCATAGACTCTATTGAAAACAGCTCCAAAAACGGCGCGAAAAACGCTGCGAAAAACGTGAGTTGCTCAAAAAACGTCTGAAAATCAGGTGCTGTTTTCCCTTGAAAACAGCTCCGTATTTTCAGACGTTTTTGGCTCAGCGTGTGAACATACCCTCAAAGCCCCTAGCTAGACAAATAAAATGTGAAAATAAGTTTGGGAAAGTTTAAAAAAATAATAATTTTATAATTTTTTACATTAAATAATATAAACAATTAAAAATAACATAATTGGTATTGCCGCATTTATTACAATCCAAACTATTATTATATAACCCACGATGAACGCCATAAAACAAAACAAAAAAATGTTTTTGGTCACTATACTCCCCCAAAAAATGGAATAAAAAGGGATCGAAAAGTCATATGTATCCCAAAATTGTAACAAGCCCTCACACAGCCCCAATGACTGAAAAATACAAAGGGATAAAAACAACAATAATCAAAAAACAAAAACTGCCTTTGGCAGGAAGAGGTCAAAGGGTTCTCCACTTGGACAATCTCTACTTGTTAGAAGGATCACTTGACAATGAGCAGATCAAAAAGTGTCCTCCTGCTCAGATCCCAGCAATCAGCTGTAATCTGTGGGGAAACCTGGCAGTAAGTGTTCAATTTCTCTGCAGCGCCACCACAGGTGAAATTAAGCATTACACCATGTCAATTTATATCAATGTGTTGTCCGTGTAATGCAGGACAGGACAGGTTCTCAAGAGCAAGAGATGATCGTTGTAACCGTTCTCTACTTTGGACAAGTGACGAGGATCCTGAACAGAGGATCTCCCTGTACTAACTCTCTAAACCAGACAACCCCTTTAAGGATATTGACGACAGGTTTTGTATGAATGTCCTTCTTCTATAAAGACATCCAGATCAGCAACAGTGTCTTCTCCTTTAGCGTGTTGGAGAATTTTATTACAACTCCATAACTGGCACATTTTATACTGAACGCCACGCAGTCCTCATCAGAGGTTACTCTTCATTCATTATGTTAATTCTTGTCACCACGTCCCGGCAGTCTGGAACATCTTATCATATTACTTGTAAATCTTCTTCTGAACATAACGAGTTCTGACCTGAAAATTCACGAATTATAGAGAGACCCCGAAAGAAATGGCGTCTGGACTACTCACCGCTGCCACCTGGTGGCAAGTTGTAAAATGACCTGTGTTTGGTTTTTACATCATATACTATTTATTGTATTATACGTCTGGTTTATGTTACTCTTAGGCCCCATGCACACGACCGTATTCTTGTCCACCCGTAAATACTGGCATAAATACGGGTCCTTGGTCACACGTATTCGACCCGTATTCCACCCGTATTTAAGGGCATGATTTTGGCTGCAAAATTACACTGCAGTAATCGGCAGCCCCTTCTCTCTATCAGTGCAGGATAGAGAGAAGGGACAGCCCTTTCCGCAGAAAAGGTAAAATAAATTCATACTTACCGGCCGTTGTCTTGGTGACGCGTCCCTCTCTTGACATCCAGTCCGACCTCCCTGGATGACGCGGCAGTCCATGTGACCGCTGCAGCCTGTGATTGGCCTGTGATTGGCTGCAGCCGTCACATGGGCTGTAACGTCATTCCAGGAGGCCGGACTGGAGGAAGAAGCAGGGAGTTCTGGGTAAGTATGAACGTCTTTTTTATTTTTTTATTTTTTACAGCTTTATCTATATTGTGATCGGAAGTCACTGTCCAGGGTGCAGAAACAGTTACTGCCGATCGCTTAACTCTTTCAGCACCCTGGACAGTGACTATTTACTGACGTCGCCTAGCAACGCTCCCGTAATTACGGGTGCACACACATAGTCACCCGTAATTACGGGAGCCCCATAGACTTCTATGGGCTGCTCGTGCCGTAATTACGGCCTGAAATAGGACATGTTCTATCTTTTTCAACGGCACGGGCACCTTCCCGTAAGCATACGGGAAGGTACCCGTGGCCAATAGAAGTCTATGGGCCCGTAATTACGGGAGTTTTAACGGTCGTGTGCATGGGACCTTAGGTTGGGTTCACACGACCTCTTTTCAGACGTAATAGAGGCGTTTTACGCCTCGAATTACGCCTGAAAAGACGGCTTCAATACGTCGGCAAACATCTGCCCATTGCTTGCAATGGGTCTTACGATGTTCTGTGCAGACGAGCTGTCATTTTAACCGTCGCTGTCAAAATACGACGCGTAAAATGACGGCTCGTCAAATGAAATGCAGGATACTTCTTGGGACGTTTTTGGAGCCGTTTTCTCATAGACTCTATTGAAAACAGCTCCAAAAACGGCAGAAAAAACGCAGCGAAAAACGTGAGTTGCTCAAAAAACGTCTGAAAATCGGGAGCTGTTTTCCATTGAAAACAGCTCCGTATTTTCAGACGTATTTTGTTCATCATGTGAACATACCCTAACATATATTTGTTAGTGACATGGATTCTCGGAACCTCTAGTATCCAGATCCTTAATATACAAATTATTAAAATGAATTTCACTTTATAAACTATATATATATATATATATATATATATATATATATATATATACACATATATATATATTCACACACTATCTATATACAGACATAGGTGGAGTCAATAACTCCATATTTGTTATAGTGACTGAACAACATAAAAATCTGCTATACGTGGTAAAAGTTTTTGGTGTTTTTTGGTTTTTTTTGCACAATCCAGCGGAATAGAGAAATCTACGACGCTATTTCATCCTTCAAAATAAAGGTTTACTATTGTATACCTGCCCGGCGGAGACCAAAGGACACACTTTTTGTCTCCGTCGCTCCAATAGTGCCCTATGGACAAAAACGTGATGTGAACAAGGCCTTAATATATGTCATACTTGTCTAGTATTGAGGAATTATTACAGGTAGGTATTGTGGGCACCACATAAAAAATATGATCTCCTTAAAATAAAGCCCGTGCCTACCCTCAAAAACAAAACAACAACCTTATGTCATTGAATCATGGCTACTGCATACGACAGCTGTTCTCCAGGACACAAATAGCAGTGCGAGCAACAGTGCCCCCATCATGGGCACACTTATGGGGGGTTCCTAGTAGCCATGAACCTCTCTCTGAGCAGTTAAGTGAAAAACATTGAGATAAAATAAATTTTGTGCTCACTAGGGGGAAATCACAGCAAATGGATTTATTATTTAGTTCAATAAGGGATGTATAAATCCTTATGTAGAGAGCACCCCCTAGTGGCAGCTGCAAGCAGACAGAATTGTATAATTTATCTAGATTTGTTTGTATTCGGCAGTCTCTTTCTACGTCTGCATTTGAGCCTCCACCACAGATTCCGTCAAAAATGCCAGAAAAATAGCAATTTTTTTCTTCCAGTTACATGACGGACACCATTAAAATGAAGAGGGCACCGCCTTACCTCCGCCTGACCACCAGCTTACACTGTCCGCTTCTTTGTAACAGAGAAATAGAGCTCCCATTTCTGTAAGGACTTATTTAGATGAATTAAAAGGAGATTATAGGTGTCCTTCCTGCCGAGACCGCCATCATTAACCCCTTCACCATCCAAGCCATATAGTAATAAACTACATAGTTATGCTATTATAGCCTATTAAGTGTTCATCACTAAACCAGCCTAGACCTCCAGGGATATTAAATGACCATCCTACACCACTATGGGTAATAGATATCAATATTAACCCCTTCATCACACTACACCAACAAAGATGCCAGAAATCATTCAATAAGCCACTCTAGACCCCCAGAATATTACAGGAATATTATCACTGACCCCTAAACTATCCTCTGTAAAAATGTGTGATGTAGTACAGATGTGTCCTTGCCTTTCCTCTTATCCCTCCATATCCTGAGATGTGTGGTGCGAGAAGACAAGTTAAGAAAAAAAAAAGATTTTGCGATACTCTGTCACGAGACGTCTATATTATATGTGTCTATGTGTGGCCACCCAGTGGTTGTGATGTGAATTGCAGCCTGCCAAGGGTGTTGCTAGCATGTCGTGATATTATATTGAATTGGTTTCATGAGAAATTAGAGTCCTTAACCAGATACAGTTAAATTTAACGCTGTACTTCTAGAAAGTTTAATGAGTATAATTAGGGGTGGAGATAAGGATAATTTTACTGTCTCTGTCGTGGGTATTTGGAGAGCCCCCTTAAAAAAAATACTGCCACTGCCCATTACAGTAACAGCCATAGTGCCTGTAAAATAATGCCAGCTACAGTGCCCCAAAAAGTGCTAGTCACAGTGGTTTCGGAATGATACCCTGGAATACAATAGCTTTTTTACTATTAATACATACTCCCCATTTCTCTCCACTGCCATCCTCTCCATGTGCAGTTCTCTACACCGGGCTGGCTGCTTACCCTACCATGTGTTTTTTTTGCAGGGACCACCAGCTCCTGCAGTTTATTGCCCCCCTACATGGAGCCCTAGCCAGCTGCCTACCACGTTTACCCCTTTTTCCGATACCTGGTAAATCATAATGTGGGGTCATCAGTAACTGGTACTGCACAGGGCATCAACCAACCTAATGCCGGCGGTACACCAGATCTTCTATAATCGTGGCTGCTTGAATGAGACAATGAGAACAATCCGGGAGATTTACATAATATTATAACGTGTTGTATAATCGGCCATCACACAAGACAACACTTCAAAAAGCTTCTGTGATGTGTTGTCCTGCGGAGAGATGATCAGTGATAACAGCTGGTAAAATGGGGGCAATGAGATGATGACAGATACCGGAGGGCAATGAAGAATAACTGGAGCCATATAACATCACAGACCTGTGTCCAGGCCGTAGAAATGAGGCGTCCGTGCCTGTAATCATGGACCGTGATTATGGCTACGGCCATGTGCAGGGGGTCCTAGACCTTACCGACATATGTATGGCGTAATTTGGAAGAGGAAGTGTGGAGCGCGCTCCATTTGCAGTGGGAGCCGGCCGCTTAACCACTTCAATGGCGCTGGCGATATCCAAGCCATTAGAGTGGGGACGGCCCCGTCCGTCTCCCCATCGGTCCCCTTCTGTTGTGGTCACTGGGTGCCAATGGTTTGTCATGGTCCCCAGGTCTCCAATATTAGTCCTTCTACTAAGCCCTGCCAGAAGAAGCAAAAAGCACAACGATCAAACGATCTCATGATCGAGTCCTATAGTGGGATTTAAAAAGTTTTGAAATAAGTTTAATAAAGTTTTTAACAATATATTAAAAAATGAAAGTCTTAAAAAAAACTCTTCCCATTTGTTACATAAAATAATGTATAAAAGGAAAAAAAAATTGGTATCGCCGCGTCCGTACTGATTTGTGCTATTAAAATATCATGATATTTATTCCGCACGGTGAACCCTATAAAATTAAACAACGCCAGAATTGCTCATTTTTTGGTCATCTCGCCTCCCAAAAAAATAAATAAAAATTAATCAAAAAGTTGAATGTATCAAAAAGGGTAACAATAGAAACTACAGCTCGCCCCATAAAAGGCAAACCCCACGCTCTCACACCGCTCCATTGACGGAAAATTTAAAAAGTTATAGGTCTTCGAATATAGCGACACAAAGCAATTTTTCTTTTAGCTATATGAGTTGGGTAATGTTGTGATCGTACTTGACCCCCTGATTAAGTAATTTTTAACACACAGTGAATGCCATAAGATCAATACCCCCAAAAATGGCAAAATTGCTGGGGCTTTTTCCATTGCACAGCAACAAATTTTTTTTAAAAAAATTCTCAGTACATTACATATAGCACATTAAAGAGTGTCATTAAAAAAACAACCCTGTCCCGCAAAAAAAAACAACAAAAAAAAAAAAACAAGCCCTCATACCAGTGAAAAAGTAAAAAAGTTATGGCCTATGTGTATAGGGGATGTCCGGTTTTATACGTGATAAATTTATGTTTATATCTAGCTGCCACTAGGGGGCGATAACTGCTTATGAACTAATACAGCGACTACTGCACTCAATGAATTTATATGCAGTGAGCTCCCCCTAGTGGTGGCTGCAGGAATCTTTAATGACAATGTCAGATGAACAGAACTAGCAAGTTGACGGAGTGCCCGGATATGTCCTGGATCCAGCGGGATAGTCCCAGATTCTGGTCAATGCAGTCCCGGGAGCAGTAACGTGGAAAATCAATTATCCTAAACATAAAAGCATGTCTACACCTGAACGGCTGAGCATTCTGGAAAGTTCTGGATTGACGCTTCGGCAGGACCTGAAATGCGCTGTTCATTAACTTCCATAATTGAACCTTACAGGGAATTTCAACCCTTAAATATCAATTTGTATTTTCAAATATCAATAGGCCCAAAACCCTGTGCTAATTCTTCTTATAATATATCCTATCACGGTCAGAGCTCCGTTTTTTCTGATACAGAACTTCAAATCCTCAGACATAGATGTAAATGATAACATGATGCCTTCCTGCAACCACCACTAGGGGGAGCTTTAGAGTTTACTCCCCCTAGTGGTGACTGAAGGCAGGGAGAAATTCATGTTTTATATCTATGTCGATGCAGAGGATTTGGAGCTCTGTATTAGAAAAACGGAGCTCTGACTGCTATAAAGATATATTAAGAAATGAATTAACACAGAATTTAGGACCTAAAAACGACATTATGATAAAATGTGGGAATTCACTCAATGTAAAGTTCAGACCCTCCCCCTTCCTACCAATGTTGGTGTGAGCGTAGAAAACGTGTAATTTTTTTTTACCTAAAAACCAGTCCATTAAAAGAAAAGTTGATTCCGTATATTACAGCATCAGTAGTGGACTAAGGATTTGTTCACATTTAGTTTCGATATAAGTCGGACGTATACTGTACATGGGGATTATCCCCTGATGTATACCTCTGACATATGCCTCTTTATAGCCATATAGTGGTATGTTTCAGCCATTGGCCACAATGTAAAAAAATATCTATATACCACACATATACCACACCACATTGTATACTTTTTTTGCGGTGTATAGTAAAGTGGAGTCTGCTATGCCCTCCTACAATGTAAAATAAAAAAAAGGTATTCCGACCAATACTTCCCTGGCGAAGGACAAAAGGACAATGTTTTGGCTTCCGTTGGCTAAATGAAGGCCTATAGCTACGTTCGGCGTATGCAGCAGGAGCTTTCCAGTTACAGAACCCAAACACTTAAGGGGGTGTAGATAAAGCCTACGGGAAGCGATTTGGTGCCATTGACGTTGTGTCTGACCACAGATCCATTAACCATAAAACTACATATTTTTAGTAACCAGTAATCCAGCTGAGAAGCTTTGTAAATAATCATCAATACCTGTAATTCAGTACATCACCACTAGAGAGCAGCAAAAGCCTATTGTTGCACCATTCAGAATCACATTGCAGATTTGTGCAGTACAAGGACCTGGATCAAGTCTAACCAAGCAAGTATTAAAGGAATTCTACAATAAATTCCAAAATCAACTTATCATCTGCAAACAAAAGAAACTCCACAGACTAAGGAAGAAATCGGGTCTCAAAATACAAGAAGGAAACCAAAATCCACATAACCATTTGGATATACCATCCTCTGTTGTAAACCTCTCTCAGTATGAACATAGCAAAATGGAAATGAATGTTCTATCTAAAGGACTTACATTTTGTCCCACTAAACCACTTGACAGAGCCCAGATTTGCAGTGACGTGGAGGAATACTTCCGCAGATTGCGGCTGAAAGAATTTTTTTCTGACAAAACAGATATGACATCACAAGCCGGGATGGGAAAAGAAACATCAAGAAAGAAGAAGACGACAAACTGGACCCCACAACCTGGATACAATCAAACTCTGGATTACTACATAGACTGCTTCAGAAAAAAAGTTAAATCTGAGATCTTGGACCAACAACACAAAGTAACATAAACTCTCAGCATGGAGGAAAGGAACGTCACAAAATCACTAAAATCCAACAGAGACATCATCATCAAACCCGCTGATAAAGGAGGCGCTGTAGTAATTCTGAATACATCCGATTATATCCAGGAGGCACACAGACAACTCTCAGACAGAAAATACTACACCCTGCTTAATGAAGACCCCACCAAACAATACACAGAGGAACTTGTCCATATCATCAATAATTTCAACGCTGTATCAGACAGTTTAATGGACCTTATACCGGACAATCCCAGAATGGGAACATTCTACATGTTAAAGAAGGCAATCCAGGGAGACCAATCATTTCAGGTGTTGGGACTCTAACTGAGAATATTTCTGGCTGGGTGGAAAATCTTCTAAAGCCCTTGGTGAGGTGCACACCCAGTTATGTCCAGGACACCACAGACGTCCTCTGCAAACTCTCAGCCCTGAGTCCACTATCAGAGGGAACAATATTGGCAACTATGGATGTGGAGTCTCTGTATTCTAACATCCCCCATGAGGATGGCATAGCCGCATGCCAACACCTTCTTCAAAAGAACAATCTAGCGACAGAGCCAGCCCTACAACTCACCAGGTTCGTACTCCATCACAATTAATTTTTATTTGACAAAGACATATATCTGCAGTGTATGGGAAGCGCTATGGGTAGCAAAATGTCACCACAATATGCCAACCTGATTATGGCCAAACTAGAGGAGGAGTTTTTATCAACCTGCGCAACTAAACCTCTAGCATATTTCCGGTACATTGATGACCTGCTGATAATCTGGACAGGCTCTGAACATGAACTAATATCTTTCCATAAAAAATTCATAAAAAGTTCCATCCGACCATCAAACTCACTCTCAACTACTCTACATCTCAAATACATTTTCTGGACATGACCATATACATGAGAGACAATACCATACAAACCACAATCTACCATAAACCTACAGGCCGTCCAGCATATCTGAGATGGAACAGCTTCCATCCGAGACACATAAAGAAATCCATCATCTACAGCCAGGCTCTGCGATACATACGGATCTGTTCAGACTGTGAAGACAGAAAACAACACCTGCTATCACTGAGGAATACATTCTTACAACAGGGATACCATCCAAGGATTATAGATGATCAGATCTACAGAGCAACAAGAATTCCAAGGAGCAATCTTCTGGAGTACAAAAAGAAGGAAGACAACAGCAGGGCGCCCCTAGTGGTCATATACAACCCACAAATGAACATCTTGAGGAAAATTGCTGCTGATCTCCAACCTGTATTCAACAAAGACAATAAACTGAAGGAAATATTCCCAGATTTACCTCTCCTTGCCTACAAACAGCCACCAAACCTAAGGAATCTCCTGGTCAGAAGTCCCTCTCATCACCATCAGAGACTGGCACTTTCCTTGCAATAATAGAAAATGCAAGACCTGTACCATCATCTGGTCATCAAACACCATCCAGATACCAAACACGCAGCCGGACTATAAAATCGCTGGCACGTTCTCCTGTACATCCTCCAATGTAGTGTACATGATCCTGTGTACAAGGTGCATCAATAAAGGAATCTACACTGGAGAAACAATACAAAAACTACAAACCAGGATGAATCTTCACAGACATACAATAAAACAGGAGGTGGATACACCCGGGGAAAACACTTCTCTGGACCTGATCACAGTTTGGCAGATTTAAAGGTCCTCATTCTGAAGGGTCATTTTAAAAACAACAGAGAGAGAAAAATGTGGGAATTCAAGATGATGATAAAATTCCAGTCATTGACACAAGGCCTCAATCTGACACCAGGATTTATGAGCCACTACATGGACACACGTCACGTCCCCCATCAGACTGACTCCAGATCCTTAACTCCTAAGTCATCACCCCTATAACCTCCGTTTTATTGCCCCGGCTTATCTTAATGATGTATCACTTCATGTACTAATTGTCTTTGTGTAACATCTAAATGTTGTGCTTTTTTCTAAGTCATTCATTTGTAAACTGCCTGAAGAAGGAGCCTCTGTGCTCTGAAAGCCGCATATAGAACTTTTATGGTTAGCCAATAAAGGTATCATACCTATCATACTTCTGTCTTTTTTGACACAAAAGTATTTAACATTTCATGCAGTTTATATAGAAACTCCAATTTACATAAATATTGTGCTAAGATGGAAATACTTTAGAGCTGGAAACTTTCTCAGTAAATCTTCCTATGTTTAAAAGCAATTCCAATTTTAATTGATATCAACATTTAAGTGCAGCGTTTATACGGAAAGACATTGTTAATTTTAGTTGCATATAAGTCCAACCATATTTCTTCATGTCTTGGGATGACCCACAGATTTTACCACCTATTTAACCTCTTTAAAAGATTTCTTACTCAGTGTGAACATAGCCTAATACTGCCCCCTATGTGCAAGAATATAACTACTACAATACTGCCTCCTATATACAAGAATATAACTACTATACTACTGCCCCCTATATACAAGAATATAACTACTATACTACTGCCTCTATATACAAGAATATAACTACTATAATACTGCCCCCTATATACAAGAATATAACTACTATAATACTACCCCTATATACAAGAATATAACTACTATAATACTGCCCCCTATATACAAGAATATAACTACTATAATACTGCTCCTATATACAAGAATATAACTACTATAATACTGCTCCTATATACAAGAATATAACTACTATAATACTGCCCCCTATATACAAGAATATAACTACTATAATACTGCCCCCTATATACAAGAATATAACTACTATAATACTGCTCCTATATACAAGAATATAACTACTATAATACTGCTCCTATATACAAGAATATAACTACTATAATACTGCTCCCTATATACAAGAATATAACTACTATAATACTGCTTCTATATAGAAGAATATAACTACTATAATACTGCTCCTATATACAAGAATATAACTACTATAATACTGCACCCTATATACAAGAATATAACTACTATAATACTGCTCCTATATACAAGAATATAACTACTATAATACTGCTCCTATATACAAGAATATAACTACTATAATACTGCCCCCTATATACAAGAATATAACTACTATAATACAGCTTCCTATATACAAGAATATAACTACTATAATACTACCCCTATATACAAGAATATAACTACTATAATACAGCTTCCTATATACAAGAATATAACTACTATAATACTACCCCTATATACAAGAATATAACTACTATAATACTGCCTCCTATATACAAGAATATAACTACTATAATATTGCCCCCTATATACAAGAATATAATTACTATAATACTGCCCCCTACATATAAGAATATAACTACTATAATACTGCTCCCTATATATAAGAATATAACTACTATAATACTTCCCCTATGTACAAGAATATAACTACTATAATACTGCTACAATATACAAGAATATAACTACTATAATACTGTTCCTATATACAAGAATATAACTACTATAATACTGCCCCCTATGTACAAGAATATAACTACTGTAATACTGCTCCCTATATACAAGAATATAACTACTATAATACTGCCCCCTATATACAAGAATATAACTACTATAATACAGCTTCCTATATACAAGAATATAACTACTATAATACTGCCCCCTATATACAAGAATATAACTACCATAACACTGCTCCTATGTACAAGAATATAACTACTATAATATTGCCCCCTATATACAAGAATATAATTACTATAATACTGCCCCTATATACAAGAATATAACTACTATAATACTTCCCCTATATACAAGAATATAACTACTATAATACTGCTCCTATATACAAGAATATAACTACTATAATACTGCCGCCTATATACAAGAATATAACTACTATAATACTGCCGCCTATATACAAGAATATAACTATTGTAATACTGCTCCCTATATACAAGAATATAACTACTATAATACTGCCCCTATATACAAGAATATAACTACTATAATACTGCCCCTATATACAAGAATATAACTACTATAATACTGCCCCTATATACAAGAATTGAACTACTATAATACTGCCCCTATATACAAGAATATAACTACTATAATACTGCCCCTATATACAAGAATATAACTACTATAATACTGCTCCGATATACAAGAATATAACTACTATAATACTGCCCCTATATACAAGAATATAACTACTATAATACTGCCCATATATACAAGAATAAAACTACCATAATACTTCCCCTATATACAAGAATATAACTACTATAATACTGCCCCTATATACAAGAATATAACTACTATAATACTGCCTCCTATATACAAGAATTTAACTACTATAATATATATATATATATATATATATATATATATATATATATATAGCAACCCTTTAGCACCCTGTGATTGACTCCCTACCACTTCCTTCCATCTAACCACTTAGATGCCATGGTCACTAGTAATCACAGCATCTAAGAGGTTAAATGGCCAGAATCAGAGTTATCTTTGAACCCGGCAGTTGCAGTGGGCTTTTAGCTGTATATGGTGCAGACACCGCACCATCCCCATTACACACATTAATGGCCCGTGGCTTTAATGTACGGCACAGTGCAGGAAGGGGTTAAAAAGAGATGAGGTTCAGAAATTGGCTTTCGTACTAGTGATTGGAGTAACTTCTACCTGGGCTGAAATCAGGTCAGGTCAATAAGTATGAAGGCTTGAGAAATGGATTTCAGCATCTGGTATGTCTACCTACTGTATTCCTTTCTATTTGAAGATTGACTATAGGCCCATCTGTTGAGACACACCATTGTCCTTTGAGCATTTCCCATTGCCACCCCCAATGTGACCAAGTGGAGGCTATGACGTCCTTCATCTGACCATGTACACACAACATTACTTCTTATGCCGCATGTGGACTGCAGACATTACCGAGCTTGACCAACCAATGACATCATAGACCCATGGTCATCACTGTGACATCACTATTGGTGAACAAAACGAATGTGTCTTCTCCAGGTCCATAAATTGTACGTCATAAATATCCTTATAGACAAGATGTTAAGGAGCGCACATTACCTGGCTCCTAGACTTTCTGTCTATTCGAGTAATTCATCTGAGTGTTTTGAGCACAGTTAAGATGGTGTTGACAAGTCAGGATTAAGAAGAGATCATTATAAAAGGCTTTAGGTTATTAAGAATTTATACAGGCAAGATCAAACAACTCCACCTTCATAAACCCCTTGTAGATCCCATAATCGCTTGTAGTTTGGATGACCTCACCATTGTTTGGAAGAAGGAGGAGGACATACCCAGGGACGTTTCAGTGTGAAAGGGTTTAATACATTAAATGAATGGATCGGAGATGCTGCGTCCAAATTAATAGACACAACGTATAGCGTTGAGTCACCCTGTTTTCAAGTTTTAGTAACGTTTAAAGCAAACATGGTGAACATCCCCTCACCAGCCTAATCGCTCTACCTTCTTGCTGGTGGTAGACCTCATTAAACCACCACCCTACAATCTATTAAGTTGTGTAATATAGTGTCCAATCAGTCTCTGGTCATATTAGATACGGTTGGAAAGTCCAAACTCACATACACTTATGGTCCACCATGTTGAACACTTGCCCCTTGTAGACACTTGTATGCATTGTCCATGTTTGGTCCAGAGTAGCCATGTACAACTGGAGCTTATCACAGAGAAGGGACAACCACAAGAACTGTAAATCTTCCCACTTTTGTCCTCTCGTTGACAAACTATAGACCACCATCATATACAATGGTGTATAGTTTCCCGTGGGATGTAAGGAATGCAATTTCCTTCTTCGACTAGTGGAAGAAGAGGCAGTTCCCTATTACTGAAGCCCAAGCCCAATTGGAGATTGTGTGACTATTAGGGCACCCATACACACCCACCCAATATCTAATGTGTATGGGTGTCCCAACCCTTCTCCGACAGCAGATGTCGGGGAAAGAAGAATGGGGCATGTTGGATTTCAACATGTCGATCCTTTTACCTATGGGAGATCAGCTTACGTATATTCTTGCTCGGCCGAGCATGAATATATATGGGGGTAGAATAGCGTTCAGTCGACAGCTATTGCAGGTGTATGGGCAGCTTTAGTCATGGTAGATAGCCAATAGGGTGGAATTAAGGAATCATGGGCTTCAGACCACCACATTCTCATTTAAACCACAGGAACATAAATCAAATTTAGGCCAGTCGTTGTGGAGGTTCTTCACTTAGGAGAACTCTTCTACAAGGACCTGAGAGAGGGATCACTCACATGGGACAAAGGAAAGCCACCAAAAAGTTGTTCTAGTTTTTTAGGACAACCTTGGTCCCCAAGTTATTTTATTGCGTGTTGTGTCTTACTACATTTCCCATGCTTTACATGGAAAAACCAACAGATATTCACAATGTGCTCAAGAGCCAAGCAGAGGAGACCATTACAGCTTCATATAGGGTTGTCACCTATGAAAAGCAGCCATGTGACCCACCTGCCTGCTATCATCAGAACCTGCCTGCAGTATGCTCTTGCCTGTGACCGCATTTGCATCCCTGTTGTGTGTGGAGATGGGTGTGGGCACGGCCAATGCATGAAGAAAGCCAAATAAAATGTTGCAAAGAACATATCAACTCCGGCTTCTGGTCAGTAGTTTATGGGTGATGAAGCAGATAGTGGGAGTTGATCTCTCTTCTTCCAAAAAAAACCTTCTTTTAGACATTCTGGTTTGGGCAATCCGGTATGACAAAACGGGAAGGGAAGTATTAAAAACTGTGCCTGCGTAAGCAATGAAGGGGATGTGGGACTTGGCGGCCCCTTCATTGTACTGATTGGCAGGGGTCCTGTTGGTATGGCCCTGCTGACCTAATATTTTTGGCCTATCCTAAGGATACAGGCCTGGAGAATCCTTTTAAGTCCATATTGTGGAGCATCATTTCGGAATACCGGCCCAAACCCCACAAGTTCATAATTTCCTGTTGGGTAAATAATAGAATATCATTCACAACAGCATTCAAGGTACAAAACCGGTTTTCAAAAGTTGTCCTTTATTTACAGTTCAAGTCAAATCACATGCAAAACAGTTTTTTTTCTTTAATATGAATATTGTAGTTAGCAAAAAACACAGTTTTAATAGCAATTAAATATACAAAAATATAGCTTACAAAAACAGTGAGTTTTTTTTATTTTTTTAAGTTTTAAAAAATATTCTGCTGCCGAATTTTCTCTTCTTTTTAGCGTACAAACACGTCTATGAAACCGAGAACCTGAGGTCTCACAAACAATTCGAAAAAAATATAGAAGCACTGGACAATGGAACATCGGACAGAAGGACGAGAGCAGACGAGAAAATAAAAAAATTGGAGTAAATGAAAAAAAAAAAAAATTTGTTTGTTTTTGTGTAAAACACTATATTGGATTTCACATTTATCTATTTTATCCAGTTATCCTCAATATTACCTTGTGACGCCGATACAGATTTACTAAACGTGTATATGACGTCACGTGTTATTACGAAACACAAAAAGTTTACAAATTGAAAGAGCCGTGACAGAAATTTTTTTACAAATTTAAAGGGTCGTGACAGAAAAATGTTTACAAATTTAAAGGGTCGTGACACTCAGGTATGTTATTGCTCCCCAGCATTTTCTTCCAGAAAGTACAAACCAGGAAATATAGAAATTTCTTATAAACTACTATAATGTTGGGAGTTTTATGTACAAATTGTGATTACAAATTGTCACCGTTTGACTCCAGTTATTTAAAATTCTGAATTCCACTCCGATCAGGCGTGTGAATGCACCACAGATGTAATACTCTATTCATAATGAAAAGGGGCTTTGTTTTGGCGCTCACTGTCGCCCCCTGCTGAGTGAGAACAGCTTTGTTTTATTTTGGGGGGGGGCTCATAAAAATGGTTGTCACCATATATATCTTCACTACATCAAATTTGTATATAATAATAATAATAATAATAATAATAATAATAATAATAATAATAATACTGCCCCCTATGAACAATAATATGTATTTGAATGTCTAGGAAAATTTTCATCTGTGAATGGAGTTGCCCTTTAAAAATGTTCAGTGGGGCAATACTCATGTGGCCAGTACTAGACATGTCATTAATTATTATTATTATAAACATATGACATGCTGCTTGAGAGACATGTACGAAATATCACAACAATGGTCACATGCAAAAAAAAAAAATAATAATAATAATAATAATAATAATCTTGGCACAATTTTTCAGACAATTCCCCAGTACTCTAATCTTCACAATCTATTTAGCTTAGTTATATTCTAGTGGGTAAATATTTTTCCGACAATGAGGCTTTTACTGAAGAAAAAAAAAAAAAGTTTGAGATAATGACACGGTCATGGGCGGCGGCAGCCAATTTGTTAGGATAACCTCTAAACAACCATGAAAGCCAATATGTCACGAGGACCTATCAAATGTACCAAAATGCGTTATATACTAAGGCCACTGATGTCACCTAATTGCATACTGATTGGTTCAGCCCATAAAATGGCTGCCATCATTGTGTATTTAAAGGGATAAAATTTTTGTCAACAAATTTGACAAAATGATAAAAAAAAAATTACGATGTTACTCCGCAAAGCAGAAAATACAAGTAGTAATAGGGCAATGGCACCTCAAAATGGGCAGACGTACACCTGAAAAATTCGAAACGCATAGAGATCGGATATATAATAACACGGAGGAAAATTATAATAATTAGGGTTGAACACCAAAGCCATAATACTTAATCAATATACTATACATATATCCTCCAAGCCCTTATAGACAAATATACAAACTCGACTACTGAATTATTCAGGCACAACTAGGAAATATCCGGTATACTAGACTTCTGACCAATCACCACGGCCGATACTTTTGGAATCCAATATAGGAGCCAAAATTTTTTTTAGAATTAATCAATACATCTACCAGAACTAGGCGGGACGTCTACCATACGATTACCAATGGAAGAACTCTACCAAAGCAGTAGATACTGTACATCGTACGCCAAAAAGTTTGGCCAAATTGTGAAATTTTTTATAAATAACGGTGTTGACCACTTGATGTCCATCAGAAAAAGTGCTAAAAATTTAGGCAGAATATAAATCCAAATCTAAATTCTTAATTCTGAACGCCATATATTGATAAGCTTAAGACTGGTCTGAAACGCGTGGGAATCCACTTATCAATCTTGTTCTGAAATACTTAAAAGGGGAGTTCCACTTTTAGTTACCTTTTGACATGCTAGAAATAATATTGGTGGGAGTTTATGATCTGGGACCCCCAATAGAATTCCAAACTGGAGCGACCACATATCTCATCAAAGCTCTTGATCCCTATCGGGACTGGTTGGAGATATGTAACTCTTAATCTCTACAGAATGAGGATTTATTTCAATGCATGAATGGGAATGTACACAAAATACCGTACCACTGAGATCAATGGCAGCTTGTATTATACTCCAGAGCTGGATTCACAATTCTGCTTGTTGTAATGGGAAACAGTCATTAAGTTTGTTGTCAGACAGTTAGTTAGATTGTCCTCCATCAGATTACTATACAGTGTCGGTTGTTAAGACACCACCTCCCAAAATACAAATCACCAGAACAAGATCTGTGCAGACACTGATGAAGCAGAAAACACTGGGAGAGTTCAGCCTGCAGAATTGTGAATGCAGCTCTGGAGTATAATAAAGGCTGTAATTTAGGATTAGTACAAAACAAATCATGTAAATGTAAAAAATGTGGCTGCTCTACAGCCATCTGAATGAGGCCTAGTACTGAGTGTGACACCAACACTACTTCCTCGCTGGAAGATTCTGACGAAAAATAGTGTGAAAAACAACGTACAACATGGAACGACAACGGAGGAAGGAATACGCACAAGACCTTATGTGGGAGGAGTTTGATTAAAGTTTGATTACGTTGGAGCGCCGTTACTGTGAAGAGGCGATTTATGTAGTTATAGAAATTTTTACAAGCAGTTGAGAACCGTTTTAGAACAAATGTAGAAAAATAAAATTCCCCCAAAAAATAAGAAAAATTGCCAAAAAAATCACTTTTCTTTTCCAGAGTCAAAAATCAGGAACCCCTGAAATACTAAAGGAACCTCTCTTAACTTTATAGAGAATACAAGATGGCGCAGGCGTGTTATAGGACAGGATTTCTGATGGAAACTATAGGATGTACATCATCACATCACTTAAATGGTTGCCTAGCAACAGACCACACCTCCAGGAGGTGACTACACTGGTTCTCCATGCTCTAGTAATCCCCAGGGTGGTCACCCTCTATACTCCACCAACACTTCCATCATCCTAATCTAAAGTCAGGTATTTGTGGGAAAGGGTGGAGGGATGGGGCGTCAGCAGGAGTTACAATGTCCCCCTGCTAGATATTTGGGTGGTTCCTGACTTTTGACTTTTAGATCACCCTTGGGTAATCTGGGTTTATCCAGATGATTGTATACGACATGCTGAGACTTGTAGTCCCCCTGTAGCTGGGAGGATTATAGGTCACTCATCTTTTATTATAAGTGCTGAAGTTTTTATACAGTAAAGGCAGACGCCATGACAGACTCTATCCGGCGGGTAGGCCCGGTCCTTGCCACATCCATTGGCTCCTCATATCCACACTGCCCATGCTTCACATGCCTCCTAATATACAATTGTTCTTATAGTTATCAGTTGTTTTTTGTAATTATCAATTGTTAAAGTTGCTGACCTTTCAATAGAAGAGTGCCCTATGACAACACTTCCTGCCTCTGCTCTACAATAGGCCTTACAGTAACCAAATAGATCCCTTTTATTTTCTTGCCTGAGCTAGAAACCTGATTGCCGGTAGTCTGTGTCCCTCGGATAACAGAGAGCTGTAAGAGCACAGGAAGTGTTGTCTTGGGGACACAGACATATAAGGGCTGTAACTTCAATAACTTGGCACAGGAATAAGATATTGACACAGAGTTTTCACATTTTTAAAACATGCCACGTGGGCTTTGATACGGATAATGTCGGAGTTCTTCTTTATATGTCATACATATATGTGTAGGAAATGTAACAGTCTTAATTCATAGTGAATGGAATGCTAGCAATATTTTTTTTGACCACAGCAATATTCAGTAGGAGGAATCCTATGGCCTAAGCTACACCAGGGATTTTTTTATTAGGGCCCACGATCGTGCTCAACGCTCTAATCTGGTGGTGTAACATACGATCGGCCATTTTTTTTAAAAACAAATCAAATATATATATTGGATAAAAAGTAAAAATCACCTAAAATATGGTACCTTAGGCCTATATCAGATCTCTGGGAACTAATTTCAGCACGGAGGCGCCTTGAGACTCATACCTCAATGCTGTAACTAGGTCGGAAGACCCAACACATAGAATATCGGTGAACTTGAGAAAATATGTCTGCGAGCCGGTGACGGGTGCACTTTAAGAAAACCGTATCAGTTCATACTTTGACGGTATCCTGCCGCGGTTAAAAATCGGATTTACGGATAGACGCGGGCGGACAGGATTTCTCTCATACACCGAGAGGTGCGCGGTTTACGGTAAGCAGTTTGCATAGTGTGGTAATACTCCATCGCCCAGGTGCTCCTGGGTTCGGTGCCATCCCTTCCCTTTGTAAATGGACAGTCGTGCCACTTCCGTCCCTGGCACAGTGAAACTTCCAGTAAAGATTTCCATATAAAATGTTAAAAAGAAAAAAAAAAAAAAAAAGTTGCAAGAGTCTCAGTGAAATCTTGTAAAGTGCTCGTCCAAGGCCAAATACTGCTGCCAAGTTCCCTTGTGTCTCTCCTGCGTAGAGGCAGGCCATGAAAGTGCTTTGGTTGCGACAGAGTCCACATATCCATGTCGGAGATTAGGAATCCATCAGCTACCGACCAGGATTCTGGGATCGGCCCCGCAGAAGCGGGGTAGGGACATGCGATCTGTGGCTTCTCGTATAGGCGACCCATGATGACATGTTGGCTGTAAACTATACAATGTTCTCTGCGCCGGGTAGCGGGCCTTGTGGAGGTCCGTGCTCCTGCTTGCTGTGAAGTTGCGCCAGCTGCAGGACGGGCATGTTACACAGGGGGCAAACTTTCCGCACTTCAAGCCATTTAATGAGGCACCTAAAAAAAAAAAAAAGACAAGTCATTTTTCTATATGCAGAGGTCGGATTGTGCGAATTAATTTCTTAATATATCTTTACAGCAGTCGGAGTTCCGTTTTTCTGATACACAGCTCCAAATCCCCTGTTGTTAATATAGAATTAAATATACAATGTTTTCTGACTGCAGCCACCACTAGTGGGAGCTTAGTGTGCACAATTTATATATTGGACTAAATAATAAAAATGTATGCATTAAGCTCCCCCTAGTGGTGACCGCAGGCACCCAGAATTGGGCACAATGTTTTTAAGTGGACCATAAAAAGAATAAAAGACTAGAAAAATGGAAAAATGTTGAGGAACTTTGTAAATACATTGCATTACTTATCTGGCTATATTATACTCCAGAGCTGCATTCATAATTCTGCAGCTGAAATCTTCAATAACTACAGTATCTGCTTGTTTAGTGTCTGCTCATAACTTGCTTTAATGATTTACATTATAGTTGCTCAGTACAAGCTGACTGAAAGCAAGATTGATGATGGTTTTTAATAGTAACTAGCTGAATTGTGAATGCAGCTCTGGAGTATAATACAGGCTGTAATTTAGTACGAGTAATGCAATGCATTAAGTTAGTCAGCTTTTTATGTAGATCAATTCTAAGGTAAGGTGGTGTTCAGAGGTGTTGGCTCACAATCCTGGGGACAATGAGTACTTACTTTCTGTGGAAGGCGTGCTTGCACGGACATATACCCAGCTCATCCTTGGGTTTGAATTCTTCTAGGCAAACGGCACAAATCTACAAGGAGATATAAAGAATTATAATAATATGGCAGCAGACCTAACCAGGAGCCGGACAACGGCTTGTGTGGGAATAAACACAGGAACTTGAAGACATGTAATATCCGTTTAAATGTCGCCAGGCCCAGAATTACGATGGATGGTGCCGAGTCTGGTACCTCCTGTTGGCGCCTCTCCATATAGTGTCCAAATAACAATAGCTAATTATAAATGTTATAGTTTGGTGCCTTCCCAACAATGCGTAGACTAATAACACCTCCATACAGTTGTCTAAATACTATACAGTGTCGCAGTACTATATACAGCAAAACAATCTACTGTACAGCGCCAAAGTAGTAGTGGCACACAATGCCCAATCCCTAAATACTACCGCACAGAGCTCAATTACCAACATGCAGTGTCCAGATATATAGACAGTGTCTAGATATAGATACAGTGTCCAGATATACAGTGACCAGATATACACATACAGTGTCCAGATATATATACAGTGACTAGAGATTATATATACACACACACACACACACACACACTGACCAGATATACATAGTGACCAGATATATATACAGTGACCAGATATACTTATATATAAATATATACACATACACACACAGTGACCAGATAATAGTAATGGTAAGCGGATTGTTCCTGCGAACCGATGTAATAGTACGTCACAGTGAGAGCACAGGAGCGGTGACCGCGTCATTACTCGCAGGTGTCGGCTGTATTAGACAGCTGACACCCTGCTCTGACCGCAGCATCTGAGTGGTTAGACAGAGAGAGATGGATTGCTGTGGCAGCCGGGGGCCTAACAATGGCCCCCAGGTCTTCCATGTGTGTAAGCCTATTAGGCCACCTATTAGTTCAATAGGCCACCTTTCAGATTTACAATGGCAGTCATGAAACACTGCAATACAGCTGTATTATTATATCAAATGCAAGTCCCCCACTAGGGGGTGCACAAGAGCCGGGAGCGAGGAGGGTAAGTATATTATCTAAAAGATAATGGACGATTTCTTATTTTTTGGATGTTGCGCTCCCTCTCCGGCAATCGGGTGACATCTATATCTCATCGAGTGAACAGATGAGGGAAGCTAAACCTGCCTAGAGTGACTCCCGGTAAAACCAGGAGAAATTAAGTCTAGGACAATATTAATGTGTGACCTGAACATCGTCAATATATCCCATCTAATAAAGGGATATTCTCCCACGACAGTACCCATTCTCCTGATAGGCGAGGGTCCCAGAAATGCAACCTCAACCTATTAGACATTTATTGCAAATTTTACAGATATGTCAGAAATATATTCCGCTGGAGTTCTCCTTTAACTATTTGGGACAATGAAAAAAAATACAAAATTTTCCTATAGCCCCCCCCCCCATAAGGAAAATATCTAACATTCGTCTGAAGATAATAACGTGTTCGACTCTGTAAGAACTTCTCTTGTATTCATTTTATTGCAGACAATCAGTTGTAATCCTATAGTCCTTGGATATGACACATAACCCATGTATCAATAGGTAGCCCCCCATATCTTCTATAGTATACATGCAGTGTATTATATGGCCACTATGGGGCGGGGGACTGGTTACTGTCTAATGGTACTGACTAACAGGACTTTATTAGGACTTTATGTCAATTCTACATTTCGATAACCTTGGATACCAACCTCATAGAGATTCAGCTCTTTTACTTTTTCTTTTAAAATAACCTGAAAAATGAAAGAAAAAAATAAACGAAGAAAAATTATAATGCAGAAAAACTTTGAGAAACGTGAAAAAAGTTAATAAGAAGTTAAAAAGTGCTGAGCGAGGTAAAAGAGAACGCCATTAGTTGATTGGAGGAGGTATTACAGCACACAAGGCTGGTTTATTTGTACCCCCATGTGATTCCTCTCTGCCAATCAGCTGAAGGGGAGGAGTAGATTAGCATATATCTCTAGCACCTCCTAAATCAGGGTTTTCTGGGTGCAGTAGCGCCCCCTAGCTTTCTTTTATTAGAACATCTCGAACACTGGTACCCAATGCGACAGCAGGCGATCATTGGGTGACAGGAGAGGGCGGATATTGGGGTGTCGGATACAGAGATACAAACTGGTTTCCAGCCTCACCTGTTTATAGGCATACAGCTCCTTACGGGTCTGATGTCTCAACCTGTAGAGGGCGATAAGGAGGAGAATACGCAGATGAGGAACACAAGTCACATTCATCCAGACCTATACCATGCAGGTCACCAAGAAATTAAAGGTTTTTGTTTATTTTTTACGTCTGTTTCTGATCTAAGTGGAGCCTGGACGTGGCAGAGGATTGAAGTGTGTGCTGATCTTGTGGGAGGCAATGACTTGTCCAATTGTGCGATTATAAAAATAGTGGGAGGTCATAAACTGATAGGAAAAAAGTGCAGTAGTCACTTCAGCAGCACAGAGTGTTTCAGGAGACAAGTATGAAAGATAAGATCACAATACGATTCATAGGGCGTTGGAGGAAAGTGCGAGCCAGACTGATAGTAGGACTAGGATAATCCAGCAGAACAGAATATTTAAGCAAAATGCCGTGCTGTTATTGTAAAAGGCAGTGACCACTCCACTCATGTGATTATACTATTGAGGGACAAGTCTGGGGTCACTTATTGTGGTCCCCGCTCCTTTTATCACCCTATTATCAGTCTCTGAACTCCCACTTGTGCCTCTCTAACATCCTCCACAAGAGCAGCATCTCCTCTCCTGAAATAAATAGATAATAGCAGGAACAGGGCCCTGAACAGCACAGAGTATTTCAGGAAGGTGATGTGCGGAGTTGTGAGGGAGGTTGAACTCTCCACGTATGTGAGGATATTAGTGAGACACAAGTGGAGATTGATAATGTAAGAATGACAGGAGTAGGTTAATGGAGACATAGTAAGCCATGAAGGGTCATGAAAGAAGCAGGATCTTAAAGCAGCGCAGAGTATTTTAGGGGAGGAGTGTGCTGATCTTGTAGGGGCAGTGACCGGTCACCTCATGTGATGATGTTAGTGAGGACAGGACTGTATGTGACAGGGATAGTGTCATGATGTGAGGAGGGCGCTGGAGACAAGTGGGAGGTCACAGACAGAGTTACAAAGTGGAAGGAGCAGAGTCCCTAACAGCACAGAGTATTTTAGGAGAAGAGTGTACTGATCTTGAGGGGGCATTGACCTGTACACTTATGTGATGACGTTCGTGAGAACAGGGCTGCTGGCAGCTATCCACTATTGTGTGCGAAATAATACTAAAATAAATTTCAATAGCATTTCCATGGCAACCAGTCATTATAGGGAAGAACATTGCGGAATTTACCTCCATTATAAGAACCTTTAATGTCTCGGAGTTCAAAACAGAGAAATCTGTAAAACAGGCAGCACAGTCTAAAAGGAAAAAGCCCTTTGTAAAATGCATGACATTTATAGCAATGCATTATTTGTAAAAATAAAAACAAAAAGTCCAAAATCATGAGAAAAAAAAAATCAATATTACTTATAGAAACCTAAAGACAAAAAAGACCAAATAAATAAACTGTGACACTTCATAAAAAAGAAAAACACATTTCCGATAATCCTAGCCATGTTGTAGGAACAGTAATGGGCTCCTCACCCACCCCATATCTTAAGTCTTCCGTGCTAGCCTGTTTCTGATCAGATACAATAAGTGTCTCAATATAAATAAATTCTGACATGGTCACCATCATAGTTGGTAGCTGCCTATAAGCTATATATAAAGAATCCACCGTAGGTAATGGCCTAAGGCAATGCATATCCATAGGGCTATGAACAATGAAAGCCAAGACTGGGGGATTTTATAGCAACCATGTCGTGCTTACTCCTGACCATACACTCTCAATGTACAGGCCGCATGTCTATGTTACAGTCTGTATGGCGGCGTAGACAACAATTTTTGGCTTCCTATAATGTGCCAAAAAGCAAGCAGCGCTGTGAGGGAGGAGGAGATTACAGAATATGGTTGTTATAGTTAAAGCAAGTGAAGTCTACAAATTGGGCTCATTACCCTGACTGGTGTGCGGATGTTTGGCACTGCATGCAGGGCAGCCCGCTCTCTTACAATATGGGCGTTATAAATAGGCTGCTATTCGGCGATATATGCTGTGCCTCACTATCCAAACACTATGCCTCCATGTTTTACACACTACACTCACGTTTTTGTTTCACTCACAGCCCTGATTTCTACACACTACACTTAGTCATGTCCCCTATACCTCACATGTGCACTATACACAGTACTTTATTATTTATTTATTATTATTACACATTTACTTCCATGCCCAACACACCACTCCCCTCAAGGTAAGTGGGAGTGGCTATCATTATTTAAACACACCTGGGCACTTCCCATCAACAGCATTCTCTGACCTGGTTGCGTCCTGTTTGGAACGGGTATTTTACCCACCACCTAATCTGTGAGTATGGCCTTTTCTGTGGTTTTAATTACATTCTATGTCCCATTTTTTTTTGTATATCTTAGATTTTGGAACGAAAAGTTCTAGGTAGGGACTCGCAAGTGTGGGGATCCGTGATGTGGATTGCGAGCTTGCGTTTTTTTGGCCAAAACAACAACTAATACCCCATGTTTTCTCATGGTTACTTACATTGTACATACTTTTTTTCAGGACGCGCCCGGGTCTTATGATGCTGGGATAGCCTGGTGTGCGGATGTTTGGCACTGCATGCAGGGCAGCCCGCTCTCTTACAATATGGGCGTTATAAATAGGCTGCTATTCGGCGATATATGCTGTGCCTCACTATCCAAACACTACGCCTCCATGTTTTACACACTACACTCACGTTTTTGTTTCACTCACAGCCCTGATTTCTACACACTACACTTAGTCATGTCCCCTATACCTCACATGTGCACTATACACAGTACTTTATTATTTATTTATTATTATTACACATTTACTTCCATGCCCAACACACCACTCCCCTCAAGGTAAGTGGGAGTGGCTATCATTATTTAAACACACCTGGGCACTTCCCATCAACAGCATTCTCTGACCTGGTTGCGTCCTGTTTGGAACGGGTATTTTACCCACCACCTAATCTGTGAGTATGGCCTTTTCTGTGGTTTTAATTACATTCTATGTCCCATTTTTTTTTGTACTCCTGACCATACACTCTCAATGTACAGGCCGCATGTCTATGTTACAGTCTGTATGGCGGCGTAGACAACAATTTTTGGCTTCCTATAATGTGCCAAAAAGCAAGCAGCGCTGTGAGGGAGGAGGAGATTACAGAATATGGTTGTTATAGTTAAAGCAAGTGAAGTCTACAAATTGGGCTCATTACCCTGACTCAGGCCCCTTATGTCCATCGTCCGATGTATTCATAGCACTTCTAGGGATATTAAAGGTTCCTCCATGAACTCCGAAAAAGGAGAACAAACTGGTTTGCGGCCCAAGAAATTTACTCATATCCTGGTTGATTAATAGTCAAGTTCCTCTTTTACTTTAGCTGCAATTCACTCGTTTTTATTAGTGCTCGTATATACTAGTGGCCTTAAGATCCCTCATTAATACATGGGAAGAAGGGCTTAAAGGAAATGTCCACTCACTATTTCCTCTCTTACATAGCCAATAGAGGTCACCCAGCATTCCATGGGCTGTGAACACCATAAGTATCTGTATTGTTCTGCAGTTAGATCACTAATCATTGCTTCATCTCCGACTTTGTGTTATAGCAGTCTTGGCATTCTATTTATGAACCAGGAAGATCAGGATGAATAGTGCTATTGGTCCCATGCAGATAGGAACAGGTTATGATGGTGAATGGGGCTGAACTGCAATACCAGACACGGTCCATGGACAAGGGTGGCGCTTTTTCTGTAAGAAATGTATATCCCGTTTTCCTTATCTTATGCAACATTTTATTAACCACACTTTATTTTACAGCTGGGCCTGAACACACAAGGGGTTAAGTGAAGGTAAACATGAAATATTGACTTTGTAATATATGATCCGCGCCCTCCCGCTGGTCTCTTTCCGTTTTGTGGGATGTTTATTTTCCTATGGCCAAAGTACGCAACGTCTTAAAAGAAAGAGAAACTGACACAATGTAACACCCCGCTATGACTCAGCAGCTGCAAAGTGAAAGAATGTTACCAAAGTAAACTTAGGCGTCAAGGGGAGCTACGGGGGGGGGTTTGGGGTTTAAAAACCACCCCGCAGTCAGCCGTGTTCTCCAGAAATATAAAAATCTGTTGTTTGTGGGAAAACTAAGTGCCCCCCTTAACATTGTAGACAGTTTTTCTATAATACCGCCTCATAGTACTAAATAATATCACATACAGTGCACAAATAATACTCCTCTAAAGAGCCCCCACAATACTGCCATGTAGTGCCAACATAATAATACAATTCAATTGCTAAAAAAATACCTAAAAAAACACAGCTAAATAATACTGCCCCCTAGGAAGAAGGAGTTGGATAATTGCCGCTCCCTTAATATAAGTGCACATCATGACCGAAAAGAGGGAGTATGGTGCGGGCTCACAAGCTGAGCCCGCTTTATATTCAGTGGGTGTCGAAACTTGGCTCCGATCCCGGACTTTACGGTAAAGTCCGACCCCAGCCGTTTAACCACTTAGATGCTGTGGTCAATAGTGACCACGGCATCTAAACCTTTAGAAAGAGAGGGGGGGGGACGCTCAGTCACCCCATCGCGCTCCCCCTGTGAAGCAATCGTGGAGTATCAATGGTGGTCACTGCAGCCTAGTGAAGGCCCCCAGGTCTGCCAACTTTCTTCTCGAGGCAGGGCTTAATAGAAGCCCGTTAAAATTACAATACACTGCAGTACACAGGTATCACCAGCGATCAAACGATGTAAGAAAAAATAAATACCTGTTAAATAGTTTTTAGTAATTTTACAAAAACTTTAAATACTAAAAGTTCAAAAACTCCCATTTTCCCCCTAGAGTAATGCAAAAAAACAAAAAAAAAAAACTTAATTTGTATCGCCGCGTCCAAACGATTACAATATAACATTATTTATTGCACTCTGATTGCGGTAAAAACAAACCCAAAAGACAATGGAGGGATCACAGTTTTTTTTCCCCCCAATTCCACCCCACATAAAAATGTTTGCAATTTCCCAGTACATTACTGTATAAGGGTCAGTAGTGATATTAAAAACTACAATGAGTTGACTTTAATGGGTTCAGTCAGCTTTCCGTCGGGCGTCTGTGGTTTTTAGCGGAAACAATAGCGGTCTATACGTAGTCTCCGGTAGCTATAACATGCTGTGAATATAGTGTCCGGTAATCTCGGCCGAATCTGTGACGGAGGCCCCAAATGGAGCTTCCAACGCAGATGTGAACGAGGCCTATTTTTGAAAAAAAAAAAATCTTCTAGAAATGATATCATATACTCCAGTCACATCCAGAGCTGCATTTAGAATTCTGAAAGACTGAAGATTATCTACACTTCTTGGTTGGACATGTGACGCTGAGCTCTAACTGTGTAACTGTGTCATCTTGGCTATTTGAAAACAGGAATTTAGCAGAATTTTGAATTCAGCTTCGGGTGTGAATGGAGAAGACATCACAGAACTGAAAACCAATACTACAGCAAAATTTATACAGTAGTGCTGGGCAGTGTATAAAGTCCATCATCTAGAGATAGATAGATAGATAGATAGATAGATAGATAGATAGATAGATAGATAGATAGATAGATAGATAGATAGATAGATAGATAGATAGATAGATATTTTACATCTTCCCCTTCTATTGAGTTTCGCACTTTCTTGCTCTGGCTCGGTGACCTCTTCCTCTGTGGTAACATTACTGTGGGTACAAAAGCTTCTTCTTCCCGTCTGATAGAAACTGGACTCACCCATAGGTGACACTCCCCTATGCATCATTTTCGTATAGATACTGTCAGGAAGCAGCAGTTGCTCATATAGAAGGGAGACTGCGCCCCTGATCCGAGTAGAGGTCAGTGCAATGCCTCCAGTAGTATCACCCATATAGATTATATAGGGCTGGTGACACGTATAGATTTACTCCATAAGAGCTTGACATCCATACATCATGATAGCTGACAGCAGGGTTAGACCGATTCAGCATCAATCATTGACACCCCTGGTGCAGTGCCGAGTCACCCCACACAACCTGTACCAGGTCATCTTGCAATGCACATGGAAGTGGAGGGTGAAATTGTAGGAATGGTAAGGCAACCAATCAAAATAAGAAGAACTTACCGAATCAGGTAGCAGCAGAAGAGTAGGCTCAGAATGAAGACGAATATTGCAGTGCCAAACACTACGATGTAGATGTTGAGGGGGAGGTTCTGGAATCCAATATTAGGCATCCTGAGGCTATAGTGCTGGAAATCCGGGCTCATGGATGGGCTGTGGGTTAGATATAAAAGGGAGGATTAGTAAAATAATTCAATAATAAGACGAGGGGGGTGCACATGGCAAAATCAAACTGGCCCCTAATGGTTGTTGGTAGTCCATCCCCTGTCTCAGCCATGATTGACACCGCTATGGGGTCTTTATACACCCAATCCTGAGATCCAAATAATGCTAGCATGTTACCCCATCTAAAGTCCTTATCAGTTGTAACTCAATAAAGACAAACAAGAAGTGAGTAAAATCATGGAAAATCCCTTTGAGTATACACTGAATCGATCATCCAAATCGCTCCCTTTATGGGCAGGAGCGTTTTTCCGATCTGATCTTCTGGCAACGTCAGCACATTACTGGCGCCATTTATGCACTAAATGGTAATAGCGGTGGAGCTGTTGCACGGTGCTGACAGTCATCATGACAACCCCTCTGATCACTCTGAATGGTAGCGGTAATTACCTGAATCACCCCCCACCCCCTGTAAAGAAACTCTTTGTGTAATATGAATACAGTATATTGGGAAAATGCTGGAAATGCAATTCCCTAATATACAATGATGAAGCTTTTCCTGTAGCACTCTGCAGATTCCCCATAAAGTTTGGACCTCAGTTGCAGTAAAGCCATCTCCTTCTTTTCTACATTCTTCTAGTGTTCCAATTCTACGTTTCCTCTGCTACACCCTTCTGGCTGGAAAATTCCACTAGACACAAAGAGACGGCAATGACGAGCCCACAGCAGTCTGTATGCTCACTCGAGCTTTGTTTGCGGGATCTAATTATTCTAGAAACAGTGGAAAACTATTTTTATGTTATAATAAGACAAGGATGTCCCAGTACAGTCTTGGGGTGGGTGTAGAACCCCTTACGGTTCTGTGTATCGCAACACTATTTGAATTGAATGTGGAAATTCATGAGTGCCACTCAATGCCGGCACCCAGAAAAAGATACATTTATTGTAGAACTACAGATATCAAGATCCTGGAACTCCCAGTCCCAGAAAACCTTGCATAATGGCACCTGTACAGACTTCCACAATGGATGGAAGTTGGGGTGGCGCGCCGGTATATATTGGCAGAGCATGCTAGTACCTGTAGAGCCTGTATACTGGGCAGAACGGGTAATTAGACAGTGTCCAAAAGGTTAGACAGGTAAGGGGCCCCACTGAGACAGTAGGGCCAAGAGACAACTCAACTAAGAGCTTTTGACACTGTGACAGCTATGTTCCCGACATTATGGGACCTTACGGGTGTTACGGCGCTTATCTATACCCAGGTACCTATTAGCCAACTTCTGTTTCCATAACTAGCACACCACCACAAGCTTGTATTACTGCGGAAGGATTCTTTACAGTAAAAGCACAATAGACAGTGATTTATAGCATTGCTGCCCCAGGATCCTAAAAATATAATGCTACAAATTATATAACTAGGAACCTTGAGGAGCAAACAAGGATTATAATTTTATTTTCGCTTTCCATAGTACGTCATTATGTAAATACTCTCAGCACTTAGAGATAAGGGGGCACTTACTTTATCTGCAGCGCAAGATACGTTTCTGACATCACAATTTAAAGAACCATGACCATCCCTTATTATTTATTTCTGTTACTTATATAGCGCCAACATATTCCGCAGCTTATCATACGGCATAAAAACTGGTAGAGCTGCCATACAATACAGAACATAAAAAATGCAATATATTCAAAGATTATATATAATGGCGGATACGTCCTAGGCAATCTACGCCTGATTTCCGGTGTAGAAAAGTCATAATTTGCTTAGTTGCAGACTTAGTTTTTGCACAAACTTTTTGCAACTTTTTGCTCCCCCCCCCCACCTCTTTTCCAAAAAGTGGGCGGCGAAGCGGAAGGAGCAGGGCCGCCCGCAGGCCGACATATTTACTAGAATTTACGCCAGAAGCTGGTATAAGTTATTACAGAAACATTTTAAGGAAGAACGTACAGGACAGGGTTTTCCTGTTTTATATAACGAAAGTTTAGTCATTGTACGATAAAAAAAAGTTTTGCAGCTTTAGAATATATTTTTTGTTTCACTTTCCCATGGTTTCTATAACCTCTGCTTGCTGTCAGCGAATTGATAACATTTCATCCACTCCTGCTCACAGCTGAAGGTTATATACAATTTTGTCTAGAGATTCCTAAACAGTCTAGGCTGATACATTTTCCCTAAACTGATACATTGTAGCAAACCATGAGGACACGAAAGCGATTTGTGCTGCGGATGTATTTAAAGGATTATCCAGACTGGAAACAGTTGTAACAAACTTTCAGCTGTGAGAAGTATCCAGTGGTTCACAAATTGTGGATGTAATAAAAAAAAATGGCTTATTCACCCACAGCAAGCAGAGATCTTGAAAGTGTTTCAGAGGCGGAGGAATAGGATGCCTGGCGCTTGTTTAACCCCACACCTTCTCAGATAAAAACTTGAGACGGACGCCCCCCCCCTTTTACCTGGGGTACCTGGGAATGGGTGTAGTTAGGGAGGGCAGACAGGGCATATGACCTGGGTGCCAGGAAGGGGGCTAAGAAGCCCCGGGTGAAGGAAGTCACGCCTCTGCTTGGAAAGAGGTGGGGGGTTCTGCGCAGGTTCATATCAAACATGGGAAATGAAGATGAATTAACCTAAGCTGGGGCCCAATGAGCATGGACCCCTACGTAGCTGTAGGGGTTAATCCCCATGACCATATACAAAATCTACCACACAACCAATTGTCATCATAGTATATACTTAAATGGTGCAAATAATACAATGAATTTAAATAATTTCTAAAATATAAAACCAACAAAAAAAACAACAAAAAAAAAAACCACACAAACCTAAAATAAACTAAAAAAAAAATAAAACTGTGGAATTTCCCTTAACAAAATGGAAAAGTAAAATTACACAAAATTAGAAGCAATGAATAACGGCAGCAGTGGAGTTCCCCTGTGGAAAAATCCTTGAAGACGTGCCAAGATTCCAGGTCTTGTGTACAAGAAGTCGAAAGAATGTGACGATTGTCCTCAGAGGGGAAAGAAAAATGAAACGTACCCTTTGCCGCTCGCATTGTACCTCTGCAGGTGGGAGTGTATCGGAGGAAAGAACTGCATCCTGGAAGAGGGACCGCTCCGGTGCTTGTCAGGTCTGTGTACAGGCGTCCTGGGCCTGCAGCGAGCTGTATATGAGTCACTGCCCAAAATGGGGAGGAGAATGTGACATGTTCACAACAAGCTGCAGAGGTACTACAATGTCACACTACAGACCAGGGATAATAATGTCTCATAATTATATCATGTGCAGGACCCCACCCAGCAATGAAGACCAGGGGATTAACAGGGGGCAGGTGACTGCTTGCCCCCAACCCTATATCATAGGCGGCCAATACGGAGACTCTTTTTGCTTTGCTTGTACTCCTGCTGTAGTGAAACTACAACTCCCAGCAGACTCTGGGGGTTGTAGTTTCACAGCAGCAGGAGAGCGCACAGCACTGCTCTAGATAAAGTCCATTGCCCTTATTTAACCCCTTAATGACATGGCCAGTTTTTGTTTTTTCATCTTCGATTTCTCCTCCCGATTTTTTTTTTCGTCTACATAGCCGCGGGGCGGGGGGGGGGGGCTTGTTTTTTGCGGGACGAGTTGTTGTTGTTTTTTTATGGCACCAATTAATGTACTTGGAAACTGAAATAAAAAATATTTATGAGGTGTAAAAGGCAAAACACAGCAATTGCGCCGTTTTGTGGGTGGTTTCGTTTTTACGGCGTTCATTGTGCGGTAAAAACGAAATGTTTACTTTATTCTAGGGGTTGGTACGATTATGGCGATACCAAATGTATATTTTTTATGTTTTACTACTTTATAAAAAAAAAAAATATTTGTAAAAAAAAATAAACATTTGGAGTCGCCATATTCGGAGA
The DNA here is from genome assembly GCF_050947455.1 of Rhinoderma darwinii. Lineage (NCBI taxonomy): Eukaryota > Metazoa > Chordata > Amphibia > Anura > Rhinodermatidae > Rhinoderma > Rhinoderma darwinii. Next base: position 15,869,901 of record NC_134687.1, on the reverse strand, counting down.
GCCGTGACTTTTTTATTTTTCTGTTGATTTAGCGATGTCATGTCTTATTTTTTTGCGGGGCGCGCTGTAGTTTTTATTGCTACCATTTTGGGGTACATGAGACTTTTTGATCACTTTTATTCCATTTTTTGGGGGAGCTAGGGTGACCAAAATACAGCAATTTGGCCGTTTGCAAAAATGTTTTGACATCTTTCACCGAGCGGGCTAAATAACGCTATATTGTAGTAGTGCGGATATTTACGGACGCAGCGATACCAGTTATGTTAACTTCGATTTTGACAGTATCACACATGAGAGGCTTAGATACACAGGACAGCATCACACATGAGAGGCTTAGATACACTGGCCAGTATCACACATGAGAGGCTTAGATAACCGGACAGTATCACACATGAGAGGCTTAGATACAGCCTACAGTATCACACATGAGAGGCTTAGATACACTGGACAGTATCACACATAAACAGCTTAGATACACTGGGCAGTATCACACATAAACAGCTTAGATACACTGGGCAGTATCACACATGAACAGCTTAGATAACCGGACACTATCACACATGAGGGGATTAGATACAGCGGACAGTATCACACATAATCGGCTTAGATACACTGGGCAGTATCATGCATAAGTGGCTTAGATACACTGGGCAGATATCATACATAAGTGGCTTAGATACACGGACTCAGCACACAGTATCACACATAATCGGCTTAGATACACTGGGCAGTATCATACATAAGTGGATTATGTGATACACCGGCCAAGCACACAGTATCACACATAATCGGCTTAGATACACTGGGCAGTATCATACATAAGTGGCTTAGATACACTGGGCAGTATCATACATAAGTGGCTTAGATACACTGGGCAGTATCATACATAAGTGGCTTAGATACACTGGGCAGTATCATACATAATCTGATTAGATACACTGGGCAGTATCATACATAAGTGGCTTAGATACACTGGGCAGTATCATACATAAGTGGCTTAGATACACTGGGCAGTATCATACATAAGTGGCTTAGATACACCGGCTCAGCAGACAGTAGTCTCAGTAGTCGCTGGTTCGTCTATGATGGGATTACTCTCTGGATCCACATCTCACCGCACACAGGGGGCAGTGGTGATAAATGACACCGCAGGGGGACGTAATAAAGGCAGGAAACATATTCACATCCTCATAATAACTGTCACATTGTTACACATGGAACGTGCGCCCAAAATAAACTACAACACGCCGATAATCAGCGACGCCTTCCGACAAGTCATTCTGTACCACCAAGGGGCACAGGTCCAAAAGCCTGGCAGTCCAGCTCCTCCCCCATGCCAAAAATATTCCTAATGCCAAATGAGCCAGATATTGACCATTGGTCTGTCATTTTCTGTCTCAATGTAAGTATCACACAGGATTGGCTTAGATACACCCAGCTCAGCAGACAGTATTGCATGTAAAAGATTAGATATACTGGACAGTATCACACATGAGAGGCTTAGATACACTGGACGGAATCACATGGGAGGCTTAGATACACTGGACAGTATCACACATGAGAGGCTTAGATACACTGGACGGAATCACATGAGGGGCTTAGATACTCTGCACAGAATCACATGAGAGGCTTAGATACACCCAGCTCAGCAGACAGTATTGCATCTAAATGATTTCATATACAGGACAGTATCTCACATGAGGCTTAGATACTTTGCACAGAAATACATGAGAGACTTAGATATACTGGGCAGTGGGCAATATCACATACAGGAGGCTTAGATATGCTGGATAGTATCACACATAAAGAGGTTTAGATACGCTGGATAGTATCACACATGTTTCACTTAGATACATTGGACAGTAGCAGACAGAATTAGGTTAGATACACTGAACAGTATCACACATGAGAGGCTTAGGAGTATCACACATAATTTACTTAGATACACTGGACAGCATCACACATGAGAGTCTTAGAAATACTAGATAGTATCATACATAATTGACTTAGATACACTGGACAATATCACACATAATTGGCTTAGATACACTGGATAGTATCACTCATGAGAGTGTTACACTGCACAGTAACACACATAATTGACTTAGATACACTGGACAACATAACACATAATTGGCTTAGATACACTGGACAGTATCACACAATAGGGCTGAATGTGGAAGTTTAAAGTATAAAAATGTCAGATCAGTGTTGGAAAGTAAATATTAAAGGACAATATCCCCAGAAAGATAATTTTTCTTTAAAAATAAAAAAAATGGTGGAATTTTCTTCTATTTGGGGAGACATCTGTGACCATAAACCGTAATCCTGAAATATTGCCGTTTTTAGATTGGCCACTAGATGTCAGAAGAGAGGACATAAAAAAATAAGTTGAAAATGACATAAAAAAATAAGTTGAAAATTTACCAAGAAATTCACAACTTAATGCTGGGTCCTGCCTGCCATACTCCTCTGGGTCCTGCCTGCCATACTCCTCTGGGTCCTGCCTGCCATACTCCTCTGGGTCCTGCCTGCCATACTCCTCTAGGTCCTGCCTGCCATACTCCTCTGGGTCCTGCCTGCCATACTCCTCTGGGTCCTGCCTGCCATACTCCTCTAGGTCCTGCCTGCCATACTCCTCTGGGTCCTGCCTGCCATACTCCTCTGGGTCCTGCCTGCCATACTCCTCTGGGTCCTGCCTGCCATACTCCTCTGGGTCCTGCCTGCCATACTCCTCTGGGTCCTGCCTGCCATACTCCTCTGGGTCCTGCCTGCCATACTCCTCTGGGTCCTGCCTGCCATACTCCTCTGGGTCCTGCCTGCCATACTCCTCTGGGTCCTGCCTGCCATACTCCTCTGGGTCCTGCCTGCCATACTCCTCTGGGTCCTGCCTGCCATACTCCTCTAGGTCCTGCCTGCCATACTCCTCTAGGTCCTGCCTGCCATACTCCTCTGAGTCCTGCCTGCCATACTCCTCTGGGTCATGCCTGCCATACTCCTCTGGGTCCTGCCTGCCATACTCCTCTGGGTCCTGCCTGCCATACTCCTCTCCCTGGCAGCCTTAATCCTGGGGTGCCACACGCCCTTCCACTGAAAGTTGTGCAATTCACATTGTGCATCTTCTGGCACCCAATAGCTTGCAGCTGGCTCTTCATGGCGCACCTTATAATGACCGCACTGATAACATACAGTATATTTGCTCTTAGCTCTAGACACTATATTAGTGACTAGTAAGAATGTGTACGGACAAGCAGAGACACGTCTGTTGATTTTAAGACTGTTGCCCCAGGGTCAATAAGTAACGTACATACAACATAGACAAAGGTGAAGGCGATTACTTGTGAAATAATTGACACTTTACACTTCCTGTGCTGTATACCTCCAAAAATGCAAATATATATATATATGAAAAGGATGAAAATGTATAAGAACAAGTTCCAGTTTCTGCGTAGTTAATAGTACCAACCACTGTCCAGAGAGATAGAAAAATATGGGACCCAGATAAATGGTATTATTAAGTCTCAGATAAATCCAAAAATATACAAGTGTCATACAATGTTCATATAAATAGCTCCATACAGTGCCAACATAAACAGTACCTATTTAGTACCATCTAGTTCCCAGTTAGGCAGTGCCTATGCGAATAGTACCAGACAGTGCCCACATAAAACAACACTATCAATAATGCCACACAGTGCCCAGATAAACAGTGCCATTGAGAGCCTTATTACCACCAATTCAACCTACCTGCGCAGAACCTTCCGGAGTTAGGTGTTCAACAACGTACACATTATAATACTAAAGTCATTTACGGTTGTCGGAGGGAATATTATTTATTTAAGGGATGAAAGAAAGGAATCCTTGAGAAAGAAGGATACAGGATCTGCGGGGGCTGAAACAGACTCTTTACTTATGGAAAAAAGAACACATGAAAGACCTCTGTGCAGGGAGGCGGAAAATGTTGTACAGCGCTTGGGACACAAGGGGGTGGAGCACGACCCGTATACCTGTGGAACAGATGCGGGAATATTTTTGTCATGGACATAACACAAAACCCTAGAGGCCAGTATTACTTAGGGTATGTTCACATCTGCGTCAGGGCTCCGTTTCGACAGAGCTTTCCATCGGAACGGAGCCCTGACTGACACGAACTGAAACCGAAGGTTTCCGTTTCCATCACCATTGATTTCAATGGTGACTGATCCAGTGTGCAAGGGTTCTGTCGTTTTGACGGGATGAATACCGTAGTCGACTGCGCTATTGATTCTGTCAAAAAGACGGAACCCCTGCACAACGAAGACAAACTGAAATCATTGGCACCGGATCCGTCACCATTGAAATCAATGGTGATGGAAACGGAAACCTTTGGGTTCAGTTTGTCAGTCAGAGCTCCGTTCCGACGGAAGGCTCAGATGGAACGCCTGAACGGAGCCCTGGCGCAGATGTGAACATAGCCTAAGTAATACTGGCCTCTAGGGCTCCACAGTAAGGGAATCTGACTTAGATTGTACACCACAGTATATCGATATGTATGTAGTTTCGGAATATTCTATTGCTATGTTGGGGTTTAAGAGTCCCAACCATTTACCAAAAGTAAATTTCTCACTAAACTTTATGAATGAGCAATACAACAAAACAATACAATAATGCCACTAATACCATAACTACTATAATACTGCCTCCTATATACAAGAATATAACTATTATAATACTGCCCCCTATATACAAGAATATAACTACTATAATACTGCTCCCTATATACAAGGATATAACTACTATAATACTGCTCCTATATACAAGAATATAACTAATATAATACTGCTCCTATATATAAGAATATAACTACTATAATACTGCTCCTATATACAAGAATATAACTACTATAATACTGCCCCCTATATACAAGAATATAACTACTATAATACTGCCCCCTATATACAAGAATATAACTACTATAATACTGCCTCCTATATACAAGAATATTACTATAATACTGCCCCTATATACAAGAATATAACTACTATAATACTGCCCCCTATATACAAGAATATACCTACTATAATACTGCCCCATATATACAAGAATATAACTACTATAATACTGCCCCTATATACAAGAATATAACTACTATAATACTGCTCCTATATACAAGAATATAACTACTATAATACTGCCCCTATATACAAGAATATAACTACTATAATACTGCCCCCTATATACAAGAATATAACTACTATAATACTGCCCCCTATATACAAGAATATAACTACTATAATACTGCCCCTATATACAAGAATATAACTACTATAATACTGTCCCCTATATACAAGAATATAACTACTATAATACTGCCCCTATATACAAGAATATAACTACTATAATACTGCCCCTATATACAAGAATATAACTACTATAATACTGCTCCATATATACAGGAATATAACTACTATAATACTGCTCCTATATACAAGAATATAACTACCATAATACTGCTCCTATATACAAGAATATAACTACTATAATACTGCCTTCTATATACAAGAATATAACTACTATAATACTGCCCCCTATATACAAGAATATAACTACTATAATACTGCCTCCTATATACAAGAATATAACTACTATAATACTGCCCCCTATATACAAGAATATAACTACTATAATACTGTCACTATATACAAGAATATAACTACTATAATACTGCTCCTATATACAAGAATATAACTACTATAATACTGCCCCTATATACAAGAATATAACTACTATAATACTGCTCCTATATACAAGAATATAACTACTATAATACTGCCTCCTATATACAAGAATATAACTACTATAATACTGCCCCCTATATACAAGAATATAACTACTATAATAATGCTCCCTATATACAAGAATATAACTACTATAATACTGCCCCCTATATACAAGAATATAACTATTACAATACTGCTCCTATATACAAGAATCTAACTACTATAATACTGGCCCCTATATACAAGAATATAACTACTATAATACTGCTCCTATATACAAGAATATTACTACTATAATACTGCTCCTATATACAAGAATATAACTACTATAATACAGCCCATATATACAAGAATATAACTACTATAATACTGCCCCTATATACAAGAATATAACTACTATAATACTGCTCCTATATACAAGAATATAATTACTATAATACTGCCCCATATATACAAGAATATAACTACTATAATACTGCCTCCTATATACAAGAATATAACTACTATAATACTGCTCCTATATACAAGAATATAACTACTATAATACTGCCCCTATATACAAGAATATAACTACTATAATACTGCCCCCTATATACAAGAATATAACTACTATAATACTGCTCCTATATACAAGAATATAACTACTATATTACTGCCCCCTATATACAAGAATATAACTACTATAATACTGCCCCATATACAAGAATATAACTACTATAATACTGCCCCCTATATACAAGAATATAACTACTATAATACTGCTCCTATATACAAGAATATAACTACTATATTACTGCCCCCTATATACAAGAATATAACTACTATAATACTGCCCCATATACAAGAATATAACTACTATAATACTGCCCCCTATATACAAGAATATAACTACTATAATACTGCTCCTATATACAAGAATATAACTACTATATTACTGCCCCTATATACAAGAATATAACTACTATAATACTGCCCCTATATACAAGAATATAACTACTATAATACTGCCCCTATATACAAGAATATAATTACTATAATACTGCCTCCTATATACAAGAATATAACTACTATAATACTGCCCCTATATACAAGAATATAACTACTATAATACTGCCCCATATACAAGAATATAACTACTATAATACTGCCCCTATATACAAGAATATAACTACTATAATACTGCCCCATATACAAGAATATAACTATTACAATACTGCTCCTATATACAAGAATATAACTACTATAATACTGGCCCCTATATACAAGAATATAACTACTATAATACTGCCCCTATATACAAGAATATAATTACTATAATACTGCCTCCTATATACAAGAATATAACTACTATAATACTGCCCCTATATACAAGAATATAACTACTATAATACTGCTCCTATATACAAGAATATAACTATTATAATACTCCCCCTATATACAAGAATATAATTACTATAATACTGCCCCTATATACAAGAATATAATTACTATAATACTGCCTCCTATATACAAGAATATAACTACTATAATACTGCCCCTATATACAAGAATATAACTACTATAATACTGCCCCATATACAAGAATATAACTACTATAATACTGCCCCTATATACAAGAATATAACTACTATAATACTGCCCCTATATACAAGAATATAATTACTATAATACTGCCTCCTATATACAAGAATATAACTACTATAATACTGCCCCCTATATACAAGAATATAACTACTATAATACTGCTCCTATATACAAGAATATAACTACTATAATACTGCCCCATATACAAGAATATAACTACTATAATACTGCTCCTGTATACAAGAATATAACTAATATAATACTGCTCCTATATACAAGAATATAACTACTATAAGGGCATGACCACACGTGGCGGATTTCCTCCGCAACTGTCCGCATCAATGCCGCACAGAATCTGCGTTGCAGATTCTGCTGCGGATCTGCACAAAATGTCTGCACAAAAAGTACTTCCCTTCTCCCTATCAGTGCAGGATAGAGAGAAGGGACAGCACTTTCCCTAGTGAAAGTAAACGAATTTCATACTTACCGGCCGTTGTCTTGGTGACGCGTCCCTCTTTCGGCATCCAGCCCTACGTCCCTGGATGACGCGCCAGTCCATGTGACCGCTGCAGCCTGTGCTTGGCCTGTGATTGGCTGCAGCCGTCACTTAGACTGAAACGTCATCCTGGGAGGCCGGACTGGAGACAGAAGCAGGGAGTTCTCGGTAAGTATGAACTTATATTTTTTTACAGGTTGCTGTATATTGGGATCGGTAGTCACTGTCCAGGGTGCAGAAACAGTTACTGCTGATCGCTTAACTCTTTCAGCACCCTGGACAGTGACTATTTACAGACGTCCCCTAGCAACGCTCCCGTCATTACGGGAGCCCCATTGACTTCCTCAGTCTGGCTGTAGACCTAGAAATACATAGGTCCAGCCAGAATGAAGAAATGTCATGGCAAAAAAGCAAGACGCATCCGCAGCACACATAACATGTGCATGACAGCTGCGGACTTCATTGCGGAACTTAGAATCTCCATTGAAGTCAATGGAGAAATTCCGCCATGAGTCCGCCACTGCTCCGCAACAGACAGAGCATGCTGCGGACACCAAATTCCGCTCCGCAGCCTATGCTCCGCAGAGGAATGTTACGCATCGTCTAAACGAACACTTCTAAATTGACCGCTGCAGCCAATCACAGGCCAAGCACAGGCTGCAGCGGTCACATGGACTGGCGCGTCATCCAGGGAGGTCGGGCTGGATGCCGAAAGAGGGACGCGTCACCAAGACAACGGCCGGTAAGTATGAAAGTCGTTTACTTTCTCTAGGGAAAGTGCTGTCCCTTCTCTCTATCCTGCACTGATAATAGGGAGAAGGGAAGCACTTTTCCCGCAGTCCGCAGCAGCTAGTCCGCATCAATTTTCTGCACATTTTGTGCAGATCCGCAGCCGTAATCCGCAACCCGGATTAGGTGCGGCATTGATGCGGACAGTTGCGGAGGAAATCCGCCACGTGTGGTCATGCCCTAATACTGCCCCCTATGTACAAGAATATAACTATTATAATACTACTCCTATATACAAGAATATAACTACTATAATACTGCCTCGATATACAAGAATATAACTACTATAATACTGCCCCCTATATACAAGAATATAGCTACTATAATACTGCTCCTATATACAAGAATATAACTACTATAATACTGCCCCCCTATATACAAGAATATAACTACTATAATAATTCCCCCTATATACAAGAATATAACTACTATAATACTGCCCCCTATATACAGGAATATAACTACTATAATACTGTCCCCTGTGTACAAGACTATAACTACTATAATACTGCCCCCTATATACAAGAATATAACCACTATAATACTGCTCCCTATGTATAAGAATATAACTACTATAATACTGCCCCTATATACAAGAATATAACTACTATAATAGCGCCCCTATATTCAAGAATATAACTACTATAATAGCGCCCCTATATACAAGAATATAACTACTATAATACTGCCCCTATATACAAGAATATAACTACTATAATACTGCTCCTATATACACGAATATAACTACTATAATACTGCCCCCTATATACAAGAATATAACTACTATAATACTGTTCCTATATACAAGAATATAACTAATATAATACAGCTCCTATATACAAGAATATAACTACTATAATACTGCCCCCTATATACAAGAATATAACTACTATATTACTGCCCCCTATATACAAGAATATAACTACTATAATACTGCCCCTATATACAAGAATATAACTACTATAATACTGCCCCTATATACAAGAATATAACTACTATAATACTGCTCCCTATATACAAGAATATAACTACTATAATACTGCCCCCTATATACAAGAATATAACTACTATAATACTGCCTCCTATATACAAGAATATAACTACTATAATACTGCCCCTATATACAAGAATATAACTACTATAATACTGCCCCCTATATACAAGAATATAACTACTATAATACTGCCCCTATATACAAGAATATAACTACTATAATACTGCCCCTATATACAAGAATATAACTACTATAATACTGCCCCTATATACAAGAATATAACTACTATAATACTGCTCCTATATACAAGAGTATAACTACTATAATACTGCCCCCTATATACAAGAATATAACTACTATAATACTGCCCCTATATACAAGAATATAACTACTATAATACTGCCCCTATATGCAAGAATAAACTACTATAATACTGCTCCCTATATACAAGAATATAACTACCATAATACTGCCTCCTATATACAAGAATATAACTACTATAATACTGCCCCCTATATACAAGAATATAACTACTATAATACTGCCTCCTATATACAAGAATATAACTACTATAATACTGCCCCCCTATATACAAGAATATAACTACTATAATACTGCTCCTATATACAACTATATAACTACTATAATACTGCCCCTATATACAAGAATATAACTACTATAATACTGCAACCTATATACAAGAATATAACTACTATAATACTGTCCCTATATACAAGAATATAACTACTATAATAATGCTCCCTATATACAAGAATATAACTACTATAATACTGCAACCTATATACAAGAATATAACTACTATAATACTGCCCCCTATATACAACTATATAACTACTATAATACTGCCCCTATATACAAGAATATAACTACTATAATACTGCCCCCAACATACAAGAATATAACTACTATAATACTGCTCCTACATACAAGAATATAACTACTATAATACTGCTCCTACATACAAGAATATAACTACTATAATACTGCCCCCTATGGATAAGAAAGTGAAGCTAATTAAGTAGGTGATTTTCCTCATCTGAAACGAGAAGACTATCCTGAGGACACTGCAGTACAGTAGACGACACGTCTCCTACAGATGCTGCAAATTTTGGTTTGATGATAAATCAGCAGACAAATGTCAGGGAGCGGGGAAGGGTCTTTTCAGGTGGGTTTACATTTCATATCCTGCAGTGCTGCCTGCGGGTCTCTGGAGCCTGAGCTGTAACATGAGTAATGCAGCAGATGTTACTAGCGCTGGCTGTATGTGAGAGAGGCGGCAAGGTCACCCAGCTGCTGGCATCACCACACACAGGGCTATAGAGGGGTAGGCTACATTAACCCCTCACCGCCCGCTCCATCAGCTGCTGTTTTACCACACACAGGGCTATAGAGGAGTAGGCTACATTAAACCAGTGGCTGCCAGCAGAAGCATAGATTGAATTTATACCAGGACCAACCTGCAGTATCATGTGCCATTTAGAGAGCTGGTGTCCTCTGATGTGACATAAAGGGCCCCTGGACAACCTCTGCACCACCTATCGCTATGCCATGAACTACCACACCCATCAGCTGGGGTTACCACATGCAGAACTTAAAGACGAGTAGGGTTAAATAAACCCGGTTTCTCCCCAGAACATGAGCGGTCTACTAAGAGGATCCTGGGAAACCCCATAGAGGTCACTCCCTACAAGGCTCCTCCAAACTGTCTTCCTCTCGGGCCGCATTGATCCTTATATAACTAGATCCAGACCCCGCTATTTTATTGTATTTTTTTTTCTTAATAATAAGTGGGACCAGATCCCAGATCAGAGAGGCAGATAATGATTCTTTAAGGAAAATGTTACTCTTCTCCAGTCTCTGGATTATTTCCTTGAAGGGCTGCTGCAGGGTAAACGAGACTTAAAGGGATATTCACATCTTAGAGGGGTTTTCCGAGTAAAAACTTGTATGTGTTAATGCTTTTAACTTGGGAATGTGAATACATTTGTAATGTACTTACAGTTTCCAAATCGTCCCCGTTTCCCGATGCTGCCATGGGGCACACGACTGGTGACGTCACTCTCTTCCCGCTGTGTTTATCATCCGTATACCTATTGTTACGTGGTGTAATTCTTCAAATTTTCTTCCTGGTATACGACACGCCACTAGTGATGTGCCGTGTATGGGCTGTTCTGTTATACAGCCAGTAACGCGCATGCGTGATGTTCTCTAGAACAGCAGGGACTGCGCATGCGCGTCACTGGCTGTATAACAGAACAGCCCATACAAGGCACGTCACTAGTGACGTTTCGTATACCAGGAAGAAAATGTGACCACGTAACAGGTATACAGATGATAAACACAGTGGGCAGAAAGTGACGTCACCAGTCGTGTGCCCCATGGCAGTATCGGGAAACGGGGCCAATTTGGAAACTGTAAGTACATTACAAATGTATTCACATTCCCAAGTTAAAAGCATTAACACATACAAGTTTTAAATCGGAAAACTCCTTTAAACATTTATGGCACCTCCAGATTGGGAAACTTTTAAAACTGGGAGTTCCCCTTTAAGAAACTTTGAGGAAGTGTGCATGCTCACAATAACTTCAGGAATTTGTCATCGGAAAATCCAAAAGCTCGAAACACCTTTAAAAATCCTGAAGAGGAACTGTATTTGCTCTTTATTGGTGACAGAGGTTCATAAGTCAGGACGGGGATGATATATAAAGCCACAATGTGCATAGATCTAAACACAGAGATTGTCCATTCCTGGAGGGAGCGGACATAACGGAGGCTCTGCTGTTCAAAGAATGTGATCAATTCCAGATCTTATGATAACTTGATTGAGTAACATGAAATTTCTAAATATAAAGTGAATGATCCCTATGATCCCTATTTTATTTGACATTACCCATTTTATGTTATAGCAACATCTCTAAACCTTACAAGTGTAAAGGAGTCTTAAACAGCAAAGTAATTAAATGCAATATTAGGTAACAGCAGGGCATCTGTCTAGCGTGATGAAAATGTCCTGTTTTAGTAACCTGCCAAGATAGAAGCTCCACCCCCTGTCAATCAAAATTCAGCTTCCCTTCTGAGGAGAGAAGTATTTGACAACATTTTTAGAGTGTGCAAAGGGATCAGCATGCAACATATGTGTTTATAGTTAGCTTATTGGCTGTATATATAACTCAGATCATCAGATCATGCTGGGAGTTCCTGCTCTGAGAGAGAGACAGATAGATCTCCTCTATTGTGTGCTGGGACACAGAGTTGTTGTTGTACAGAACAGACAGAGTGCATCATAGAAATCAAAACCTGACAGTTGTTATGGCTGCTGCTTCCCGCTGCCATGTACTTACTGGTCCCCGGCGTTTTCTGGCTCCCCTACCGCATCACATCTTTCTCCCGGACCACGCTGCTTGCGGCTTCCCCCGCAGCCACTCTCCTTCAGCTCCACTGTCGGCCTTTGGTGTGTGTGTGTGTGTGTGTGTTGACTCTTCCTTTCTTAAAGTCCAGCGCACCACAATTTATCCAGGTACTCGCGGGTACTTAGAGTACCCTACCCCTTTGCTCTTTCACTGAGCAATTAGGTTTCTTAGTCTGGCCTGCCAGTCTTCGGATTATACAATTGCTTTATCTGTTGCTGACCCTGCTTGAATTTGTCCTACCTGTTGCCCACCCTTACATCTAACTCTGGTCACTGTTAGGGACCATCTACGGCATGCCCTGACATACGCTAAACGGCTACTGCACCTTGTCATCTGTTATTATATCTCACCTGCCCAAATCAGCCATTGCAAACAGAGACTACTCTGAGGGTAGAAACCTGGAGATTCTAGCGGCCAAGTCCACATCTCCATATCTGTTGGCAACACAGAGGGTTCACGTCATACTCCGCTGGCCCTGTGACAGTCGCCAATATCTACGGGCTTCGTGACAGTTTGCTCAGGCCATGGACCATGCTGAAGTTCCCCTTTTTGGACACTTTTCCACTCCACCATGGGGTAGGGTATATCCATTGTCCATTTCTGAGACTGAAGCTATGTCGCAGTATATTAAATAAAACATGTAGAAGGGGGTTATTCGTAAATCATCATCTGCTGGAGCTGGCGTCTTCTTCATTGAGAAAAGGACGGCACTTTACGACCCTGTACAGATTATCGAGGGCTCAATGAGATCATAATACAGAACAAATACTGTATCCTCTGTCATTAATTTCAGAGCTTTTTGACCGACTACAGGGAGCAAAGATTCCAACCAAGGGTAAAACTAGAGATGGACACTTTGAGTATTTGGCCATGCCTTTCGGCCTTAGTAATGCACCAGTTACCTTCCAAAAATGTGTTAACGACATTTTCCCAGATCTCCCTTACAGTTGTGCGGTGTATTTGCAGGATATTCTTCTCTCTCCAGATCTCAACACTCATGGTAAACAAGTAGCACTTGTCTTGCAGCATCTCAGGGAGAACCTTCTTTATGACAGGCTGGAAGAGGGTTTTTTCCGCAGTACTTAAGTGGTCCTGTCACCAAGCCATACACCAATTTTTAGCATTTGCCAATTTTTCGTAGACCGGATCCCAACAAATCTTTTGTTCTGGAAGTGAACGCTTCTTCAGTAGGAGTGGGTGTAGATCTCCCAGAAAGAAAATACAATTAAAAGCTTTTCCTCTGGATTTTTCTCCAAAGTCTTCTCTCCAGACAAGGAAAATGATGGCATTGGTGATCGTGAGCTCCTGGCCACCAAGTTGACCCTTAAAGAATGGAGACATTTGTTGGAAGGCGCTCGTCATCCCATCACCATTTACGCCAACAATAAAAATGTACTGTACCTTCAGGCGGCACATCTTGTGAAGTCTCGTCAGACTCGTTGGGCTTTTTTCTTCTCTCCATTCAATTTCTTCCTCCATTACTGACAAGAACGTTAAAGCCGATGACTTATCTCGCTCCTTTGACTTGGAAGATCCCGAACCACAATACATCATTGACCTCAATTGCATTTCGCCTGTGGCTACAGCCGACGTTCTCATTATTCCTCCTGAAAATACTTTTGTTCCTCCTAACCAAAGTAAAAAACAAAAGCTCTATTGGGTTCATTGTTCTAAATTCTCTGGACATCCTGGAATACTGAAAACTCTAGAATTAGTCTCTCGTCACTACTGGTGGCTCTCTTTGTCCTGGGACATTAAAGATTATTCTACAGCCTGTTCCACGTGCTCAAAACAAAGGTTTGCATCAAAGACCAGCATGGTTGCTTTATCCTTTGCCTATTCCTGACTCTCCCCGGACTCATATCTCTATGGGTTTTATTACCGACTTACCAAGTTCACCTGGCTGCCCCATGATCTGGGTCATAATTGACCATTTCTTTAAGATGGCACCCATTTTTCCAATACCTGGCCTTCGTACCACTACACGTCTGGCTTCTCTCTTCATTGAACATATATTTCGTGTCCAACAAAGATGTGCAATTCACTTTTAAGATCTGGAGAGCTATCTGCGAGATACAAAGTTGGACTTTTCATCTGCCTACCACCCTCAATCCAATGGTCAAATGGAGCGCATCAACCATGTTCTCGAGTACATACTAAGAAATGTTGTCTCTGTCTCTGGACTAATCTTCTTCCCTGTGCAGAGTTGGCCTATAATAAAAATAATAATAATTACTTAGTCTTCTCCTTTCTTTCTGGTGCATGGACAACATCCTAGAGTTCTTATCTCTCGGAAGTCCCTGCAGCCAACATTTCTCATGCTGATTCCTTGTGTAACTGGCAAGAGGCCAAGGAATTATTAAACAAAGCTGTTACTTGTTTCAAGAAAAATGCTGGCAGGAAACACAGGATTCCTCCTCAGTTTTATCCTGGAGACAAAGTGAGACTATCCTTCAAACATGAAGACCCCTTGTTTAAAGTTATCTCCTCGGTTTTTGGGTCCCTATGTTGGCTTAAAACAAATGAACGGCAAGCTCAATCTCCCTCTGTCTCTGCGGATTCCCAATTGCTTTCATGTATTGCTCCCTGAACCGTCGGTTCTTCTTAAGAGGTCTTCATGTCCACCATGGACACTATATGGCACTATATGATTGTCCAGATAATTGTTTTTATGGACAATCATTGTGAACGGAGCCATCAGTGCCCAGAGTTGGAAGTTCAACCTTTCTGCAAGCTATGTGTGTGTGTCTATATTTTCTGGTCCCCTTCAAGTGAGGAGTGGCCGACTCAATATCTTTGCACTGACCAAAAGTTACAGTAGAGTTGTGCCTATTGATGTCCATCTCTAATAAACTTCCACATAGCAATATAACACCAGGGTGCAACACTTTTTCCTTTATATCTCCCTTTCTACTGGTTCTATGCGTTTCAAGCATTTGAAGAGTTATTGCACATAAACCCACCAAAACAGTTTTTCCAAAAGATATAGCCCAGTCTAGATTTTTGTCAGGCAGTTTCCAGTAAGAGTAGTGGTTCCACGCGTTTCACATAATTAGTGTCCTAGCATATAAACATACCGAGAGCCTTTCACTGGAGATATAATCCTAAACCCATTCCTGTTAGGCAGTTCCCATGAAGGGTAGTGATTACACGCATTTTAAGTTTTCAAGTGTCCTAGCACATTAACCCCACCGACACTTTTTACATATAACCCTGACCCTATTTTTGTCAGGCAGTTCTCAATAAGAGCAGTGGTTCAATACGTTTCACATATATATTAACACACCAAAATATTTACCAAAAGATGTAGCCCCATTCTTGTCAGGCAGTTTGCAATAAAATTAGTGGTTCCACGCGTTTTCACATATTTTGTGTCTTACCATATAAACCTACCGAAACACTTATCAAAATATATAGACCCGACACGATACTTGTTAGGCAGTTTTCAGTAAGAGTACTGGTTCCAGGCGTTTCAAGCTTTTCAAGTGTCCTAGCATATAAACATACAGGCCATATAATACTGACCCTATTTTTGTCAGGCAGATCCTACTACGAGTAGTGGTTACACGCGTTTTAGTATTTTAAGTGTCCTAGCATATAAACCCACCAAAACACTTAGAAAAAGGTGTAGCCACAATCCCATTCTTGTCAGGCAGTTTCCAGTAAGATTGTGGTTTCACGCATTTCACATATTTTAAGCATCCTAGTATATGAACCCACAGAAATAAGTTTTACAGGCAATATAAGACCCTATTCTTGTCAGGCAGTTCTCTTTGAGATAATTAATTTCACGCGTTTCACTTATTTTTAGTATCCTAGCATATGAACACACGGAGAGATACTTTAACTGAAGATATAATCCCCATCCCATTCTTGTTAAGCAGTTCCCACTAAGAGTAGTGGTTCCACGCGTTTCAAGTTTTTTAAGTGTCCTAGCATATAAACCCACAGAGAGACACTTTTACAGTCAATATAATCCTGACCCTATTATTGTCAGGCAATTCTAAATCAGCGTAGTTGTTCCACGCATTTCACATATTTTAAGTATCCTAGCATTTAAACACTATTCACTGGAGATATATTCCCGGCCCTTTGTTCTTGTCAGGAATTTCTCGTTAAAAGGACTGGTTTTAGGCGTTTTATGTATTTTAAGTGCCTTAGCACATGAACACACAGACGCTTTTCACTGGCGATAAAAATCCAATCTTTATTCTTGTCAGGCAGTTTTCATTAAGGGTTTCGTGGGCAGTTTAACAAGTAGGAAAAAAAAAAGGAAGCAGGAAAGTAGGTCATATCTAGTTCCAATCTCCATTTATAGTTGGGAGACTCCATTGCCAAAAGTAGTTTGGATGACTCCCAAGATTTGTGAGAGTAATTGCCTGAAGAAATACAACTGAAAGATGATCAGCAGAATCCGAGCCCGGATACGGGGGAGATCTTGTATGTGATATGTAAGTAAAGAGTGGGTTGTTATGCCAGTCATATACCCATACATATATACCTGCCTATATACAGGGATGCCAGCCATTAGTGCCTGGTGTATCTAGTGCCTGGGGTGATCGTCTGGTTACTTAAGTTTATTGTTAGCCATATTTTTGCTTGAGAAGGTTGACAACCAATATGGCTGCCACTGCCACTGATCTACCTAGTGCAAGGCCTGAGGGGGTGGAGCATGACACAATAATTCTCTCTATAGTGCCCTTTGTGTCTTGCTCTGCCCCCTCAGGCCCTGCACTAAGCATAGGTGCAGAATGTAGGTCGGCAATGGCAAAGATAACCATGCCAGGACGGCATGTAGCCCGAGCTTAAAACTATTTTGTTAAAACCCATGTCCACCATTTTACAAATAGACAATCTATAATCATTACTTATCTTGTATTAGTCCTGAGTTACAGTCTGTTTTATAGTCAGAAGCTGCATTCACAGTTATGCAAACTTCAGAGCTCCCAGCTCCCAGCATTCCCTTCTGACACAATATATGCACAGAACTTGTTTTGCTTGATTTTCATTCAGGAAATCTGAGAAAACAATAATCTGAGAAAACGGGAGCATCTAACTTTTCCCGTATATTATAGGAGTTAAGTTAAACTGTTAGAGATGTGTCTGTTCTGGTAGCAAACAGCAGAATAGTGAATACAGCTCTGGCATATAATACATAATGTAACTCAGTATTAGTACAGGATAAGTAATGTAATGTATGTACACAGTGACTCCACCAGCAGAATAGTGAGTGCAGCTCTGGAGTATAATACAGGCTGTAACTCAGTATTAGTGCAGGATAAGTAATGTAATGTACACAGTGACACCTCCAGCAGAATAGTGAGTGCAGCTCTGGGGTATAATACAGGATGTAACTCAGGATCAGTACCGGATAGGTAATGTAATTTATGTACATAGTGACTCCACCAGCAGAATAGTGAGTGCAGCTCTGGTGTATAATACAGGATGTAACTCAGGATCAGTACAGGATAAGTAATGTAATGTATGTACACAGTGACTCCACCAGCAGAATAGTGAGTGCAGCTCTGGAGTATAATACAGAATGTAACTCAGGATCAGTACAGGATAAGTAATGTAATGTATGTACACAGTGATTCCACCAGCAGAATAGTGAGTGCAGCTCTGGAGTATAATACAGATGTAACTCAGGATCAGTACAGGATAAGTGATGTAATGTATGTACATAGTGACTCCACCAGCAGAATAGTGAGTGCAGCTCTGGAGTATAATACAGGATATAGGTCTGGATCAGTACAGGATAAGTAATGTAATGTATGTACACAGTAGAGCTGCACTCACTATTCTGCTGGTGGAGTCACTGTGTACATACATTACATTACTTATACAAATCCTGAGTTACAGTCTGTATTATACTCTAGTGCTGCACTCACTATTCTGCTGGTGGAGTCAGAGTATAATACAGGATGTAACTCAGGATCAGTACAGGATAACTAATGTAATGTATGTACACAGTGACATCACCAGCAGAATAGTGAGTGCTGCTCTGGAGTATAATGCAGGATGTAACTCAGGATCAGTACAGGATAAGTAATGTAATGTATGTACACAGTGATTCCACCAGCAGAATAGTGAGTGCAGCTCTGGAGTATAATACAGATGTAACTCAGGATCAGTACAGCATAAGTGATGTAATGTATGTACACAGTGACTCCACCAGCAGAATAGTGAGTGCAGCTCTGAAGTATCATACAGGATATAGGTCAGGATCAGTACAGCATAAGTGATGTAATGTATGTACACAGTGACTCCACCAGCAGAATAGTGAGTGCAGCTCTGAAGTATCATACAGGATATAGGTCAGGATCAGTACAGGATAAGTAATGTAATGTATGTACACAGTGACTCCACCAGCAGAATAGTGAGTGCAGCTCTAGAGTATAATACAGACTGTAACTCAGGATTTGTATAAGATAAGTAATGTAATGTATGTACACAGTGACTCCACCAGCAGAATAGTGAGTGCAGCTCTGGAGTATAATACAGGATGTAACTCAGGATCAGTACAGGATAAGTAATGTAATGTATGTACACAGTGATTCCACCAGCAGAATAGTGAGTGCAGCTCTGGAGTATAATACAGGATGTAACTCAGGATCAGTACAAGATAAGTAATGTAATGTATGTACACAGTGACTCCACCAGCAGAATAGTGAGTGCAGCTCTGGAGTATAATACAGGATGTAACTCAGGATCAGTACAGGATAAGTAATGTAATGTATGTACACAGTGACTCCACCAGCAGAATAGTGAGTGCAGCTCTGGAGTGTAATACAGGATGTAACTCAGGATCAGTACAGGATAAGTAATGTAATGTATGTACACAGTGACTCCACCAGCAGAATAGTGAGTGCAGCTCTGGAGTATAATACAGGATGTAACTCAGGATCAGTACAGGATAAGTAATGTAATGTATATGTAAAGTGACTGAACGTTTTAGGTAGATTATTTCTATATATTTAAACTTCAAAATGTTGTTCAAAAGGTAGACATACCCTTTAAATAAATGAGTTATGCATTTCTTAAGAATATCCAATGGCCATGCGTATATTTTAATTATCAGAGTCTGGGGAGGTCATTTTTCTGTACCCACATATTAGAAATAAATCCCTTGAGGGCACAGCCCAACCATAGTCTTCACAGGCCTTTACTGTTTTACAAGGCTGAGTCCTACTCTAGAATACACAAGCTCCCTCTATCAATACTGCATAGCTGAACTCCTTCCCCGGATCTTGTGAATGAGGTTATTGAGCAATGCGATCAGGATGGAATGATCTAACGCATAGAAAATGAAGCTTTTATGAAGCACGGACAACTGGCCTCTTTAGGAACTTTACATGCCAAGCATTGCTGCCCAGTCCCACGCCAGCTACAGATTTCACCTACATCACAGCCAAGACTTTAATTAAAATTTGTCCTCATTGTGAGGGCCGTAGCTATTGAAGGTGCAGAGGAAGCAGCTGCACCCATGTCCTAATGCCTGAAGGGGGCACAAAGGCCCCTCTGCCACATAAGAAGGCACTAATATTACAAATGGCACTTGGTAGGTGGGTGTCCTGTTACAAACCCAGGAGCTTCAAGTTACTTTTCTGGCCTTTGTTACATGTAACAGAACTGCAGATGTACAAATAATGTTATTATCTTGTATTAATCTTGTTATACTCCATTCACATCTAGAGCAACATTCAGGGTTTCTATTGATTTCTACCTAGCTCTGACTTCACTTTTCCCTGGCACCCCCTGCTGGTTTAATGTAAATAGGATGAGTGTGTGGAGTGACTTTGGAGTCTGATTTTACACGTTCTGTTTGGTCTGGCCCAGAAATCATGTGATCTCTGACTTCACTTTTTCCTGGCACCCCTTAGGATGAGTGTGTGGAGTGACTTTGGAGTCTGATTGTACACGTTCTGTTTGGTCTGGCACAGAAATCATGTGATCTCTGACTTCACTTTTTCCTGGCACCCCTTGCTGGTTCAGCGTACAGGGATGAGTGTGTGTGGAGTGGCTTTGGAGTCTGATTGTACAAGTCCTGCTTAGTCTGGCCCAATAGTCACTGCACCTCTGACTTCACTTTTTCCTGGCACCGCTTGCTGGTTCAGCGTACAGAGATGAGTGTGTGGAGTGGCTTTGGAGTCTGATTGTACATGTTCTGCTTAGTCTGGCCCAGAAGTCACTGCACCTCTAAATTCACTTTTCCCTGGCACTCCCTGCTGTTTCAATGTACAGGGATGAATGTGTGGAGTCTGATTGTACAAGTCTTGCTTAGTCTGGCCCAATAGTCACTGCACCTCTGACTTCACATTTTTCTGGCACCCCCTGCTGGTTAAATGTAAATAGGATGTGTGTGTGGAGTGACTTTGAAGTCTGTTGTACAGGTCCTGCTCTGCCTGCCCCAGATGTTACTACACCAGCTCCTTCCAAGCATATATGAATTTGTCTTGTGGTGTATGGTAAGGAATGGTACTATGCATTTTATATGTACCAGGCCAGGAAGAAAATGTTATACAGTACTTTAACTATCTTGAACTGGTCTTGAGTTACATCACATATTATACTCCATTCACATCTAAAGCAGCATTCAGAATTTTACTGTCTTTTTTTTAACTCTGACTTCCGTTCTTCGTGATGCCTTTGGTGTTGGTCCACTGTAGTGCATTGTGGGAGATGTATATACCACGCATGGTATAGAAGTCAGCTGTAGAACCGTTAAATCTCCCAACAATGCAATACAGCAGGTTGGTGGACATTATACGAGTGGATCTACTACCACAGTGCTCATGGCTTCTTACAAGCAGTAATTAGAACTCTGAATGCAGCTCTGGATGTGACTGGAGTATGACATTGTGTAACTCTATATCAGTCTAAGATACATAAAGCAAAGATACTCAACAATATATGAGGATTTTGGACAGCAGTCTGAACACACGGGACTGTTTGCGGCACTTATTGTGATTGTCAATATCCATTTAACCCCTATATTTACTAGGTGGCTTCCAAGGAATCAGTGAATTTGCCATCTTAATATATTGCTCCTGCTCAGAAATTGCCACATCTATACCATCCTGGCAAATACAAGGACTATGTACATCCTATCATGCCTATAGGGGGCAGTATTACAACAATTATACTACCATAGTGCAAAAACTGCGAAAGGGCCCCCACCCACCATGTGCCATTTGTAATACTGATGCCTTCTTATGTAGCAGAGGGGTCTTTGGGCCCCCTCAAACACGAGGGAAAATTAGCGACTGCTACTGTGCCCAGCACAGACCCACTGCCAATATGTGTCTCCTCCCTGGCCACCCTCCCGCCCCTTTCCGTGCCTCCAGCTCTCTCCTCCCGCCATAGTGCCCCACAAGCTAGTCTTGACCCCTGACAGAGAAACTGCCCACCTACTGTCTTCACTTTGCCCCGCAACACAGAACCGCTGCCAGTTTCCATTTCACCACTGCCTGAACTCCCGCCACTTTTTATAGCGTCTAAATCCCGACCCCGGTAAAAAGGGGTGCGGAAGACCAGACACTTTGGCTGTATAGGTCCCAAAAATTTCTCATGGCAGCCGTGCATAGAATTTACAGTTCTCCGGGGGAGATCACTGTCAAATAGTTTTTTTTATGAATAGAATTACAGAACAACAGTGAACACTGACACTCAGACAATGCAATAGAAGAGAAAATAGAGTGAAGAATGTTACAATAACAATGATATGGAACCTCTATGGGCCCTTTATAGTTCGCTCCAAACATATATTACTCCTGTAAAAGTCCAAAAGGACTCAAAAAACTACTGAAGAGCATGTTAAAAAAACAGATTAAAGGGACTGTTAAGGTGCTGTTATTTCCAGGGCGGTTTTTGGAAACAGACAGAAATTACAGAGAGCAATTATCTTGCTAGCAGCAACAATTTCCCTGGGAATTATGGACAGCGACAAATTTACATACTTGTAATCAAAGTCTCATCCATATGCATGCAGCTATCTTGACACACGTATTGGACTCGTCTGCCCAGAAACTAAATTTAGAAGCAGATCCTGTCCAGGGTCACTGGCCTGATCATATATCACCATGTATATGGAAAACAGGTAAGATGA
Organism: Rhinoderma darwinii; assembly: GCF_050947455.1. Classification (NCBI taxonomy): domain Eukaryota; kingdom Metazoa; phylum Chordata; class Amphibia; order Anura; family Rhinodermatidae; genus Rhinoderma; species Rhinoderma darwinii. The sequence goes on along the minus strand of NC_134687.1, from coordinate 15,846,740 downwards.
AACACGATTAACCCTGTCAGTAGTGGTCAGTTTTCAGGCGATACTCCTTCAGCCAGAATTGTGCGTGCAAGTTTTCTTCCTATCCTAACAATGTAGGCTCTTCCGCTGGAGCTTATATATACAAAACATTCGCCAGAGTTATTTCTGGACTGTTTACACAGGCACTAACTAAATCAACTTTTTATTCACGTTTCCTCCTATCTGCTACCTTGAGCAATGATAACCACATTCCGACGGCCTTTCCATTAAGATAACTGGGTCTATTTCATGATACATCAAGACGTTTGTTTAATGGAGATAGCGTTTTATCCCATCGCGGTTCCTGTAAATGGAAACTTATCCAACTATGTGAGGATAACAATATATATAAATATATATATAGACATCACTAGATGTTGTAGACTTCTATCTAGTAGAAGTTTTATGCATGCGCAGCACAAAAGAGCGATGCTGAATAGTGGTGTACAGTACACAAAGGTATCGCATGGCACTGCAATGGGGTCCAACGAGGACCCAGCTTTAAACTATCTAGAACTTGTGAGGAAGGGGTCCTAGCACCAAAGCTTTTAACACAAACAGGATTTCCCAAAGCCTCCCCTAGCCCCATTGCCACAACACTACAGGGGCACTTTAATAGTACAATGCTGCCAATCCTGTGACAAAAACAGGAATAACAATGAGGTAACATTTAAGCCGAATTTATACCTCTGGTCTGTCAGAACAGCAATGCCTCATCTGTATATTGTAAGAACAGGTACAACGTTTTATTCCCGTTTTCACCTAGCTGCTTCCCTAAGCAATGGTTACCACATCCCGATAGCCTAACTAAATTAGTTTATATATTGGTACAGAGAGGTTTGGATGTCTTATAAAAAGCCATTAGAGATGGAGGTTTATCCCATCGCGGTTCCTGTAATTGTAAACTTGTAAACTTAATCCAATGATGTGAGGATAACTATATATACGGACATCACTGGATATTGAACTGGGGGATGCTTTATGCATGCACAGCACCAAAGAGTGATGCTGAATAGTGGTGTTTCTGACACAGAGGTGGCACATGGCACTGCTATGGGGTCCGACGAGGACACAACTTCAAACTATTTGAAACTTGTGGTGTAGGGGGGGTAGCTCCAAACCCTATGACCCGAACATTTATCTCCAAAGTGTCCTTTAACTCCCCTGCCCTCCAGATCCACATCACTACAGGAGAACTGTAACAGAACAATGTTACCAATCCTAGGACAGAAACAGTAATTACAATTGAATAACATTAAAGTCTAATTTAAACCTCTGGAATGTCTGAAATGCAGTACCTTACCTCTATATTGTAAGATCAAGGTATCACTTTTTACATTTACAAAAAAAAGATGCTCTGGTTGTCACAGCCCCTCCCCTTTACTAGATTTACTATTTTGTTTTGTTTAAGGTCCGCAATTGTTATTGTTCAATATAACAGATATTTTGCAATGTCGTAAAGTGATCAAAACTATAGCCTTCATAGGGTTTGTCTCAGAATAGACATTGGTGAAAAACGCTAGTTTATATACTACCAATGTCTGGGGTTCAGCCTCTGTGACCTCCAGCAATCTCTAGACAAAGTGGCAGCAGCGCTAGAAAAATGCTGTGCCACTATGTCTCCAGTTGGCTCGGCATGGCTTTCTTCAGAGGCTGCATGGTCAGCCCATTATAGTCAATGGCCATACATGGGATTTCCGCAGAATGCCAAGTATCACGATGCTTCATCTAATCTACTGGCCGGCAGGGACACAGCGGTGGGACCTCTGCCCATGATATATTAAAGGCATATCTTAGTAAAATACCACTTATGTCCAGGCTAAGGCAACCCCTTTAAGTAATGCATGACTTGCACTCTTCTCGGTAAGAGACGAAACCCATACAGGTTATATATTGGTCTATGCATTATGAACATACTGGGACTTGTAGTCTAGAGCTGGCAATAAACCTGGGTAGGACCAGTATATAAAAGAACACCATAGGGGGGGGGGGGCGGTTACCAGGGTCTTAGACATGAAAACTTTCGAGATCACTTCAAGACATTCTAATGAATGAATGGAAATATACTCCAATCTGCTGGCTGTGAAAATCGTATGCACAGCTCTCAACTTTCCCGAGGAATTTACTGGAAAGGGTTGGGTTCTGGAAAGAAACGAAAAGTAAAACTTGGATATAATAGAGTCAAAGAAATACTGAAGAAATCAAATCCACCCTTCCCCCATGTTCTGTTGCACTCCACCCAGATCATAATCAAGAACATAATATATCACTGAAACCCACAGACGCAAAACTCTAAAATTATCAGTAACAAGCAAAGTAACAAGACAAACTATTACCTTCTGCCAAAGAGGCAAAACTAAACCTGAAAGTGAAAACACTGTAGATGCATCAATGATACTGAGATGATGGCAGCTTCTAATCACAAATCAAAAGCAGCTACAAAATGTGCAAATCATGTGTCACTCTCCAGCCGAGCAAATCCTCTAAGTAGTAAGAATCATGTTCATAGGCGTTAGTATTAAAGTAGTTATACAGTATTCTTCTACATAGGGGGCAGTATTAGGGCGTGAAGTGACGGAATTTTTCCACTGCAATAGTTGCTGCAAATTCGCGGCAATTACACAACGAATCTGCAGCAACAATTGCATATTTGACAGGTAATTCAGACGTTGCGGATATCACAGCGGACGTGCCGCAGATTTCAGCCTTTGCATTGCAACGGCTGAAATCTGCAGTTAAAATCCGCTGCTTCTCAGCAACATAATATGCAGGCTGCGGAGGGGAAATTCTGCACCGCTTCCTAAATTCGACACTGTTATTTTCCGCAACGTCTGAACTAAGTAACCTAAAAAGGTAGAGAAACCAATATAAAAAACGGCTGCTGCGGATATCCACTGCGGACTGTCCGCAGCTGAAGTCAACAGCAATTCCTCCATATCTGAATGTGCCCTTATAGTAGTTATATTCTTGTATATAGGGGCAGTATTATCGTAGCTATATTCTAGTATATAGGGGGCAGTATTATAGTAGTTATATTCTTGTATATAGGAGGCAGTATTATAGTAGTTATATTCTAGTATATAGGGGGCAGTATTATAGTAGTTATATTCTTGTATATAGGAGCAGTATTATAATAGTTATATTCTTGTATATAGGAGCAGTATTATAGTAGTTATATTCTTGTATATAGGAGCAGTATTATAGTAGTTATATTCTTGTACATAGGAGGCAGTATTATAGTAGTTATATTCTTATATATAGGAGCAGTATTATAATAGTTATATTCTTGTATATAGGAGCAGTATTATAGTAGTTATATTCTTGTATATAGGAGCAGTATTATAGTAGTTATATTCTTGTACATTGGGGGCAGTATTATAGTAGTTATATTCTTGTACATAGGGGGGCAATATTATAGTAGTTATATTCTTGTATGTAGGAGCAGTATTATAGTAGTTATATTCTTGTATATAGGAGGCAGTATTATAGTAGCTATATTCTTGTATATAGGAGCAGTATTATAGTAGTTATATTCTTGTATATAGGGGCAATATTATAGTAGTTATATTCTTGTATATAGGGGCAGTATTATAGTAGTTATATTCTTGTATATAGGGGCAGTATTATAGTAGTTATATTATTGTATATAGGAGCAGTATTATAGTAGTTATATTCTTGTACATAGGGGCAGTATTATAGTAGTTATATTCTTGTATATAGGAGGCAGTATTATAGTAGTTATATTCTTGTATATAGGAGGCAGTATTATAGTAGATATATTCTTGTATATAGGAGCAGTATTATAGTAGTTATATTCTTGTATATAGGGGCAGTGTTATAGTAGTTATATTCTTGTATATAGGAGCAGTATTATAGTAGTTAGATTCTTGTATATAGGGAGCAGTATTATAATAGTTATATTCTTGTGTATAGGAGGCAGTATTATAGTACTTATATTCTTGTATATAGGGGCAGTATTATAGTAGTTATATTCTTGTATATAGGGGGCAGTATTATAGTAGTTATATTCTTGTATATAGGGGCAGTATTATAGTAGTTATATTCCTGTATATAGGAGGCAGTATTATAGTAGTTATATTCTTGAATATAGGGAGCAGTATTATAGTAGTTATATTCTTCTATATAGGAGGCAGTATTATAGTAGTTATATTCTTGTATATAGGAGGCAGTATTATAGTAGTTATATTCTTGTATATAGGAGCAGTATTATAGTAGTTATATTCTTCTATATAGGAGGCAGTATTATAGTAGTTATATTCTTGAATATAGGGAGCAGTATTATAGTAGTTATATTCTTCTATATAGGGGCAGTATTATAGTAGTTATATTCCTGTATATAGGAGGCAGTATTATAGTAGTTATATTCTTGTATATAGGGAGCAGTATTATAGTAGTTATATTCTTCTATATAGGAGGCAGTATTATAGTAGTTATATTCTTGAATATAGGGAGCAGTATTATAGTAGTTATATTCTTCTATATAGGGGCAGTATTATAGTAGTTCGATTCTTGTATATAGGGAGCAGTATTATAGTCGTTATATTCTTGTATATAGGAGCAGTATTATAGTAGTTAGATTCTTGTATATAGGGAGCAGTATTATAGTAGTTATATTCTTGTATATAGGGAGCAGTATTATAGTAGTTATATTCTTGTATATAGGGGGCAGTATTATAGTAGTTATATTCTTGTATATAGGAGCAGTATTATAGTAGTTATATTCTTGTATATAGGGGGTAGTATTATAGTAGTTATATTCTTGTATATAGGGGGGCAGTATTATAGTAGTTATATTCCTGTATATAGGGGGCAGTATTATAGTAGTTATATTCTTGTATATAGGAGCAGTATTATAGTAGTTATATTCTTGTATATAGGGGCAGTATTATCGTAGTTATATTCTTATATATAGGAGCAGTATAAGGGCATGGCCAGACGTGGTGGTATTGCAGTGGAATTCTCCAGCGCCCGTTTTTTACATTTGTTTTAATACATTTTTAGGCAAGTTAGTTCAGATGTTGCGGAAAACTCCGCTGCGGACCATAGGCTGCGGTGCGGAATTTTCCCTCCGCAGCATGCACTGTCTGTTGCGGAGAAGCAGAATTTCACTGCGGACTTCAGCCTTGCAATGCAAAAACTGAAATCTGTGGCAAGTCCGCTGTGTTTTCTGCAACGTCTGAATTACCTGTCAAATATGCAAATGTTGGTGCAGATTCGTTGCGTAATTGCCCCAAATCTGCACCAACAATTGCAGCGGAAAAACTCTACCACGTCTGGCCGTGCCCTTATAGTAGTTATATTCTTGTCTATAGGGAGCAGTATTATAGTAGTTATATTTTTGTATATAGGGGGCAGTATTATAGTAGTTATATTCCTGTATATAGGAGGCTGTATTATAGTAGTTATATTCTTGTATATAGGGGCAGTATGACAGTAGTTATATTCTTGTATATAGGAGCAGTATTATAGTAGTTATATTCTTGTATATAGGGGCAGTATGACAGTAGTTATATTCTTGTATATAAGGAGCAGTATTATAGTAGTTATATTTTTGTATATAGGGGCAGTATTATAGTAGTTATATTCTTGTACGTAGAAGTATTATAGTAGTTATATTCTTGTATATAGGGGGCAATATTATAGTAGTTATATTCTTGTATATAAGGGGCAGTATTATAGTAGTTATATTTTTGTATATAGGGGGTAGTATTATAGTAGTTATATTCTTGTATATAGGGGGCAGTATTATAGTAGTTATATTTTTGTATATAGGGGCAGTATTATAGTAGTTATATTCTTGTATATAGGGGCAGTATTGTGGAAGATATATATTCTTGTATATAGGAGGCAGTATTATAGTAGTTATATTCTTGTATATAGTGGGCAGTATTATAGTAGTTATATTCTTGTATATAGGGGACAGTATTATAGTAGTTATATTCTTGTAAATAGGGGGCAATATTATAGTAGTTATATTCTTGTATATAGGGGGCAGTATTATAGTAGTTATATTTTTGTATATAGGGGGCAGTATAAGGGCATGACCACACGTGGCGGATTTCCTCCGCAACTGTCCGCATCAATGCCGCACAGAATCTGCGTTGCAGATTCTGCTGCGGATCTGCACAAAATGTGCAGTAAATTGATGCGGACTAGCTGCTGCGGACTGCGGTAAAAGTACTTCCCTTCTCTGTATCAGTGCAGGATAGAGAGAAGGGACAGCACTTTCCCTTGTGAAAGTCAAAGAAATTCATACTTACCGCCCGTTGTCTTGGTGACGCGTCCCTCCTTCGGCATCCAGCCCGATCTCCCTGGATGACGCGGCAGTCCATGTGACCGCTGCAGCCTGTTATTAGCCTGTGATTGGCTGCAGCCGTCACTTAGACTGAAACGTCATCCTGGGAGGCCGGACTGGAGACAGAAGCAGGGAGTTCTCGGTAAGTATGAACTTCATTTTTTTTTACAGATACATGTATATTGGGATCGGTAGTCACTGTCCCGGGTGCAGAAACAGTTACTGCCGATCGCTTAACTCTTTCAGCACCCTGGACAGTGACTATTTACAGAAGTCTCCTAGCAACGCTCCCGTCATTACGGGAGCCCCATTGACTTCCTCAGTCTGGCTGTAGACCTAGAAATACATAGGTCCAGCCAGAATGAAGAAATGTCAAGTTAAAAAAGCAAGACGGATCCGCAGCACACATAACATGTGCATGACAGCTGCGGACTTCATTGCGGAACTTAGAATCTCCATTGAAGTCAATGGAGAAATTCCGCCATGAGTCCGCCACTGCTCCGCAACAGACAGAGCATGCTGCGGACACCAAACTCCGCTCCGCAGCCTATGCTCCGCAGCGGAATTTTACGCATCGTCTAAACGAACACTGCTAAATTAAAGTGTAAGTCAATGGACAAACGGCTCCGCTGCGGATTAACGCTGCGGAGTGTCCGCAGCGGAATTTAAGTGAAATTCCGCCACGTGTGAACCCAGCCTTATAGTAGTTATAGTCTTGTATATAGGGGGCAGTATTATAGTAGTTATATTTTTGTATATAGGGGCAGTATTATAGTAGTTATATTCTTGTATATAGGGGGCAGTATTGTAGTAGTTATATTCTTGTATATAGGAGGCAGTATTATAGTAGTTATATTCTTGTATATAGTGGGCAGTATTATAGTAGTTATATTCTTGTATATAGGGGACAGTATTATAGTAGTTATATTCTTGTATATAGGAGGCAGTATTATAGTAGTTATATTCTTGTATATAGGAGGCAGTATTATAGTAGTTATATTCTTGTATATAGGAGCAGTATTATAGTAGTTATATTCTTGTATATAGGGGGCAGTATTATAGTAGTTATATTCTTGTATATAGGGGGCAGTATTATAGTAGTTATATTCTTGTATATAGGAGCAGTATTATAGTAGTTATATTCTTGTACATAGGGGGCAGTATTATAGTAGTTATATTCTTGTACATAGGGGGCAGTATGACAGTAGTTATATTCTTGTATATAAGGAGCAGTATTATAGTAGTTATATTTTTGTATATAGGGGCAGTATTATAGTAGTTATATTCTTGTATATAGGGGGCAGTATTATAGTAGTTATATTCTTGTATATAGGAGGCAGTATTATAGTAGTTATATTCTTGTATATAGGGGCAGTATTATAGTAGTTATATTCTTGTATGTAGGGGGTAGTATTATAGTAGTTATATTCTTGTATATAGGGAGCAGTATTATAGTAGTTATATTTTTGTATATAGGGGCAGTATTATAGTAGTTATATTCTTGTATATAGGGGCAGTATTGTGGAAGATATATATTCTTGTATATAGGGGGCAGTATTATAGTAGTTATATTTTTGTATATAGGGGGCAGTATTATAGTAGTTATATTCTTGTATATAGGGGGCAGTATTATAGTAGTTATATTCTTGTATATAGGAGGCAGTATTATAGTAGTTATATTCTTGTATATAGGGGCAGTATTATAGTAGTTATATTCTTGTATGTAGGGGGTAGTATTATAGTAGTTATATTCTTGTATATAGGGAGCAGTATTATAGTAGTTATATTTTTGTATATAGGGGCAGTATTATAGTAGTTATATTCTTGTATATAGGGGCAGTATTGTGGAAGATATATATTCTTGTATATAGGGGGCAGTATTATAGTAGTTATATTTTTGTATATAGGGGGCAGTATTATAGTAGTTATATTCTTGTATATAGTGGGCAGTATTATAGTAGTTATATTCTTGTATATAGGGGACAGTATTATAGTAGTTATATTCTTGTATATAGGAGGCAGTATTATAGTAGTTATATTCTTGTATATAGGAGGCAGTATTATAGTAGTTATATTCTTGTATATAGGAGCAGTATTATAGTAGTTATATTCTTGTACATAGGGGGCAGTATTATAGTAGTTATATTCTTGTATATAGAGCGCAGTATTATAGTAGTTATATTCTTGTACATAGGGGGCAGTATTATAGTAGTTATATTCCTGTATATAGGAAGCAGTATTATAGTAGTTATATTCTTGTACATAGGAAGCAGTATTATGGTTGTTATATCCTTGTATATAGGGGGCAGTATTATAGTAGTTATATTCTTGTATATAGGGGGCAGTATTATAGTAGTTATATTCTTGTAAATAGGGGGCAATATTATAGTAGTTATATTCTTGTATATAGGGGGCAGTATTATAGTAGTTATATTCTTGTACATAGGGGGCAGTATTATAGTAGTTATATACCTGTATATAGGAAGCAGTATTATAGTAGTTATATTCTTGTACATAGGAGGCAGTATTATGGTTGTTATATCCTTGTATATAGGGGGCAGTATTATAGTAGTTATATTCTTGTATATAGGGGGCAGTATTATAGATGTTATATTCTTGTAAATAGGGGGCAATATTATAGTAGTTATATTCTTGTATATAGGGGGCAGTATTATAGTAGTTATATTTTTGTATATAGGGGGCAGTATTATAGTAGTTATAGTCTTGTATATAGGGGGCAGTATTATAGTAGTTATATTTTTGTATATAGGGGCAGTATTATAGTAGTTATATTCTTGTATATAGGGGGCAGTATTATAGTAGTTATATTCTTGTATATAGGGGGAAGTATTATAGTAGATATATTCTTGTATATAGGGGGTAGTATTATAGTAGTTATATTCTAGTATATAGGAGGCAGTATTATAGTAGTTATATTCTTGTATATAGGAGCAGTATTATAGTAGTTATATTCTTGTATATAGGAGCAGTATTATAGTAGTTATATTCTTGTATATAGGGAGAAGTATTATAGTAGATATATTCTTGTATATAGGGGGTAGTATTATAGTAGTTATATTCTTGTATATAGGGAACAGTATTATAGTAGTTATATTCTTGTATATAGGGGGCAGTATTATAGTAGTTATATTCTTGTATATAGGGGCAGTATTATAGTAGTTATATTCTAGTATATAGGAGGCAGTATTATAGTAGTTATATTCTTGTATATAGGGGGTAGTATTATAGAAGTTATATTCTTGTATATAGGAGCAGTATTATAGTAGATATATTCCTGTATATAGGAGCAGTATTATAGTAGTTATATTCTTGTATATAGGGGCAGTATTATAGTACTTATATTCTTGTATATATGGGCAGTATAAGGGCATGCCCACACGTGGCGGATTTCCTCTTCAACTGTCCGCATCAATGCCGCACAGAATCTGCGTTGCAGATTCTGCGGCGGATCTGCCCAAAATGTGCAGTAAATTGATGCGGACTAGCTGCTGCGGACTGCGGGAAAAGTGTTTCCCTTCTCTCTATCAGTGCAGGATAGAGAGAAGGGACAGCACTTTTCCTAGTGAAAGTAAACGAATTTCATATTTACCGGCCGTTGTCTTGGTGACGCGTCCCTCTTTCGGCATCCAGCCCGATCTCCCTGGATGACGCGGCAGTCCATGTGACCACTGCAGCCTGTGATTGGCTGCAACCGTCACTTAGACTGAAACGTCATCCTGGGAAGCCGGACTGGAGACAGAAGCAGGGAGTTCTCGGTAAGTATGAACTTCTATTTTTTTGACAGGTTGCTGTATATTGGGATCGGTAGTCACTGTCCAGGGTGCAGAAACAGTCACTGCCGATCGCTTAACTCTTTCAGCACCCTGGACAGTGACTATTTACTGACGTCTCCTAGCAACGCTCCCGTAATTACGGGAGCCCCATTGACTTCCTCAGTCTGGCTGTAGACCTAGAAATACATAGGTCCAGCCAGAATGAAGAAATGTCATGTCAAAAAAGCAAGACGCATCCGCAGCGCACATAACATGTGCATGACAGCTGCGGACTTCATTGCGGAATTTAGAATCTCCATTGAAGTCAATGGAGAAATTCCGCCATGAGTCCGCAACAGCCATTGCATGCTGCGGACACCAAATTCCGCACCGCAGCCTATGCTCCACAGCGGAATTTTACGCATCGTCTAAACGAACACTGCTAAATAAAAGTGGAAGTCAATAGAGAAACGGCTCCGCTGCGGATTAACGCTGCGGAGTGTCCGCTGCGGAATTCAAGAGGAAATCCGCCACATCTGGCCATGCCCTTATAGTAGTTTATATTCTTGTATATAGGGGACAGTATTATAGTAGTTATATTCTTGTATATAGGGGCAGTATTATAGTAGTTATATTCTTGTATATAGGGGGCAGTATTATAGTAGTTATATTCTTGTATATGGGGCAGTATTATAGTAGTAATATTCTTGTATATAGGGGCAGTATTATAGTAGTTATATTCTTGTATATAGGGGGCAGTATTATAGTACTTATATTCTTGTATATAGGAGCAGTATTATAGTAGTTATATTCTTGTATATAGTGGGCAGTATTATAGTAGTTATATTCTTGTATATAGGGGGCAGTATTATTGTAGTTATATTCTTGTATATAGGGGCAGTATTATAGTAGTTATATTCTTGTATATAGGGGCATTATAGTAGTTATATTCTTGTATATAGGGGTAGTATTATAGTAGTTATATTCTTGTATATAGGGGGCAGTATTATAGTAGTTATATTCTTGTACATTGTGGTAGTATTATAGTAGTTAGATTCTTGTATATAGGGTGCAGTATTATAGTAGTTATATTCTTGTACATAGGGGGCAGTATTATAGTAGTTATATTCTTGTATATAGGAGGCAGTATTATAGTAGTTGTTTTCTTGTATATAGGGGCAGTATTATAGTAGTTATATTTTTGTATATAGGGGGCAGTATTATAGTAGTTATATTCTTGTATATAGGAGGCAGTATTATAGTAGTTATATTCTTGTATATAGGGAGCAGTATTATAGTAGTTATATTCTTGTATATAGGAGCAGTATTATAGTAGTTATATTCTTGTATATAGGAGCAGTATTATAGTAGTTATATTCTTGTATATAGGGGGCAGTATTATAGCAGTTATATTCTTGTATATAGGGAGCAGTATTAGATAGATATGAGATAGATAGATAGATAGATAGATAGATAGATAGATAGATAGATAGATAGATAGATAGATAGATTTTTGCTTTGGTAATATAAATGATGGTTTAATGTTACATATAAAACATAGTATCAGCAGAATGGTTCTAGAACATTAGAACATTTATTTGTTACAATGTAACACTGAATGATGAGACAGCAGGTTGCACTCCACCAGTTTACATCACAGTGGATTAGTGAACAATGTAGTGACTGTTTCCTATCTCCATGTGGTGTAGGGACGGTTGTCAGGTGATGGAGGAGGCTCCACCAAGTTCAGAAATACGCAAGAACGTCTATAAACACAAGGTCATCCGGTGTTTGGCTGCTGCATAACACAAAGTGCCACGTCCTGCAGTGACATCGACCTCAGTGTGGTCCTAACAAGTCCTCGGTAGACAGGCCGCCTGGTCATCAATACGAGTTTACCTTCTGGATCTGCCTTTTTGAAGGCTACAATGTTGATTTAGTATATTTCCAAAATAGTTGGGTGACAACAGTAATGGCTGCCATCTCTGTTCCAATAAAGAAACCCCTATCAGAGCAGTGATGGCAGCCATGTTTGTTGTCATGGGTGTTGTCATTCTGCTTTGAAAAGATCTTGAGAGCCAAATCTGCCGCCTTATCCAATAATACAGGAGGTAATGGAAATAGGGCAGGTTTGTCACTTGGTATATAACCTCCTATACATTGTACATTGTGTTGCTAGGTTATTCGGAGGATGTGGTCGCTGTTCTTCAGAACTCAGGTGAGCGTATAATGTGCGAGAGCGATAACACTCATAATGGCGGCTCAAGTCACCATCAAGCACTTTATATGCATGAGAGACACTCATAGCCGGCTGTATCCATGATCAGATATATCCAAAGATTAGAGGGAAAGTGTGGGTCATGCAAGATAAAAGGAGACCTCTCCATAAAAAACAGTCTATCTATTTACCTAATAGATAGAGAGATAACAGGAAGAGAGGGAGAGCGAGAGCGAGCGTGAGATAATAGAGATAGATAGATAGATAGATAGATAGATAGATAGATAGATAGATAGATAGATAGATAGATAGATAGATAGATAGATAGATAGATGTATCTTCTATCTGTCCCGTTCTGGAGGTATGTGGACCCACTGGGCCGTACTGCCGTAGAGGGATAGCAGCTGGCCACACAGTGTACCAAGTAAAGTCTATAGTCCGAGTAAGGGTACCTGTGGTAGTTCAGACAGTAGCGATGGTTAGGCTTGGATGGGACCTTGGCAGCAGACATCAGGCGTGGTGTAACACAGCAGACGTGATCGGTGGCACAACACGACTCCAACTCCCTAAGGTACAGGAACAAGGTAGCACGGGATACAGGTAGCAGGAATGGGAACACTGGGAACTGGAAAACACTAAGGGACTATTTGCAAGACTAACACGGGTAAACACAACAACGCTCAGGCAATGTGTGAAGGGGCAGGCCCCTTCTCATAGTCCAGGGTGATTAGACAATTCTAAACATGTGTGCGCGCTGGCCCTATAAGGCCGAGACTGAGCTCGCGTGCACACCCTAGTTGTCATTGCAGGCCAGGACGGCCACATGTGCTGGCATCTCAGGGAAGGAAGGTGTCGGCAGGATGAGAGGAGTCTGCGGCCGCGGATGTTACATCCACTGAGCCCGTCCACCACTCTGTTAAAAGCCGATCAGAAACGAAGCGGCATAGTGCTCACCTGGGCGCTTCTTCATTCATTCTTCATTTTAGTGATTGGTGGAGGTCTCAGTACTTGTACCCCCACTGTTCAAAGCTTCTGACATTCCATCTTCAAGTTTGGTGGAATGGACCACTCATCTACAGGCGATGTGGTGGAAAATAATCATCTTTGGTTGTCTACCCTGCCCAATAGTGTCTGAGCCTGTCATTAGATATTGCATTGTCAACAGATCCCATCAAATCATCATTGATCATTTGTATCCTACGAAAACTATTGTTGTGATTGCATGGAAATGTTCAGATCCGTAAATTAACCTTAAAAACATATTGAATGGAAGACCATGCATTAAAGTCTGTATTGAAGGTTGATGGTGCCAACCAGCAGAGGATTATTGTTTGAAAGATCTCAGATCATTATGTATGTTCATGTCTATGGAGAAGAAGATAGAGCACTTTACAGAACGGCTACATTTTTGGGTTCCATAGCAAGGAACCCAAAGGAGAGGAGATTAGGTGGAAGGGATGTCACTCATTAGAATACTCAGTAGACAGTCTGAACATCTCATGTAAGTCTACAGCTGTCTCTTCATGTGCTCACCTCCATATTGTCTACCCCAGAGATGACTAATTCTCTAATCTACATATACCTGATGGCCAAAATTATCCAGAAACCAATCTTGATATGAGCCACCCAGATCCCACCCTTGGTCCTGGGATACTCTACATTGCAAAAACTGCTGGATATGGTGAACACCAAACCCTTATCTGATGCCTCCAGACACATCCATAGGTAACATATGTGTCTGACACATTTTCCTGAGCACCAGTCTACATATACGATTGCGCCGTACAAGGTGGTGGACACTCCGAGAAGGTGGAGACCCAAGCCAACTGCTTTGACCTGTGCTTTAATCCTGCCTATCATATAAGTGCCAAGAATAGTTATATATAGTTTATTGAACCCTATGCAAGATTATTTGTGGTTAGAGACACTTGAGACATCTACCAGTCACCTAGGTACAATTCTCCATGACCAGGAACCTACCAACCACCACAAAATGAGCAGTGTAAACAGATCATGGGGCCACGTCAGAGCTGACCACAGATCACCAAGAATTACAAACCGTTGCGTGACAGATTTAAAAACTTATACTATACTATTTTTATGTAACCAAATTGTAGAATTTTTGAAAATTTTCTCCAGCGACTTCTCCTAAAAACCTGCAGGCCGGTTTGTAAAGTGATAATTTTCTCATCTTTGTCTGGATGACACAGCAGGAATAATCTGGTAGGTGGTCCGGATAAGAGCATTATTAATAATGAGATAAGATTAGAGAGCAGACCCTCAGTGCTTACACAGCAGGCCCGTACAACCCTAGCACCATGATAGTGGCAGGACCAGGACTGGGTTGGCTGGTCCCGTTATCTTATCTGCAGATAACAATTATAGACTCCTGTGTGGAGCAGAGCTCTGTGAGGTCGATTCAGCGATTTTGGGTCACGTTACAATTGACATGTTGACTGGTACCCCTTAAATCCATCCATGCCCTACATTACAAGAAAAGCAGTTAGGAAGAACCAAATGTGTTGCCCAGCTTAGATAACCCATTTTCATTCACCCTATTAGAGAATTGTGAGTTATTAGAGGGGGTCTTCTGTTCAGGATCTTCATCCCTTGTCTAGAATGGCGAGCGGTTACAAAGAGCGTCTCTCGTTCTGGAGGACCTGTCCTGTCCAGTAATACACAGCTATCCAATTGATATTGATGGACACTGTGTAATGCTTAATTTCTCCTGTGGTGGTGCTGCAGGGAAATTTAACATTTATTGCCAGGTTTCCCCACAGGATAAAGCTGATCGCTGGGGGTCCCAACAGTGGCACACTTTGTAATCTGCGTAATGTCAAGGTGTCAAGGGACCCTTCTAGCAAGTAGGGATTGTACAAAGCAGGAAACGCATTTAAGGTCCGACTGACGCTCTACATCCTTCACCTCTAACTTAATACATAGGGTCACTGATTGGTGGGGCAAGTCACTCGCCTTTATAACGCCGCCTTTTTTGGTCTTCTGAACAGCAGTTTGTTTAGCATGTGGAGAGAGGAGGGGATGAGGATCAATAAATGTGCTCCACCTATAAGTGAGCCCCCTTGGTCACTCAAAAAAAAGACTCGTGGCTTAATACTTGGCGAAGCGATTCACTTGCACATAGTGGCCGCATCATTTTGGTCTTCTGTACAGCAGCTAGTTTGGTTCTGAACGCGAAGGTTGGGAGGGGATAAGGAGTAATTGATGTGCCCTGATTCTCAGTAAGCCCTTATGGTCGCATGAAAGAGGGCTCATGCGACACCCCCAGATTCCTGATATATGAGTCCCCTATATGCTTCTGACCACCAGTGAGCCACTGCTTGGTAAGGCAAGTCACTTGCATATAGCGCCCTCTACACTTTAGTCCTTGATAAAAACTTTCTTGGGAGTCTAGATATTTTAACTTAAAGGCGTCTTCCAGGTTTCTGACTCCCTTTAATCCCTGGATGCCCAGTAGCCTCGATTTTCATAAATTCTGACTTTGTCAGGAGATTACCCGTATCTGGTGTGTGCTGCCAGTCGCCCAGTCAACTTTACTGCTGAATGAGCACACACAACATTTCAGCAAAGTAATTTAAGCCCAGCAACTCAATGTTATGAGCCGTGATTTACTGATCTGATTGTAAGAGATTAGATTTATCCCTCCAAATCATCTAATCTGCTAAAGGGTAAAGTGCGGCAGCTGTCGGGGCGGATGGCAGGGGATTCAAGAAATTGCTCAAACATGTTACAATTGGTAAAATCCTATGTCCAGGGGCAAGGTCAGACGGCTAAGGACATCGGTGATAATTAGACTCATTTCATGCACACAGATTCTCTGCCCCAATTATTGTTAAGACGATGGTCTATGCAAAAACTGGTACCACTTTTTACTGTATTAAAATGAAATCCTGTCTCATCACCAACTCAATAACTTATAAATCCCCCCCAGCAGTCAGATAATAGGGAAGTGGCCACTGGAAAGGTGTACAAACCCTGTAAATAACACATTGAGCTCTGCTACAACTATATGTGCACTTTTACTTCGGAAACAAGCAATAACAAAATGTATTTTGCTATTCAACAACTCTAGCTATATATGGGCTGTTTAAGAACAAAGATGTGACGGGAATTGCTGTATGCAATATGTGTATATAGCTCAGCGAGCTCCCAGCTATGTTTACAATATGATTGTCTAGTGTCACATACGATTCCGGTCAAACAAGTCTCTGACAAGAAGGAAATGCAGAACTGTGTCACTATAGACACTACACAAGTCATGCATCACGGATATATAGCACGGTTGACCACACACTGACTTGGTGGACAAGCTGAGATTTCCCCTCCGGACAAGAATATAACTACTATAATACTGCCCCCTATGTACAAGAATATAACTACTATAAGGGCGGGTTCACACATGGCGGAATTTCACTTAAATTCCGCTGCGGACACTACGCAGCGTTAATCCGCAGCGGAGCCGTTTCTCCATTGACTTTCACTTTAATTTAGCAGTGTTCGTTTACACGATGCGTACAATTCCGCTGCGGAGCATAGGCTGCGGAGCGGAATTTGGTGTCCGCAGCATGCTCTGTCTGTTGCGGAGCAGTGGCGGACTGGTTGCGGACTCATGGCGGAATTTCTCCATTGACTTCAATGGAGAGTCAAAATTCCGCAATGAAGTCCGCAGATCTTATGTGTGCTGCGGAGCGTATTGTTTTTACTACCATGACATTTCTTCATTCTGGCTGGACCTATGTATTTCTAGGTCTACAGCCAGACTGAGGAAGTCAATGGGGCTCCCGTAATGACGGGAGCGTTGCTAGGAGACGTCTGTAAATAGTCACTGTCCAGGGTGCTGAAAGAGTTAAGCGATCGGCAGTAACTGTTTCTGCACCCGGGACAGTGACTACCGATCTCAATATACATGTATCTGTAAAAAAAAATATAAGTTCATACTTACCGAGAACTCCCTGCGTCTGTCTCCAGTCCGGCCTCCCAGGATGACGTTTCAGTGTAAGTGACGGCTGCAGCCAATCACAGGCCAAGCACAGGCTGCAGCGGTCACATGGACTGGAGCGTCATCCAGGGAGGTCGGGCCGGATGCCGAAAGAGGGACGCGTCACCAAGACAACGGCCGGTAAGTATGAATTTCTTTGACTTTCACTAGGGAAAGTGCTGTCCCTTCTCTCTATCCTGCACTGAATAGGGAGAAGAGAAGCACTTTTCCTGCAGTCCGCAGCGGCCAGTCCGCATCAATTTTCTGCACATTTTGTGCAGATCCGCTGCAGAATCTGCAACGCAGATTCTGTGCGGCATTGATGCGGACAGTTGCGGAGGAATTCCGCCATGTGTGGTCATGCCCTAATACTGCCACCTATATTCAAGAATATAACTACTATAATACTGCCCCCTATGT
Organism: Rhinoderma darwinii; assembly: GCF_050947455.1. Classification (NCBI taxonomy): domain Eukaryota; kingdom Metazoa; phylum Chordata; class Amphibia; order Anura; family Rhinodermatidae; genus Rhinoderma; species Rhinoderma darwinii. Next base: position 15,828,999 of record NC_134687.1, on the reverse strand, counting down.
ACAAGAATATAACTACTATAATACTGCCCCCTATGTACAAGAATATAACTACTATAATACTGCCCCCTATGTACAAGAATATAACTACTATAATACTGCCACCTATATACAAGAATATAACTACTATAATACTGCCACCTATATACAAGAATATAACTACTATAATACTGCCCCCTATGTACAAGAATATAACTACTATAATACTGCCCCTATATACAAGAATATAACTACTATAATTATCTTTTTTATTTGAAAACTTGCAACAAATTATTACAATACCTTTGCAATACACTCATAACAGATAAAGAAAATAAACATTTGTCTCTTAATAACATCACAATAATTAAACAAACCATAATATATGAATATTGCTCCAGTATAGATTGTTTCAACTATTTTTCATGATATTATTCTAGACAGTATTACAGGAGAGTTCTTCTTTATTGGTGACCGGGCAGCATCGCGCACACCACAGATAGTACACGGTCACCACATTTATGACGTATAGTGAACCTCTATGATATGAACGGAGTTCGGGGTAGAAGTCTCCATACAGCAGCAAAGAGCTTCACTGTCCCACTAGATGTGGTGACTGCAGGGACACAGCAGGGACATTACTCTGTACATAAGTCTCTTGTATAAAGATGTCATTGGTTTTGTCGTCAGACAGACGCTGGAATATCGCATGCCGCCTGCTCCTATTCTTCGGACTGTTCACATTGATGGAGGTGATTTTCAGCCTCATCTTGGTTACATGTCTTTCCTACTTTTTTTCCTTCTTCCACTGCTATGTCCTGTAACACCCCATCTTTTGGTGGACATTGGGGGGTCAGCGTCTTCATCCTGAGGTTCGTCATCTGGGTTGTGTGAGGAGACTTGCTCCATCTCTGCTTCTTCTTCCTGGTCATCTTCCCCCAGCGCACAGTAACGTCCCCCAGTTATCGCCAGCACTGGAGACTCCGGTGATTTCTTTGCAGCAGTGATTTTTTTCCTAGAAGAATCATCTGTTTTACTTCTCCTTTTAACCGTCTGAAATCCCTCCTCATCGATACTGGTCGCTGTGGCTGGATCAGCTGGTTTTTTACTGGTCGCTTCGGCTGGCCCAGCTGGTTTTTTACTGGTCGCTGCGGCTGGATCAGCTGGTTCCTTACTGGTGTCGGGCAGATGTTTGGTGACAGAGTGACTGGATATTTTGCTTTTAGCATGACCTCTATTTTCAGTGGCTGGTGACACTTGTGCAGCATCCATAGATGGGACATTCGTCTCTGGAGCAGGGTCTCTGGTACTTTGGCTCACATCCTCGCTGGGACTTCCAGGTTCTGGGGTTGTATCTACACATATGGAGACATCCTCCTGGTCTTCCTCCATGGCTCCTTTAAAGGTCTCCTCCTTATTATGCTCTGCATGCGGACACTCCCGGAATGTATGTCCAGGTCCTAAGCACAGGTTACAGATGACAGGTCCTGTACAATCATCCTTCACATGCCCAAACTGACCACATAGTGAGCACTTAATACGGGAACAGTTGAATGCCAGGTGTCTGCCCCCACATCTATGGCACAGTCGCGGTTGACCAGGGTAGTAACATATGCCTCTCTCCGAGCCCAGGTAGAAGGAGTGCGGCAGATGTCTGGTCACTCCATTCTCCTGAACCAGCTGGATCTTGACAGAATATCCTCCATTCCAGATCTCCTCCTCATCATAGATCTTTGTTGGCAGCCTCTTCACCTCACAATATCTGCTCAACCAGTGCTGCAAATCTGCCAGAGCCACCACCTCAGACTGGAACAGGACGGTGGCAGTGACTACCTGGGGTTTAGTCAGCTGGATGACATGTAGATGCTCCCACATCGCGTGCTCCTTTGTATCATTATAAATACTCCAGAATAAATCTAGACTATATTGCAGCTTGAAACTGATGTCATAATTCCTGCTGGAGGGAACGTGGATCAGAGCGAACACCTCAGAAGCTTTAAACTTCATAAACTCCTTCAACAAAACTTTCCCAATGTAGAGTCTGGAGGGGAGGTTTTCCTCTGGTCCTGAGTACCTGATTCTGACCGCGTTCCTCCTCTGAGGTGGGGGGTTAGTCGGTCTTGTGACGCTGGAGAACAGTCTCCTGTACTGAGGTCTGTCAGCAGGTGGGTCAGGACTGGACCTCTCCTCAGCTGATTGTACTGCAGATCCTCCTGTGTCTGCTCCTGATCGCTGTGTAACCTGCACTCCATTCACTGACACTGCGGACGGCTGAACCTCCAGAACAGGGTCTGCAATATCCGCCTCAGCCTGTGCCGCTGGTTCATCAGATAGACTGTCAATCACCGCGCTGAGCGAGGTCTCACTTACAATGTCAGTATATGTGGCACTTTCTTGCTCACTCCCAGGAGTGCCACTCGCATTCACTTCATCAGTACTGCACATAGAGTCTACTGCAGTTAACCCCTCGTCAGCTGGCACACATTTCTCTGCAGCTTTAGCAGCATTTGTGTTGGCTGATTGCACAGACCCCACACATGATGAGAGATGTGATCCTCCAGCCACTGCACTCTCATATCTTCCAGGGTTTCCCTGTGCCACAATATTATACACAGTCTTATAGTCAGTGTCTTTTTTTGCAATGATATTTTTTCTCTTCACAGTTTGGGCTCTGGTCTCCCTTTTGTTCTCAATTGCCCGGTTCTTTATTTTGGGTACTGTGCATGATTCTTTCTGCAATCTCTCCTTCAATATCACCAGCTCACGTGTGCAAACATCCAGACACTCACATTTCATCAGCTTTGCCTTTGGATCAGTCTCTTGGTTAATTTCAGTTCTCAATTTGCGAACTTGCATTTCCATCTTAAAGATATTTTTCTTTGTCATTTTTGTGTACAATTCACCAACATTATGAGATTCAGTTGACTCACCAGCCACCATTTCCAGATCATCACCTCCACCATCTCCATGCTGCAGGTCAAACTCCAGACTCTGGGCTTTCCCAGGATCATCAGCCCAGGACCCCTCCCCTCCACCTGGGTCAGAAGCCATGCATAGTCCTAACAGGGAGCTCACAAGCACACGTCTATCCTCTCCTATGGACAAGAATATAACTACTATAATACTGCCCCCTATGTACAAGAATATAACTACTATAATACTGCCCATATATACAAAAATATAACTACTATAATACTGCCCCCTATATACAAGAATATAACTACTATAATACTGCTCCCTATATACAAGAATATAACTACTATAATACTGCCCCTATATACAAGAATATAACTACTATAATACTGCCCCTATATACAAGTATATAACTACTATAATATAGCCCCCTATATACATTTATATAACTACTATAATACTACCCCTATATACAAGAATTTAACTACTATAATACTGCTCCTATATACAAGAATATATCTACTTTAATACTGCCCCCTATATACAAGAATATAACTACTATAATACTGTCCCCTATATACAAGAATATAACTACTATAATACGGCTCCTATATACAAGAATATAACTACTATACTACTGCCCCTATATACAAGAATATAACTACTATACTACTGCCCCTATATACAAGAATATAACTACTATACTACTGCTCCTATATACAAGAATATAACTACTATAATACTGCCCCCTATATACAAGAATATAACTACTATAATACTGCCCCCTATATACAAGAATATAATTACTATAATACTGCCCCCTATGTACAAGAATATAACTTCTATAATACTGCTCCTACATACAAGAAAATAACTACTTTAATACTGCTCTTATATATAAGAATATAACTACTATAATACTGCCCCCTATATACAAAAATATAACTACTATAATACTGCCCCTATGTACAAGAATATAACTACTATAATACTGCCCTATATACAAAAATCGAACTACTATAATACTACTCCTATATACAAGAATATAACTACTATAATACTGCCCCCTATATACAAGAATATAACTACTATAATACTGCCCCCTATATACAAGAATATAACTACTATAATACTGCCCACTATGTACAAGAATATAACTACTATAATACTGCCCCTATATACAAGAATATAACTACTATAATACTACTCAAATATACAAGAATATAACTACTATAATACTGCCCTATATACAAGAATATAACGACTATAATACTGCCCCCTATATACAAGAATATAACTACTATAATACTGCCCCCTATATACATGTATATAACTACTATAATACCACCCCTATATACAAGAAATTAACTACTATAATACTGCCCCCTATATACAAGAATATAACTACTATAATACTGCTCCTATATACAAGAATATAACTACTATAATACTGCCCTCTATATACAAGAATATAACTACTATAATACTGCTCCTATATACAAGAATATATCTACTATAATACTGCCCCTATATATAAGAATATAGCTACTATAATACTTCCCCTATATACAAGAATATAGCTACCATAATACTGCCCCTATATACAAGAATACAACTACTATAATACTGCCCCCTATATACAAGAATATAACTACTATAATACTGCTCTTATATACAAGAATATAACTACTATAATACTGCCCCTATATACAAGAATATAACTACTATAATACTGCCCCCTATATACATGTATATAACTACTATAATATCTCCCCTATATACAAGAAATTAACTACTATAATACTGCCCCCTATATTCAATAATATAACTACTATAATACTGCTCCTATATACAAGAATATAACTACTATAATACTGCTCCCTATATACAAGAATATAACTAGTATAATACTGCCTCCTATATACAAGAATATAATTACTATAATACTGCCCCTATATACAAGAATATAACTACTATAATACTGCCCCCTATATACAAGAATATAACTACTATAATACTGCTCCTATATACAAGAATATAACTACTATAATACTGCCCCTAGATACAAGAATATAACTTCTATAATACTGCCCCCTATGTACAAGAATATAACTACTATAATACTGCTCCCTATATACAAGAATATAACTACTATAATACTGCCCCCTATATACAAGAATATAATTACTATAATACTATAATACTGCCCCCTATGTACAAGAATATAACTTCTATAATACTGCTCCTATATACAAGAATATAACTACTATAATACTGCCCTATATATACAAGAATATAACTACTATAATACTGCCCCCTATATACAAGAATATAACTACTATAATACTGCCCCTATATACAAGAATATAACTACTATAATACTGCTCCTATATACAAGAATATAACTACTATAATACTGCTCCCTATGTACAAGAATATAACTTCTATAATACTGCTCTTATATACAAGAATATTACGACTATAATACTACTCCTATATACAAGAATATAACTACTATAATACTGCCCCCTATGTACAAGAATATAACTTCTATAATACTGCTCTTATATACAAGAATATTACGACTATAATACTACTCCTATATACAAGAATATAACTACTATAATACTGCCCTATATACAAAAATATAACTACTATAATACTGCCCCCTATATACAAGAATAGAACTACTATAATACTGCCCTTATATACAAGAATATAACTACTGTAATACTGCTCCCCTATATACAAGAATATAACTACTATAATACTGCCCCTATATACAAGAATATAACTACAATAATACTGCTCCTATATACAAGAATATAACTACTATAATACTGCCCTCTATATACAAGAATATAACTACTATAATACTGCTCCTATATACAAGAATATAACTACTATAATACTGCCCCCTATATACAAGAAAATAACTACTATAATACTGCTCCTATATACAAGAATATAACTACTATAATACTGCCCCCTATATACAAAAATATAACTACTATAATACTGCCCCCTATATACAAGAATATAACTACTATAATACTGCCCCTATATACAATATAAATACTGTAATACTGCTCCCCTATATACAAGAATATAACTACTATAATACTGCCCCTATATACAAGAATATAACTACAATAATACTGCTCCTATACACAAGAATATAACTACTATAATACTGCCCCCTATATACAAGAATATAACTACTATAATACTGCTCCTATATACAAGAATATAACTACTATAATACTGCCCCCTATATACAAGAAAATAACTACTATAATACTGCTCCTATATACAAGAATATAACTACTATAATACTGCCCCCTATATACAAGAATATAACTACTATAATACTGCCCCTATGTACAAGAATATAACTACTATAATACTGCCCCTATATACAAGAATATAACTACTATAATACTGCCCCTATATACAAGAATATAACTACTATAACACTGCTCCCTATATACAAGAATATAACTACTATAATACTGCCCCTATATACAAGAATATAACTACTATAATACAGCCCCTATATACAAGAATATAACTGCTATAATACTGCCCCTATATACAAGAATATAACTACTATAATACAGCCCCTATATACAAGAATATACCTACTATAATACTGCCCCCTATATACAAGAATATAACTACTGTAATACAGCCCCTATATACAAGAATATAATACTATAATCCTGCTCCTATATACAAGAATATAACTACTATAATACTGCCCCCTATATACAAGAATATAACTACTATAATACTGCCCCCTATATACAAGAATATAACTACTATAATACTGCTCCTATATACAAGAATATAACTACTATAATACTGCCCCCCTATATACAAGAATATAACTACTATAATACTGCTCCTATATACAAGAATATAACTACTACAATACTGCCCCCTATATACAAGAATATAACTACTATAATACTGCCCCTATATACAAGAATATAACTACTATAATACTGCTCCCTATATACAAGAATATAACTACTATAATACTGCTCCTATATACAAGAATATAACTACTATAATACTACCCCCTATATACAAGAAAATAACTACTATAATACTGCTCCTATATACAAGAATATAACTACTATAATACTGCCCCCTATATACAAGAATATAACTACTATAATACTGCCCCTATGTACAAGAATATAACTACTATAATACTGCCCCTATATACAAGAATATAACTACTATAATACTGCCCCTATATACAAGAATATAACTACTATAACACTGCTCCCTATATACAAGAATATAACTACTATAATACTGCCCCTATATACAAGAATATAACTACTATAATACAGCCCCTATATACAAGAATATAACTGCTATAATACTGCCCCTATATACAAGAATATAACTACTATAATACAGCCCCTATATACAAGAATATACCTACTATAATACTGCCCCCTATATACAAGAATATAACTACTGTAATACAGCCCCTATATACAAGAATATAATACTATAATACTGCTCCTATATACAAGAATATAACTACTATAATACTGCCCCCTATATACAAGAATATAACTACTATAATACTGTTCCCTATATACAAGAATATAACTACTATAATACTGCTCCTATATACAAGAATATAACTACTATAATACTGCCCCCCTATATACAAGAATATAACTACTATAATACTGCTCCTATATACAAGAATATAACTACTACAATACTGCCCCCTATATACAAGAATATAACTACTATAATACTGCCCCTATATACAAGAATATAACTACTATAATACTGCTCCCTATATACAAGAATATAACTACTATAATACTGCCTCCTATATAAAAGAATATAACTACTATAATACTGCCCCCTATATACAAGAATATAACTTCTATAATACTGCCCCCTATATACAAGAATATAACTACTATAATACTGCCCCTATATACAAGAATATAACTACTATAATACTGCCCCCTATATACAAGAATATAACTACTATAATACTGCCCCTATATACAAGAATACAACTACTATAATACTGCCCCCTATATACAAGAATATAACTACTATAATACTGCTCTTATATACAAGAATATAACTACTATAATACTGCCCCTATATACAAGAATATAACTACTATAATACTGCCCCCTATATACATGTATATAACTACTATAATATCTCCCCTATATACAAGAAATTAACTACTATAATACTGCCCCCTATATTCAATAATATAACTACTATAATACTGCTCCTATATACAAGAATATAACTACTATAATACTGCTCCCTATATACAAGAATATAACTAGTATAATACTGCCTCCTATATACAAGAATATAATTACTATAATACTGCCCCTATATACAAGAATATAACTACTATAATACTGCCCCCTATATACAAGAATATAACTACTATAATACTGCTCCTATATACAAGAATATAACTACTATAATACTGCCCCTAGATACAAGAATATAACTTCTATAATACTGCCCCCTATGTACAAGAATATAACTACTATAATACTGCTCCCTATATACAAGAATATAACTACTATAATACTGCCCCCTATATACAAGAATATAATTACTATAATACTATAATACTGCCCCCTATGTACAAGAATATAACTTCTATAATACTGCTCCTATATACAAGAATATAACTACTATAATACTGCCCTATATATACAAGAATATAACTACTATAATACTGCCCCCTATATACAAGAATATAACTACTATAAGGGCGGGTTCACACATAGCGGAATTTCACTTAAATTCCGCTGCGGACACTCCGCAGCGTTAATCCGCAGCGGAGCCGTTTCTCCATTGACTTTCACTTTAATTTAGCAGTGTTCGTTTACACGATGCGTACAATTCCGCTGCGGAGCATAGGCTGCGGAGCGGAATTTGGTGTCCGCAGCATGCTCTGTCTGTTGCGGAGCAGTGGCGGACTGGTTGCGGACTCATGGCGGAATTTCTCCATTGACTTCAATGGAGAGTCAAAATTCCGCAATGAAGTCCGCAGATCTTATGTGTGCTGCGGAGCGTATTGTTTTTACTACCATGACATTTCTTCATTCTGGCTGGACCTATGTATTTCTAGGTCTACAGCCAGACTGAGGAAGTCAATGGGGCTCCCGTAATGACGGGAGCGTTGCTAGGAGACGTCTGTAAATAGTCACTGTCCAGGGTGCTGAAAGAGTTACGCGATCGGCAGTAACTGTTTCTGCACCCGGGACAGTGACTACCGATCTCAATATACAGCAACCTGTAAAAAAACATATAAGTTCATACTTACCGAGAACTCCCTGCGTCTGTCTCCAGTCCGGCCTCCCAGGATGACGTTTCAGTGTAAGTGACGGCTGCAGCCAATCACAGGCCAAGCACAGGCTGCAGCGGTCACATGGACTGGAGCGTCATCCAGGGAGGTCGGGCCGGATGCCGAAAGAGGGACGCGTCACCAAGACAACGGGCGGTAAGTATGAATTTCTTTGACTTTCACTAGGGAAAGTGCTGTCCCTTCTCTCTATCCTGCACTGAATAGGGAGAAGAGAAGCACTTTTCCTGCAGTCCGCAGCGGCCAGTCCGCATCAATTTTCTGCACATTTTGTGCAGATCCGCTGCAGAATCTGCAACGCAGATTCTGTGCGGCATTGATGCGGACAGTTGCGGAGGAATTCCGCCATGTGTGGTCATGCCCTAATACTGCCCCTATATACAAGAATATAACTACTATAATACTGCTCCTATATACAAGAATATAACTACTATAATACTGCTCCCTATGTACAAGAATATAACTTCTATAATACTGCTCTTATATACAAGAATATTACGACTATAATACTACTCCTATATACAAGAATATAACTACTATAATACTGCCCCCTATGTACAAGAATATAACTTCTATAATACTGCTCTTATATACAAGAATATTACGACTATAATACTACTCCTATATACAAGAATATAACTACTATAATACTGCCCTATATACAAAAATATAACTACTATAATACTGCCCCCTATATACAAGAATAGAACTACTATAATACTGCCCCTATATACAAGAATATAACTACTGTAATACTGCTCCCCTATATACAAGAATATAACTACTATAATACTGCCCCTATATACAAGAATATAACTACAATAATACTGCTCCTATATACAAGAATATAACTACTATAATACTGCCCTCTATATACAAGAATATAACTACTATAATACTGCTCCTATATACAAGAATATAACTACTATAATACTGCTCCTATATACAAGAATATAACTACTATAATACTGCTCCTATATACAAGAATATAACTACTACAATACTGCCCCCTATATACAAGAATATAACTACTATAATACTGCCCCTATATACAAGAATATAACTACTATAATACTGCTCCCTATATACAAGAATATAACTACTATAATACTGCTCCTATATACAAGAATATAACTACTATAATACTACCCCCTATATACAAGAAAATAACTACTATAATACTGCTCCTATATACAAGAATATAACTACTATAATACTGCCCCCTATATACAAGAATATAACTACTATAATACTGCCCCTATGTACAAGAATATAACTACTATAATACTGCCCCTATATACAAGAATATAACTACTATAATACAGCCCCTATATACAAGAATATAACTACTATAATACAGCCCCTATATACAAGAATATACCTACTATAATACTGCCCCCTATATACAAGAATATAACTACTGTAATACAGCCCCTATATACAAGAATATAATACTATAATACTGCTCCTATATACAAGAATATAACTACTATAATACTGCCCCCTATATACAAGAATATAACTACTATAATACTGTTCCCTATATACAAGAATATAACTACTATAATACTGCTCCTATATACAAGAATATAACTACTATAATACTGCCCCCCTATATACAAGAATATAACTACTATAATACTGCTCCTATATACAAGAATATAACTACTACAATACTGCCCCCTATATACAAGAATATAACTACTATAATACTGCCCCTATATACAAGAATATAACTACTATAATACTGCTCCCTATATACAAGAATATAACTACTATAATACTGCCTCCTATATAAAAGAATATAACTTCTATAATACTGCCCCCTATATACAAGAATATAACTTCTATAATACTGCCCCCTATATACAAGAATATAACTACTATAATACTGCTCCTATGTACAAGAATATAACTACTATAATACTGCTCCTATATACAAGAGTATAACTACTATAATACTGCTCCCTATATACAAGAATATAACATCTATAATACTGCCTCCTGTTACAAGAATATAACTACTATAATACTGCCCCCTATATACAAGAATATAACTACTATAATACTGCTCCTATATACAAGAATATAACTACTATAATACTGCCCCCTATATACAAGAATATATCTACTATAATACTGCCTCCTATATACAAGAATATAACTACTATAATACTGCTCCTATGTACAAGAATATAACTACTATAATACTGCTCCTATATACAAGAATATAACTACTATAATACTGCTCCCTATATACAAGAATATAACATCTATAATACTGCCTCCTATATACAAGAATATAACTACTATAATACTGCCCCCTATATACAAGAATATAACTACTATAATACTGCTCCTATATACAAGAATATAACTACTATAATACTGCCTCCTATATACAAGAATATAACTACTATAATACTGCCCCCTATGGACAACTAGAAAAGTACTATACTAATAATAATGTGTCAGATTAGTAGTTTGGGAACAATGGTATCGTTCTATGAGGTTAGCGCATAATGTTGCCACCATAACACAGGGATAAAGCGTTTATGCAAATAACTGGCACCGGCGCCACTGGCAACAACCCTGCAATGGGCAATTAGCATACTTCTTTATTATTCTATATATAAAACCTCTGGCTCGCTGCCTGTAATAATTGTTTACCAGGATAGACATCAGCCGCATTGTTCACCCTTGTGCTTCCCTGGAGTATGTGACTTAGCTGGAAATGAAGTTTATTTTTGCAAGTATGTCAGTGGGTTAGAGGTGATGACATCACCGGGGAATCGGCTCAGTTGCACCAGATCTATTTTCTATACTGCTGTAAAATCAGAGGTTATTACAATATACATAATATTATTCTGGCCCCTGCGGCGTGGATGAAAAGCTCATCGGAGACGAATAACTCTCCAGTCCTCTGATATAAACCCACGACTAGCAGCTGTCATCAAGACAAGAACACGGGGGCCGGCTGGGCACACAATACAATACCCCGGCGCTATAAGGCCAACTGTATTGCCAAGCGGTCAGCCAAGTCCTAACAAGGCCAGAATGAACAAAAATAAACTCCAGTCCCTTTCCGGTTGCAAAATGAACAAAACAAAAATACAATGTAATAAATATAATATAAAAAACAAATATATAAAATACAGTATAAAATACACAATATAATATAAAGCTATGTCCACATACGTGATGCGGTTACCGTTCATAATATTAGCCCTGGCGCTGTGCCGGATCCCAACTGACCCATTGATTAAGGCCGGATTCAGACGAGCGTTGTATATGTCAGTGTGCTGTCCGTTAAAAAAACGGACAGCACACGGACCTATGCAATTCAACGGGGCTATTCAGACGTCCGCGATTTTTCACGCAGCGCGTGTCCGTTGCGTAACACCCACTGCTTGTCCAATTTTGGTCTGTTTTTGCGGACCTCGTCGCCTATTGAAGTCAATGGGCCTGTGAAAACAACGGACAGCACGCGATGACATCACGTGTTTCACGCATTAGTTGCTAAAGAAATGTAAAGAAAAAAGAAACTAAAACCAGAAAGTGAAAAACACAGACGAGAAAAACTGATGCCACATGGAAACCACACTGACGCCAATACGGACAGTCATATGCGTGAAACACGGCCCGTTTATTGCGCACGTAAATCGGACACGCTTGTTTGAATGAGGCCTGAAGGAGCTGTCCTGTTCTGCATTACTCACGTAACACATTGATATGAATGGACACTGTGTAATACTTAATGTCTCCTGTGGCGGCGCTGCAGAGAAATTAAACACTTACTGCCAGGTTTCCGCACAGATTGATGCTGATCGCTGGGGTTCCTGGCAGGAAGACACTATGCCTTTGGATGAAATTGGAGGCATTCAGAGTTTCAGTAGGGCCTTAAAGGGGTATTCCCATCATATGAAGTGTCTAAGCTCTCCCTGCACAGCAGCGCTCCCGACCACCCGTCTGTGCAGGGAACTTCAGCCGGTCCCAGTCACTTAAATGGGGCTGTGCTGAATGTTGGGTGGCCAAGGCACCTCTGTGCAAGGGTCCGTCCCAGAGGTCAGACCCCTACCACTTTATTAAAGGGGAATACCCCTTTAAAGAAGTCCATGGGGATCGTAGTACGACTCAACACATCTCGGAGGTTGTGCATGAGGAGTCAACTTAAAATGAATATTTCAATTTGGGCTTTTATCCTCTCTAGTGAGTTTACATATTATTCTATGACGGCCTGATAATTCAGAACATTTCACATAATCCGGCAACTGTCTGGTCCTAATCTTGCCAGACTAGAGGAATTTTCCTGTTAGGCTGGATTCACACGAGCATGTTCAGTCCGTATTGGACGGAACGTATTTCGGCCGCAAGTCCCGGACCGAACACAGTGCAGGGAGCCGGGCTCCTAGCATCATAGTTATGTACGACGCTAGGAGTCCCTGCCTCGCTGCGGGACAACTGTCCCGTACTGTAATCATGTTTTCAGTACGGGACGGCAGTTCCACGGAGAGGCCGGGACTCCTAGCGTCGTACATAACTATGATGCTAGGAGCCCGGCTCCCTGCACTGTGTTCGGTCCGGGACTTGCGGCCGAAATACGTTCCGTCCTTTACGGACCGAACATGCTCGTGTGAATCCAGCCTTACACATATAAAATGATCAAATATAATGTAAGGTAAAATAATAAAGTACAATCAAATATGTTATAATAACACTATAAAATATAATAAAATGCATCATAATAATACAATGTATACACGCACATACACATATATATATATATATATACCACAAATAACACATTGTGATATCACAATGTGCCAAGTGACAAACTCAGCTCTGCTAGATCTGTATCTGTTTGACGCCCTCTGCCACACTGCCGCCCATGTCAAGCTGACAGCTGGAGGCTTATTTCCCCAGCTCTTCCATCATTAGATCTTGCGCAGCAAGTGATGTGACCACTTTACAGGCGTGACGTCCTCATCCACATGTTAATGGCACTCATTAAAGTGATAAGCACAGGGCTGTGGTATCCGTACAATGTACGCAGCTCATGTCCTAGCCATGCACAGGGGGCCTAGTCAAAGGCAGCTGTAAATTTAAAGGGACACTAGACCTACAGTCGGCAGCTTATAAATGTTCTGTAGCATTATAAGATGATGATATCAGTATCTTCAGCACTGACAATAGGTGAGATAAAGTAGTTATCATGGGGGCAGGACTCTTACTGCACTTCCTGTCACTGAACAATATAGGCGGCATCTACCCAGTGATAAATCGTTGATAACGTAACAGCGACATCATGCCATTCCTTATCCCAGAATAGTTTATTTATCAGATTTTTCTATAGTCAGCAGCTCCCTAGTGTGAAATGGTTGATAACATGTAACAATAGAATGGAATAAAAGCACATGGAGATAGAATAAGTTTAGCATACCTCCCAACCGTCACGGATTCAGCGGAACAGTCCCGGATTTCGGGTGGTGTCCCGCTGTCCCGGGCGACCTGTGGTATGTCCCGGACTCCCGATGTCAACTGTATCTGCGTCCTCAGGACGCAGATACAGTTGAACCCAATGCTGAAGCGAGGAACCGTCAGCTCCCTGCTTCAGCATTAGTGCAGAGGACTCCCAGGGCGAGCCCTTGACGTCACTGTCCTCGCCTCCTCCTGTAGCAAATCCCCAGCCACAGGGTTGCCGATGCTATGGCTGGGGATTCCGCCCCCAGAGGGAGTCTCAATGACTACAGGTCAAGGGGGGATATTGCTATCTATCGGGGGGTGACACTATCTTTAAGGGGGTTGTGGCACAATCTACAGGGGGGCACTGTGGTGCTATCTACATGGGCACTGTGGCACTATGTGGACAATGGCACTTTATATGTAGGCACTGTATGGTGGCAACTATGGGGCATTATACTGTATGGTGGCAGCTACGGGGCATTATACTGTATGGGGCATTATAATGTATGGGGCATCTGTGTGGGCAATATAATCTATAGGGGCATCCATGGGGGTATTATACTGTATGGGGGCAGCTATGAGGGCATTATACTGTGTGGGAGGCACTATGGGAACAATATACTGTGTGGGCTGAAGCGGGTGTGTATGGATGGGGATTGGGCGGGATTACAGCCGGGGCTTAAAAGGGAAAAAAATTGCCATGCCGTGGCGGTTGTTCCTCTTTGCGATATTTGAAAGTTGGGCAGTATGAGATTAGTGTGCCTTTAAAAAGTGGAAACATTATAATCCAGACAGTAGGAATACTATGAGGAGGCAGAGGTGTAAATTAATATTAAGAAAAATCTAACTAATAAGGGTAGGTTCACACGCAGTGGTTTCAGGTGTAATTCGGGCATTTTACGCCTCGAATTACGCCTGAAAACACGCACTTAATATGCCTTCAAACATCTTCCTATTGCTTTCAATGGGTTTTACGGTGTTCTGTTCCCACGAGGTGTAATTTTACGCGTTGCTGTCAAAATACGGCGCATAAAAAGACGCCCGCGAAAAAGAAGTGCATGTCACTTCTTAGGACGTTTTTGGAGGCGTTCTTCACTGACTCCATTGAAAAACAGCTCCAATAACGTCCGTAGTTACAAAAACGTCTGAAAATCAGGAGCTGTTTTCGCCTGAAAACAGCTCCGTATTTTCAGACGCTTTTAGTCTAGCGTGTGAACATACCCTAAGGCTACAAGACACAGAGAAAAAGTCTGGTGTAAGCACTGCCTGTCCCCTCTACCAACTCAGACTGGCATGGTGCTGAAAGTAGAAAGGGGAAAAAGAACAGTGACATCATCCTAAGGACAGTGACATCATTATAAGAACAGTGACATCATCCTAAGGACAGTGACATCATTCTAAGAACAGTGACATCATCCTAAGGACAGTGACATCATCCGAAGGACAGTGACATCATCCTAAGGACAGTGACATCATCCTAAGGACAGTGACATCATTCTAAGGACAGTGACATCATCCTAAGGACAGTGACATCATTCTAAGAACAGTGAAATCATCCTAAGGACAGTGACATCATCCAAAGGACAGTGACATCATCCTAAGGACAGTGACATCATTCTAAGAACAGTGAAATCATCCTAATGACAGTGACATCATCCTAAGGACAGTGAAATCATTCTAAGAACAGTGACATCATCCTAAGGACAGTGACATCATCCTAAAGACAGTGACATCATTCTAAGGACAGTGACATCATCCTAAGAACAGTGACATCATCCTAAGGACAGTGACATCATCCTAAGGACAGTGACATCATTCTAAGAAGAGTGAAATCATCCTAAGGACAGTGACATCATCCGAAGGACAGTGACATCATCCTAAGGACAGTGACATCATTCTAAGAACAGTGAAATCATCCTAAGGACAGTGACATCATCCTAAGGACAGTGAAATCATTCTAAGAACAGTGACATCATCCTAAGGACAATGACATCATCCTAAAGACAGTGACATCATTCTAAGGACAGTGACATCATCCTAAGAACAGTGACATCATCCTAAGGACAGTGACATCATTCCATTACATATCTCAGCCTGTTCATTAATCTGATTTTTTTTTAAAAACAGTACAGTGTAAATGAAGTATTGAACTGCATATTTGATTACCATAAAAACATAAATGGCATTTCATCTTATTATATTCTCATTAAACTATGCCACCCTGAATGTGCCCAACCAATCTAGTAAAGTTAATTATAAACCAGCCGGTCACCTGATATTTATCACAGGAATTACAAAAACTCAATAAATATTCATTTCATTCCCTGTGTGACTTTTGTTGTCTTATCCCTTC
Source organism: Rhinoderma darwinii (assembly GCF_050947455.1). NCBI lineage: Eukaryota > Metazoa > Chordata > Amphibia > Anura > Rhinodermatidae > Rhinoderma > Rhinoderma darwinii. The sequence goes on along the minus strand of NC_134687.1, from coordinate 15,811,909 downwards.
ATGGTTTCCCTCTGGGGGGGGGGGGGTGATAGGTGCTTTATAATAGCGGTTTTAGACAAAATGGCGCAATATGGTTTACTAAGGCCTCATGCACACGACTGTAAAAACACCCGTTATTACGGGTCGTAATTACGACCCTAAATAACGGGCCCATAGACTTCTGTTGGCCACGGGTACCTTCCCGTTTTCTCACGGGAAGGTGCCCGTGCCGTTGAAAAAGATAGAACATGTTCTATTTTTTTATTTTACGGGCCGTGCTGCTATACTTTATAATGGGAGCACGGCTCGGAAAAACGGCCGGCTGCCCGTTGCCGGCCGTGCCCGGCCATGCTCGTAATTACGAGTCGTAATTACAAGCACGGTCGTATGCATGGGGCCTTAGCAAGGTGCAATGATACGTGACGTCCAAAATGTCACATTTGACGGAAACGCGCACTAAAAATAGTAAAAAGCAACAACAATAATAATCACACACCTAATAAAAACATACAGTAAAATTAAATCCCACAATGCCTCATACGTGATGAATGTTCTAGTTATATGGTTCATACCTAAGAAAGGATTATATAAAACTAACAACATATAAAACCGATTTACATCATGAAAAAAGGATTCAAAATACAACGACAACAACAACACCAGAGTGATACAGACGTGTTCACACTGCGCCCACGACAACTGCACAGAACGACAGGAGACGCTTCTGATGACCTCTATTAACACAATCAGGGAATGGAGCAGCGGACAAATGATATGACTACTGGCTAACATAGACTGGGACACCAAACCACTGGACACCAGGGACTAATTCACCAAACCACTGGACACCAGGGACTAATTCACCAAACCAGTGGACACCAGGGACTAATTCACCAAACCACTGAACACCAGGGACTGGAGTACCAGACCAATAAACATCAGGGACTAATATAACAAACCACTGGACACCAGGGACTAATTCACCAAACCCCTGAACACCAGGGTCTGGAGCACCAGACAAATAAATACAAGAGTCTAATGTAACAAACCACTGGACACCAGAGACTAATTCACCAAACCACTGGACACCAGGGAGTGAAGCACTAAACCAATAAACACCAGGGACTAATATACCAAACCACCGGACGCCAGGGACTGAAGCACCAAACCAATAAACACCAGGGACTAATTTACCAAACCACCGGACACCAGAGACTGGGGCACCAAACCAATAAACCCCAGGGACTAATATAACAAACCACTGGACGCCAGGGACTGGAGCACCAAACCACTGGACACCAGGGACTGGAAAACTAAACCGCTGAACACCAGGGACTGTAAAACGAAACCACTGGACACCAGGGACTGGAGCACTAAACCACTGGACACCAGGGACTGGAGCACTAAACCACTGGATACCAGGGACTGGAGCACTAAACCACTGGACACCAGGGACTATGTACATACCCATCTGTCACTGATGACTGAAGCTTTGAGCCACTGGTCTGGGGTAATAACTCACTAAACTCTAGGACTAAGGACAATTGACCATGAGACTGGGATATCAACCCACTGCAAACCATGGCCTTGGTATCCGGGACACAAAACGACTGGTCACTAGTATCGGAAAGATCAAGCCGCTCGATATTAGGGACTGTGCACAAACTTGAACTGGGAGCAAAAAATCACATAATGACTGAAGCATCATGCCAGTGGACACCAGGGACTATGGCATAAAATCGCTGTATTTTGTAAGACGTGTCTAGGGTCCCTAAGAAACTTGTCCCCTCATCCATAGGGAATAACTTCTCATCTTGATATATACTGGACAGCGCAACAACTCAGTGGGCCCTCAAACCCAGTCCTCTAGGGACCATAAAAAATGTCAGCCTTAGGGCTCATTCCGATGAACGAGTGTAAACTTGGATGTGCGGGATCCGTTTTTAGGGATCCCTCGTAGTCTTGAGTCTATTGAGGGATCCATGAAAATGGATGAAAATAGGACATGTCCTATTTTTTCACGAGCCCTTCAGACGGTCTGTTAAAACAATGGCCGTGTGAACAGCCCCAATGAATAGCATGGGTTCGTGTGCTGGCGTTTTTTTTTAACGGACAGCACACGGACATATAATACGCTCGTCTGAATAAGCCCTTATCATTTATGGACGACTCCTTCCCTGGTTGGGAGTCCTTAGGATGTATATCGGTAATCCCATACATCAGTACTCAGTCCTGCTCTGTATGTACTGGAGCACACGTGTAAGGCCCCATTCACACCGCCGGGCGCATACGCTTTTTTTTATAAAAAGTGGACCATTGAAAACGTATACAAACGTGTACCATTTTCTGTTTATGCCTGTGTTTTTTATAGCGCGTACGTTTAGCATATACTCATACGACGGTATACGTTTCTGTCCGCTTTTTAGCTAAAAAAGTATACGTTTTTTCTAAAGTGAACACTGATAAAAAAAAACAAAAAAACGGAAAGATTTACTGTATGTAATTGGATACACACGTATAGCTTTACATTTTCATGCATCGTCCATTGAGATCAATGGTAAAAAAAAAACATTACGTCGCGTATACGTTTTTTTGAAGTACAGAATAGCGCGGCAGACTTCGCATTTCATTACTTTCAAAAAACAGCCTCTCAACGTAAACCATGACCAACGTAGACCAAACGGACGCTATTTTGGTCTACGTTTGACCCATTAAAAACCGTATACGCCCGGCGGATAGCACAAACGCGATGTGAATGGGGCCTAATATAAAGTGCTGCGGAATATGTTGGCGCTCTATAAATAAAGATTCTCGGTCAAAAAGTAACCCCCGAGATGGCCCCATCTACCGAGACTCTGTGGAGATATTGAGTAGCTATCTGATCGTTACCATTGTCAGCCATATTATCTCTCATAGGGACTTCCTTTCCTGTCGCTCGGTCACCCAGAAGCTACAACTCATTGCTGATCTCCCCGACGGGAAATTACAGCGTGAGAACCACACTTTAAAGGGGCTGCCTTTTTTATACAAACCATTTCCATATGGCCTATAAGGGATTTTTAAGTCTATATAGATGGTACGTCCAATAGGAACCCCCCACCTATTGCCCAGAGTGGAGAAAGCTACTTGCTCTCGCTCTAGAGGACTTTGGGGCGTCCCCCATTTCCTCGTGATTAGCTGTACAGCATTGAGCATGCCGAATACAGTGGACAACCCCTTTAAGGAACGAGTTGCAAGACAGTGACCATTATATGACAGTTGTTTCCTGATGACCCGGGCTCGTCACTGGAGCTTAGAGTGTTCCCCGCAGCTGCCTGTGCGTTACACCAGCTCGTGACCCCCAGATGCATTCTGGGACTTGGCACCTTTGATGCAAAGGAAACAGATGCCAATGCACCTGACTTGTCACTCTCATAGTCCCAAATATGAGGGACTCCAGCTGAGTGCAGATAAATATAACCCCCCCCCCCCCACCAATGTGACAACAGTAACACCAACCGTCAGTAAATGAGCTCACGCTCTGTATAAACAGTAGTAAAGGACCATTCTGAGGTCATAGGTGACAGGTCACAGGTGATTGGGTGAACCAAATGTAACTGCACTACATACAAAATGCCATAACATATAGGAAAACCTGCCCAAAGTTTAGATAATTTTTCTCATCAATCAGCTTTCTACTGACCCCGTTATGCACTGTTACAACCCCCACTTTCCTATTCACTGCTTTGGCAATGTTATTGGTGTTTGTGTCAGTCTTCACTGTAGTTCCGGCATTTTATTCATACTTGTCTTTCCCATATAGGAGAGAATGAGGTTCTTCTAATTATTCATAGATTAGCTCAATTCTATTGAAAGATAGCAGTGCATTGTGGGAGCTCAGGTGACAGTGACCCAGAGCTCCGCTGTCAGGTCACATGTCTGACAATGAGGTGGAGCTAAACCGCTGTCTGTTTCCAAGGGCGACCAGCAGAATTCTGGAGGTACCTGTGCATCTGATTACATGGCAGCACAAGAACAGTAAAGAGAAAGATTGACAAAGTTACTCAACTTTTCATGTAGAATTCAACTGTGTAAAATTCAATTATTTCCGAAAATGTTTTAATTTTTCGTTGCCTTTTTCTCACCCATTATTGGAATGTGTGGTGCTGCCACCTGATGGCAAATGACGGGAAATGTCACAAAAAGTTGCAAAGAACATTTTATATATGGGAGGGAAAGGTCAATGTCAGGTAAACTTTTTGGAAGCCCCCATGGATGTCTGGAGTTATTGCCCAAGGGTAGCAAATAGTTATTGTTGAAGTAGTTGGAGGGTGTCGACTTAATTTAAAAAAAGTGACCCCCCCCCCTCCCCACTTTGCAACATTTTGTGACACCCATTGAGGTTGTCAATCTCTTTTCTACACTCCGGGCAAAACCTTTACACCGTGTTATGTCTAGCGCAGTGGGAGGAGCCTGACACAGAGATTCTCTCTTCAGTGTTCTTTCCCATAACACAATGTATCAGTTTTGCCCGGAGTTTTCCTTTAAGCAATTCTCCAATCCGTTCTGTAACCCAGCTGCGGAGCGGAGTTCTACTTTAACACATTTTCCTGTGTCTCCATTCGTTTCGTTCTTCTGAAACACAGAAACGTTTGTCTTGACGCGGTGGCGTTGGCTTTTGGCGCGGGACAGGACGGTGGTTGGAGGGGGAGGAGCCGACAGCTGCCGTCGTGTCACGTAATAACCTTCTGTACACAATATCGCCTACAGAGTACGGACAGCTGCAAGGAGAGCTGGAGGTGGTGGTCTGTACTCAGCAGGAGACGGATTAACCTGGAAAGTTCCCTGAAGAGAAACGACGGTGAAAAGAATTCAGAAAGTGGAGCAAGAAAGATGATGTGAAGAATAATCCGGGATGGGGGGGTCTGCAGTCCTAATGTATACACCTCTATATGTACAGGGTCCTTGTCCATGTATCTAAGCAAAAAATGTCGTCTCCCCTCCCCCCTCCTGATTTATGAAAGTAATAAAAAATTCTCATATACTTTGTATTTCAATGTTTTATTCTTTTTCAAGATCTCTGCTTGATGTCAACGAATTAGAACACTCTTATTTACATCCTGAGGCTAAACCTGTACAGCGTTAATACTTCTCACAGCTGAAGGTTTGTTTTACATCAGCGTTGCTTTCCGTTGAGGGGTTCTCTCTGAGCTTTCCGTCGGGGGAAGCCCTCAACGTAAACCAACGCTGATGTGAATAGACCCATAGCTCTGAACAGCTGAGGGTATGTTACACTTGTATCCAGTCTATGCAACCCCCTGGACTCCAGACTGATGCAATGTTTTAGTAAAGGTCAAATGTATCAGTCTGGAGTCCAGAGGGTTGCATAGACTGGATAGAAGTGTAATATACCCTCAGCTGTGCAGAGCTAATACGTCTCACAGCTGAGGGTTTGTTACACTTGTATCAAGTCTATGCAACCCTCTGGACTCCAGACTGATATATTAAATACTAAAACATTGTAACAAACAGGCCAGGAGAAAGATTTGTGCTGCTGATGTATTTAGCTCACTGAGGATTGCCTACACTGGAAACAATTGTAACAAACTCTCAGCTGTGAGAAATATTAGTCATGCACAACTGATGGTTTGTTACACTTGTATCCAGTCTATGCAATCCTCTGGACTCGGCACTGATACATTTGACCGCCACTGATACATTGTAACGAACTTACAAAGGGAAAAAAGACTTGTGCTGCTGATGTATTTAGCTCACTAAAGATTGTCTAGACTGGATACAATTGTAACAAACTCTCAGCTGTGAGAAATATTACATCTGCACAGCTGAAGTTTTGTTATACTTGTATCCAGTCTATGCCATCCTCTGGACTCCAAACTGATACTTTTGACCTCAAATGATACATTGTAACGAACTTACAACAGGAGAAAGATGTGTATGTACTGCTGATGTACTTAGCTCACTGAGGATTGTTTAGACTGGATACAACTGTAACAAACTCTCAGCTGTGAGAAGTATTAGCTCTGCACATGTTTTATATTCACTGATAGCAAGCAGAGATCTTGAAAATTGTGAGGAATTGAAACACAAAGTTCAATAGAAAGTTGCAGAACATCAGCTCTGCTGCGCGGTTCTCAGGACAAGACCTCCGGACATAGATATCAATGTATAGTGTGCGGAGTTCACATTACATCGAGGTCAGATATCAGTCACAGATACGGATGTAAATATATCTGGAGGATCAGCACTGCAGGAATGTGACATAAATCAGTGATCATCCATCCAATGATGAATAGTCTCCAACTAGCCTGAAAAGGCTGATACCAGAGAGCAATAGATTGTACAGGAAATGCACAGAAAGCAGGCTAAGGAAATACAGAGCTACTATTCTCATTACTAAGCTCTCAGGTTACAGATGTAGCAGAGTCAATTTGGTACTTTGGCACAAGTCATCTGTAATCAGTGACCTTTCTGTATTATCTGAACGGATTCAGCTCTGCTACATCTGTATACATTGGAAAATATTTATATTCAGGACTAACCCCCAAGAACTGAGGATTATTTTATCCCTAAATGTCCACATCTATCCTTAAAAAACATCTACTCTGAACTGTAGTGGATTTCTTAGGCTTGTGCCACGCAGCACGATGCCCAGCGTGTGTGGCAGACGGCTCAAGTGGCATCATGTGACATTGATAGAAGTTGATGGAAATGTTGCAGGTCGCTGTCCACAGCTTTTTGGGATGGAGCTGCAGGGGAGTCGACGTCATCATGCAACTTTTTGGATGTGTAACAAAGTCGCAGTCAAATTTTGCCACTCGAGGCATTTCTATAAATGTATCTCTAGTCTTAGGCCTGTGCTACATGGCAACTTGTGCAGTGCCTGGCACAGGAGGGTGGCATGACTGAAAGATGGCTTGTAGGCGGTCACTCCTGCATGAACTGTTTCACCCAACTTGATTGAATTTGAACATTGTACATGTTGTGCAACCGAGTTCAAGCCCATGTGGTCAACATTGCTCTGCTTTTACTGCAGAGAATCCTTCCGTCACCAGGATCTCCGCACACAAACATGGCAGTCAAGGGCTATTCCTTTTTAGACGCATAGACTTGGGCAGGGGGCTGCAGGAGTATATGGGTCCTTGGGTTACGGTGGGCCCTCCGTCTAACACATCCTCAGATAGACAAGCATAGAGAAAACTTAGGCCTTATGCACACAGTGCAGTTTTGGAGCAGTTTTTGAAGCCACAACCAGCAGTGGATCATAAAGGGAGGGGAAGTATATTGGAAAGATTTTACTTCTCTTTTTTTTTTTAATCCACTCCTGGTTGTGGCTTCAAAAACTGCACAAGAAAAAAACTGCACTGTGTGAATAAGGCTTTACCCAGATTCCCAAACCTAGTGGGCTGAAGCCGGCCCTGCTCCGGCATATTTTGAGATTTAAAGGGGTTATGTAGGGACCAAAAAGTCCTGATTATGGGCCAACATATCCAGTGCATTGCAGAAGTTGTCACCCCAGGCCTTACATTACTACAACCCCTGACATTTAAAGGGGTTTTCCAGTTTTACGTAAGTAAGGCTTAAACGTTGTCTAGTGAAAAGTTCTGCAACTTTCTAACATAGTTTGTGTTTCATTTTCTTACCACTATCAAGATCTCTGCTTGCTGTCAGTGAATTGGACCCGTCTTGTTCATAACCATAGGCTCAAATCATGTCCTGCTTTTGTACTAGTGTAGGTAAGAGCTGCCAGCCCGGAGAGAGATTTGTGCTGCTGCTCCGGCTATACTGATACATTGCGACAAACCGTCAGCTGTGTGAGCAGTTAGGTCAGAATGGATTTTTTGTAAATAAGGTTTCCATTCACTATTTGGGTGGGATATGGAAAATATGTGTGACATTTTGCACCAGCTTTATTTATATGAAACGGGAAATATTTTTATAACCATCGTACAGGAAGCTGCGCAATGTGAATGAAGCCGATAACGGAAAATATTATAAGAAAGATAAGGCAGATTCCTGAGCACAGCGGCAATGTATAATAGTACAGTACTGAGCGCTATAACAGCCCGGAGCACACCAACCGCCAAACAGGGGGAACCAGTTCCTCAGCCGCGCAATTTTATGTCATTTTTTCACAACATATGTGCATGAGACTACTGACATCTCCGCCTCGCTCCCTCGGTACAGCTGCTTTTGTGTATTTCCCCCCTCTGAGCTGTCTGCCAATGGCCGGCATCTCCACAGAGCACACCCCCCCCCTATGAATTGTGCAAGTCTGCATTCACCTTCAGCAAGCGCCACATGGGAGCAAAGACAAATATAAACACCACAGGGCAGGAAGGCAGAGCCGGGGGTCCGGCCCGCAACATGCCGCACCGGGAAATGCGGGCATATGAGACGCTGCAAAACAGGGAATTAAAAAAAAAAAGAGACAGGGATTTAAGGGGGTCAATACCACCTTAACTATGCAAAGGGGAATTACCATATATTGTATTATAATGGGAGTTTACAAAACAGATGCCACAAAGCGGCATGGAAAATTACAGCAATGCATGCGAATGGCACTGCGGGCAACAAGGGCATGATGGCCAGCAGCATGCCCGGTATATGCAGTTATACGGGTTATTACAAGCTAGTAAATAAAACCAAGATCTGTATATCACAGTTAAAAAAAAAATAATTAAATAGTGGAACGGGTATCATGAACGCGCCATTGACAAGCCTGAAGACCAAAAACAGGAGCCAGGGCGTTGTGAAAAATCGCTATTCGTATAGTGGGCGAAATCGTGTTGGCGGAATGTAATCATTAATGGATGAGATGATACAATGATGTTACCATTCAAAGTTATAGATGATATAATGAAGATTAGACGAGGTTATACCCATCCGCTACATCTCCCGCAATGCAACGCAGCCCTGTAATAAGACAAGGCAGACACCATACATTGCACATGGACCATCCGCAGCAGAGGATCCTATAGCAACAGAGGCTGAATGCCGCCCGCATGGCTCAAACGGTTTGACTTTTGCAGAAATAGCCGGGTCACTGTGCCAGGCTGCCAGGAGGAATTACATGAGGATTATTATTAATATTATGATTATGCCTGGCATAGGCGGCGGTGATGTGGACTCACCCAGGGAAGAGGCAGGAGGTCCAGATGTGAGGTCCAGAGGATGATCCTTATGTTATATCCCAATGCTAGGGCTGGGCACTGCAATGTCCTTTGCTCTGCACCCTGGCATATGCGTTCAGAGCGGGCAAGTCTTGATGCCCGGGTTCCCAGTCACCACTGGTTGGCTGGAAAGAGGAAAATGATCATTTGTCTGGCAGGATTTCTTTTCTTTGCACGTAGCATGAGAGAGGGAGCGAGAGAAGAGTTGTCCTCCCTCCCCTGCCAATCATACTGTGCCTGTCTGTATACAGAGGGAGGGCCGAGGGGCCGGGCCCGGGAAGGGGCAGGGAGAGAAAGAGCCAGAGTAATAGAGAGACAGAGGAGGGGAGCACATGGGGAGAGACAGATGCAGGATGGAGAGAGACAGAGGAAGGGACGCGTGCAAGAGACGGCGGAGAAAAGAGGCGAGACACAAAGGAAAACAAAGAAACGCCTGGAGATTTCCCCGCGGACGCGGTCGCGTCACTAATCCGACCGTAAAGCGTTTCGAATAGTGGATGCGGAACATAATCAAGACTAAATATCCACCTCTCTCGTACATAATTTGCCATTCACGAGTCTGGGAAAGCTGAGTCACAACACCTATGATACAGACTGCCGGGCTTAAATCCCATGTGAGTTTGTAGGACGCAGTAGAGCCCCCCCAAGTTATCATTTCAACCTCCATTAATAAGCAAATATTTACTAATTAATATCTGTTTTAGTAAATACTTGTAGTCCCTATAAAATAACAATTTCAGAGCATCTTTTCTTAGAACTTTGTCATGTGGGTTCCTCTGTTGTTCCTCCTAGAAATGTATGAATAAATCGACAACTGGGTGTTACCATTTCTCTTCTCAAAGGGACGTGTCCCCACACAGTCTCACTCTGTCAGCACTGATTGGACAGTGTCAGGCAGTGTAGGGACACGCCCCCAACTGGTAACACCCAGCTGTCAATTTAGTCATGAATTTCTAGGAGGAGGAACAGAGGAACGGCACAATGCAGGGTTTTAAGAAAAGAAGTGCCAGAATTGTTATACAATGATTTACTAAAACAGACATGTCAGGAGAGGTGACGGGTCCTCTCTACTTGTCATCACATTTATATGTCCCGGATTGTGCCATGTCTGCCGCCCGCCACCCACCTCCAATCCACTGCCAATTTTTTGTCTACTCCTCTGTTCTCTTCTTGCCTCTCCCTGTCCCCTCACCGCTCTATAATTACAGAATAATTAAGGTATCTCTATATAATTACTTAACCGCATATCACACCCATCATTCATCTACAATATCACTCTACCGGCTGGACCGGGCTGCGGAGAACACCGCCGGTTCACATGGAGTGACTGGTCCGATACTGGGATCATCTATACCCGTCCATAGACGATTACTTACCTGATACGATTGATCCGTAGCGCCTGTACTGATAATCGTTACGTCTATGGCGGCAAAACAATCTTATATGATCGATGGAGACGTCTGATTTATTGGTGAACATATAATGGCAATGCCAGATCCCACCCAGCTTAACTAGAGTCCTGAACGGCAAATCGTCCTGGTTGTCCAAAGTCATCGGATTAGGAGAAGAATGTATTTATAGCTTTAGTGGCATTTTCTCACAATTAAAAGTTCCACAGGGGTTGTAACCCAACTTTCCTAGAGTCCTGAAAGGCTTTTGTGGGCCTCACATCCCTTGACGTATGACCCGCAAAGACACAAAAACGTACATCTCCACATGTATGACATGAATCATGACTAGAAAAATACTTACATTTACTCATCATTGTCTAATTTACTAAAAGGGGTTGTCTGGTTTGGTCAAAAATATCTGTCACAGGCGAGGCAGGGGCTGGGTGACCCCCATTCTGGTGATAGGTGCAGGTCCCAGAGCTAAGAAGACACGCGCCTATCAGACATTTACGGTATATCCTGTGAATATGCCATAATTGACTGAGTTGGGAAAACCCCTTTAACACGAACAACCCAGGTGGTCTAGGGTACTGAGGGGGTTAATGCTAACATCCTTGGTGGACTAGAGGAGTTAGGGTCAGTTCACACTGAGTTTTTTTTACGTGGAAACCGCGTCGGAAATCGTGCCGAAAAACACTCGAAAATGCCTCCCATTGATTTCAATGGGAGGCGGAAGCGTTTTTTTCCCGCGAACTGAAAAAACGGCTCGCAGGAAAAAGAAGAGACATGCCCTATCTTCGGGCGTTTACGCCTCTGACCTCCAATTGAAATCAATGGGAGGCAGAGAAAGCGTATTTTGCTGCAATTTTCACTGTGTTTTTCAGTGCATTTTTTGCTCAAGGCCATTGAGCGCCACAGGCAAAAAACGCAGTGAAAAACGCCGGCGTGCAGGAAGAGCAAAATCTGCCTCAAAATTCCAAACGGAATTTTGAGGCAGACTTTCTGCCTGCAAAAAACTCAGTGTGAACCCAGCCTAAAGGGGTTAATACCAACATCAGGGATCAGTGGTCTAGGGTGGTGAAGAGATTAATATTAACATTCCTAGTGGTCTAGGGTGGTGAATGGATTAATAACATCCCTGGTGGTCTAAGGAGGTGAAGGGTTTAATACTCACATCCCTGGTGGTCTAGGGTGGTGAATGGATTAATAACATCCCTGGTGGTCTAAGGAGGTGAAGGGTTTAATACTCACATCCCTGGTGGTCTAGGGTGGTGAAGGGTTTAATATTTACATCCCTGGTGGTCTAGGGTGGTGAAGGGTTTAATATTTACATCCCTGGTGGTCTAGGGTGGTGTAGGGTTTAATACTTACATCCCTGCGGGTCTAGGGTAGTACTGCAGCCCCTATTTTGCAGCGTGCAGGACTCTCTGGCTTCTTCCTTCCTCTTGCTCATCTGGATGTGGCTGTAAACTGTTCTTGCACACGGACACTTCTTCATCAGCTACCAGCCAATCACAGAGCAGCTCAGCCAATCATAGAGCTCGATGATTGGCTAATGGGAATGATGCAGTGTCTGAGCAGGTGGAGGGGAAGCATGATACAATATGTCTCCCCCTGGTGGATATTTCCACCATCTCTCTGCTGATTCTCCAAAATGAAAGATTAAAGCTTCTGACCCCTGATGCAAAATCGGTACCAGGGTGTGCCAACCATCAGGTGCCACGTATAACTGCTTGCCTGTTAAGAGGGGCACATTTGAGCTCTGGTGTGACTGCTATCTCTGCACCCCCTATAGCTGCACCACAGCCTAGCAGCCCCTGAAATAAGACGCTCGCCCGTCTAAGTGGCGTCTCGCAGAGATCCCAGTACTGGGGGGAAGGAATATTTTCGGATACATTACAATACATTATACCGGGCACCTGTATCAACACCGAGAAATACAAATTCTTGAGGCCGGTTGTGGCCTGGTCTTACTTATATCTGGTTCTGGAAAAGCTGGGTGACATAACCAGCATTACAACTCCCATGTCACCCAACGCTGAATGACAAATCTAGTTGTATTGGAGCTTCCATTCAGGAGTCTGGGACAGCTGGGTGACAACTCATAAAGGAGCGGTAATGGCAGCCATATATATTGCTTTGTTTTTCTTTCTATTTTTTTGGGGGGGTTCCACCACTAAACATTTGGGCCTGGTATAGGGAAGCTATTGACGGATGGCGCCCCCTGCTGCCACTGATCACGTCAGGACTCCCTGTACATCCCTGTGCCAACCAAAGTCCACCCTCTGGCACTAGTGACGGGTACTAGATGGATGAGAGATGTAAAGGGGCGGCAGCGCTGCAGTGCTTGGTCCTGAGTGTCCCTGGTGACCCCCGGCCATGCTTTGTTGGCTAGGCCAGGCCTGGTCCTGGTATCTCCCTCTGCCCGCTGATATCTCTCATCATGATTGATCTTATGTTGACCAGATTCTCGGCCAGGCTACTGTGATTGGCCCTTTCCTTATCTACTACTAAGCCACCCTCATGTCACTGCAGATTGGTTAAAGGGGCTACGCCTCTGTACAGACAGCCAACATGGTGACCAGCTGATCGGGATGGGTCTGACTCCTGGAGCCCGCGGCGATCAGCTGCGATCACAAAGTAAAGATGCCACTGGCCATACAGTTCTCTTACAATGTCCGCTGTAGGGGAAATGTATTATTACATGCCAGCCAACAAAATGAGTGGCCGACCATGTAATATATGGGCAGGGCTCTTACATAGCGGCTCTCTGCTCTGGTTCATAGAGGGCGTCCCAAATGTGGGAACCCCCATCTATGATGTCCAAATACCCTAAAAGTTCATATGTAGAGGGGCTCACGAGACCACCCCCCGTCATTGCTCTGTTTTTCCTGCTGGCAGAATATCCTGAGATCTCAGATAATAGTTTCTCCATAAAAAAGGCGCAAAAATCGGTGCACATCTACTCCTGCTCATAGCGCGCAGAGATTTCATTTGCTGGCTTTAGAACAGATCCAGATGCACCAATTTTATTAGGAGGGATGCGCTTAATAAATTTGGCGCATTTTACTTCAACGCACTTTTTACTAAGACTGGCGTTTCATACTTTAGTCAAACAGAATCCTGCTGGGGTAAGACGCGCGTTTAATTTAATAAGAGGCGCACACCAACTATAAACTGGCGTAGATTTCCGTTATAATTTATGTCAATTTCTGGCATAAATTATAGTAAATCTGCCGGGCTGCGTGTTGTCCTGTTCCTTCCCGCTAAGCCCCGCCTACCTTTTCTAAAAAGTGGTGAAAGCGGCATGATGGCTGTTTTGCGCAAAAAAAACGGTGACTTTTTTCCATCTGAAAACTGGCACAAATCGTTTAATAAATGTCCCGGTATGAAACACAAGTCGTAATAAATTTCCCTCATTGTGCGCCAATTCTGACCCAAATTGAGCCAAAGAACTGGTGCTCAAGCCGTGTGCCACCTTCATGTAGTGCTTCTTGCACCTGACTAGTCAAGTGGGCGTGTCTTAGAGGAAATGCACCAAATCGCGGAAAAAAAAGCATACGGTTTCAGATGTCGTTTTTTTTGCAGCTTTAACTGCACCTCAAACGTACCGTACGAATACTCGGAGAGTATTGATAAATCTGCTCCAATGTTCCTAGTCACTGACAGCAAGCAGAGATCTTAAAATCTATAAAGATTGGTCATAATAATGGGACTCCACTGTGTAATTTTGGCACTATATGGTTGCATTATATGGATACTAGATATTATTTGAGCACTATATGGTGGTATTATATGGATACTAGATATTATTTGGGCACTATATGGTGGTATTATATGGATACTAGATATTATTTGGGCACTATATGGTGGTATTATATGGATACTAGATATTATTTGGGCACTATATGGTGGTATTATATGGATACTAGATATTATTTGGACACTATATGGTGGTATTATATGGATACTAGATATTATTTGGGCACTATATGGTGGTATTATATGGATACTAGATATTATTTGGGCACTATATGGTGGTATTATATGGATACTAGATATTATTTGAGCACTATATGGTGGTATTATATGGATACTAGATAATATTTGGACACTATATAGTTGTATTATATGGACACTAGATATTATTTGGGCACTATATAGTTGTATTATATGGACACTAGATATTATTTGGGCACTATATGGTGGTATTATATGGATACTAGATATTATTTGGGCACTATATGGTGGTATTATATGGATACTAGATATTATTTGGGCACTATATGGTGGTATTATATGGATACTAGATATTATTTGGGCACTATATAGTTGTATTATATGGATACTAGATATTATTTGGGCACTATATGGTGGTATTATATGGATACTAGATATTATTTGGACACTATATGGTGGTATTATATGGATACTAGATATTATTTGGACACTATATGGTGGTATTATATGGATACTAGATATTATTTGGACACTATATAGTTGTATTATATGGATACTAGATATTATTTGGACACTATATGGTGGTATTATATGGATACTAGATATTATTTGGGCACTATATGGTGGTATTATATGGATACTAGATATTATTTGGGCACTATATGGTGGTATTATATGGATACTAGATATTATTTGGGCACGATATGGTGGTATTATATGGATACTAGATATTATTTGGGCACTATATGGTGGTATTATATGGATACTAGATATTATTTGGGCACTATATGGTGGTATTATATGGATACTAGATATTATTTGGACACTAAATGGTGGTATTATATGGATACTAGATATTATTTGGGCACGATATGGTGGTATTATATGGATACTAGATATTATTTGGGCACTATATGGTGGTATTATATGGATACTAGATATTATTTGGGCACGATATGGTGGTATTATATGGATACTAGATATTATTTGGGCACTATATGGTGGTATTATATGGATACTAGATATTATTTGGGCACTATATGGTGGTATTATATGGATACTAGATATTATTTTGGCACTATATGGTGGTATTATATGGATACTAGATATTATTTGAGCACGATATGGTGGTATTATATGGATACTAGATATTATTTGGGCACTATATGGTGGTATTATATGGATACTAGATATTATTTGGGCACTATATGGTGGTATTATATGGATACTAGATATTATTTGGGCACTATATGGTGGTATTATATGGATACTAGATATTATTTGGGCACTATATGGTGGTATTATATGGATACTAGATATTATTTGGACACTATATGGTGGTATTATATGGATACTAGATATTATTTGAGCACTATATGGTGGTATTATATGGATACTAGATATTATTTGAGCACTATATGGTGGTATTATATGGATACTAGATATTATTTGGGCACTATATGGCGGTATTATATGGATACTAGATATTATTTTGGCACTATATGGTGGTATTATATGGATACTAGATATTATTTGAGCACGATATGGTGGTATTATATGGATACTAGATATTATTTGGGCACTATATGGTGGTATTATATGGATACTAGATATTATTTGGGCACTATATGGTGGTATTATATGGATACTAGATATTATTTGGGCACTATATGGTGGTATTATATGGATACTAGATATTATTTGGGCACTATATGGTGGTATTATATGGATACTAGATATTATTTGGGCACTATATGGTGGTATTATATGGATACTAGATATTATTTGGGCACTATATAGTTGTATTATATGGATACTAGATATTATTTGGGCACTATATAGTTGTATTATATGGATACTAGATAATATTTGGACACTATATGGTGGTATTATATGGATACTAGATAATATTTGGACACTATATAGTTGTATTATATGGATACTAGATATTATTTTGGCACTATATGGTGGTATTATATGGATACTAGATATTATTTGGGCACTATATGGTGGTATTATATGGATACTAGATATTATTTGGCCACTATATAGTTGTATTATATGGATACTAGATATTATTTGGGCACTATATAGTTGTATTATATGGATACTAGATAATATTTGGACACTATATGGTGGTATTATATGGATACTAGATAATATTTGGACACTATATAGTGGTATTATATGGATACTAGATATTATTTTGGCACTATATGGTGGTATTATATGGACACTAGATATTATTTGGGCACTATATGGTTGCATTATATGGATACTAGATATTATTTGGGCACTATATGGTGGTATTATATGGATACTAGATATTATTTGAGCACGATATGGTGGTATTATATGGATACTAGATATTATTTGGGCACTATATGGTGGTATTATATGGATACTAGATATTATTTGGGCACTATATGGTGGTATTATATGGATACTAGATATTATTTGGGCACTATATGGTGGTATTATATGGATACTAGATATTATTTGGGCACGATATGGTGGTATTATATGGATACTAGATATTATTTGGGCACTATATGGTGGTATTATATGGATACTAGATATTATTTGAGCACTATATGGTGGTATTATATGGATACTAGATATTATTTGGGCACTATATGGTTGTATTATATGGATACTAGATATTATTTGGGTACTATATGTTAGTATTATATGGATACTAGATATTATTTGGGCACTATATGGTGGTATTATATGGATACTAGATATTATTTGGACACTATATGGTGGTATATTGCTGGTTGAATATGAAGTGCTATCTTGGCACTATATGGCGTTATGGTGTGGACTGAACTTTGGCATGTCAGGCATGTCTCTTTTTTGTTGCCAGTGAGAGCTTACAGGGGGAAGGGAGAGAAGAAGCCTTAGGCTCGGTTCACATCTGCGCTACGATTTCCATTCTCTTCTTTCAGATGTAAGTGCTGGATCCGTTTCATGACGGAGCCAATGATGCCAGTGGCTTTAATGGCTTCTGTCGGGTTTCTGTCATCATTTCCGATCTTTTTGCTGGACAAAATGGCAGTGTATGCTGCTCTATTTTGTCCTGCAAAAATGACGGAATCTGCCACAGAGGCTCCGTTGTGTGAACATGTAAGATATGGGAATCGTATTACCAAGACGGTAGAGCCATTGTATTGTTCTGTTGTAATCATTTGATACTGTGCCTTTAAATGCTATCGTGTGGACGTATTGCATATTTGAGATGTAGCTGTGCTTTAGTTTCCACCACTGCAATTTTTTTCCTTTTAAGCCATGCCTCTAATCCCACCCAATCCTTGCCCATACACTCCCAATTCATCCCACACAGTATAATGCTCCCATAGTGCCTCCCACACAGTATAATGCCCTCTAGCTGCCACCATACAGTATAATGCCCCCATAGACACCACCATACATTATACTGCCCCATAGAAGCACCCATACAGTATAAAGCCAACACAGATGCCCCATACAGTATAATGCTCACACAGATTCTCCCATGCAGTATAATGCCAAAACAAATTCCCCCATAAAGCATAATGCCCCCATAGCTGCCCCATACAGTATAATGCCCCCTTAGCTTCCCCTAGTGCCAGTGCCCTTGAAGATAGTGACACTGTGCCCATGTAGATAGTGCCAAAAGTGACCCTGCAGTGACCAGCCACACGAAAATTACTTGGAAATATCTGGTTCTCATACAATAAGTCTATAGGGGCTACTTAGTCAGCGGCCAGTCACCCTCAACTACAAAAAGGACGATAGACTCAAATCAGGAGACGCAGCCACCATCTTGAGGCCTACTAGGAACGAGCAGACGTCTCCTTGCATCAATGCTGGGCTACCCTTGCTCTGCCGGTCACACAGAACAACAAGCCATCTATCTTGCCAGTCTGCTCCACCTGTATATAGCTGTAATATAAGTGCTGCACCTCCCACATGTATATAATATTTATGGCTGAGAGCAACGTCAAACGAACTGTACATATTGTAATGCTGAAAGGAAAAGTGAAAGTGATAGCGCTAACTTTCTGCCGTGTTTCATCTTTTTTTGTGGCGTTCCTGCGGGGGCTCGACCATCACATCGCAACCACCCCCACTTTATGACTAGATACAGTGTTTTGACAGTGTGTGACCTAGATATTAGCCCTGTGACAAGAAGTAGCTTCTCCTGCACACAGTTACTGTTCATATGAATAGACGGGGCAGGGCATACCTCTCAACCCTCCAGATTCAGCGGGACAGTCCCAGATTCCGGGCGGCGTCCCACTGTCCTGGGCAGCCGGGGGCATGTCCCGCTGTCAACTGTATCTGCGTCCTGAGGACGCAGATACAGTTGAACCCAATTCTAAGGCAGGGAACCATTAGCTCCCTGCTTCAGAATTAGTTCAGAGCGGAGGAGGAGAGGGAGTTCCTCCACTCGCCGAGGACTCCCCGGGCACAACGCTACTTTAAGCGCAGTGCTTGGGGAAGCCCTTGACGTCACTCTCCATATATGGCTAATCCTTGAGCAGAATCCCTGTTGTCGATGATCTGGCTGGGGATTCCTCTCCTAGAGGAAACCCCTGAGGTCACTGTCCATATACAGTGACCTCAGGAGTTTCCTCCAGGAGCGGAATCCCTGACCTATGCTTTGGATGAGGATTACATGGTCACTATCTACAAGGGCACTGGCACTAGGGGAAGCTAAGGGGGCATTATGCTGTATGGGGGCAGCTATGGGGCATTATACTGTATGGGGACATCTGTATGGGCATTATACTGTATGTGAGAATCTGTGTGGACATTATACTGTATGGGGGACAGCCATGGGGCTGCATACTGTATGGTAGCAGCTATGGGGGCATTATACTGTATAGTGGCAGCTATGGAGGCATTATACTGTACGGTGGCAGCTAGAGGGCATTATACAGTTATTTGGTATTATACTCTGTGGGAGCATGATACTGTGTGGGCTGAAATGGGTGTGTATGGGCGGGGATTGGGTGTGATTAGAGGCGAGGCTTAAAATTAAAAAAAAACATTTACCACAACACGGTTGTCCCTCTTTGTGATACGTGGAAGTTGGCAGGTATGAGCAGGGTAGGACAACTTCATTAATTTTCCTGAAAAAAAAAGTTGTGAGATTTTATTGATGCGTGAGAACAGCTTTAATCTCATGAACGCCTGACCCGAGTTGTAAAAATGATGAGGATAAGGCTATGTTCACACGACAAACAAAAAACGGATGTAAAATACAGAGCTGTTTTCAAGGGAAAACAGCCGCTGATTTTCAGCAGTTTTTTAAGCAACTTGCGTTTTTTGATGCCGTTTTTACGGGCGTTTTTGGAGCTGTTTTTATATTGAGACAATGAAAAACGGTTCCAAAAACAGCTCAAGAAGTGACATGCATTTCTTTTTTACGGGCCGGGTAAATAACGCCCCATGGGAACGAAACGCCATTTTTCCCATTGAAATCAATGGGCAGCTGTTTGGAAGCGTTCAGCCCTGTATTTTCAGCCGTTTTTCGGGGCGTTTACGAAAAATGGCTGAAAATAAGCCGTGTGAACATACCCTAGACCTACAAAATTCACAGAGAGGGGATTCATTTTGACCCCACCTTCTAAGCCCCCGCACTGTTTATACATGACCAGTAGCGTAACTTTAGGAGCTCAAAGGCATACCCCTATATGAATCCCAAATTGTGGGATACTAAGCATGCCCCAATTCTGTCCAAAAATGCCCCAAAACACGCCCCTTAATATGCAAATATATATAAGCCCCGCCTCTTTGTGGTTTCTTGGACTATTGGGAGGTATACAGAGGTTGCAGTTGCATCTGGACCCCAATGCAAAACCTGTAACAGGGCCCCCACCTGCCATGTGCCATTTATAAAATGGGTGTATTCTTATGTGACAGAGGGGCATTTGGGTCCCCGGAGGCAGCAGCCCCTATAGCTACGGCCCTGGGTAAGATACGATTCTGGATTGTTCTTAAGAACTCCATAGGAAGCACCAGGCCCGATCTGCTGCACATGGAGATGTCATTACAGCTATTGCACAATATAGTTACATTCCAGACATTCCCCGCAGATGATCGTATCGCGGTATAAATAGACACGGTTTTATGTATGTAACACGCCACCGACACTTGCATGGTGGTTCCGGGTCTGGTATCTCCTCTTCGTATGTACCCTGGTCCTGCGCAGGTTGGGGACATTTGTTAGCTAAACTAACGTGCAGCTCCCCTTTTAATATAATAATAATAATAATAATAAATAAATATATAATACTCCAGTCACAGCCAAATCTGCATTTAGAATTCTGCACATTGTGAGACCTTAGATGACAATTACACAGCTGGAGCTCTCAGGTCACATGTGGAGTGGAAAATAATTGCTGTTTATTCCCACAGACAACCAGCAAAGTTCTCGATACAGCTGTGGAAGTGAGTGGAGTAACTCGTGATGACTGCAAAATATTTATTGGGACGTCTTACGGAGACAACTCCATCTCGAAAAATGGCCTCTCCAGCGATGAAGGTTTAATCTGCTCATTGATTCCCTGTGTAGCCTGCTGTAATATGACATATGGACCAGGGGGGGGCGTCCTCATGAGATCAGCACTTTACATGCAAAATTAGTACTAAATTCTGCTACTTTGTATCAGCATGTGGTATCTGTGACTCTCGCTGGGTGTTTCTTAATAAAGACTTGATTTTAGCTGTAGAGATGTCAGTGATTTACCTCTGTTACGGAGGTACTATGGTTGCTACTGTTATGAGGGTACTGTCAGCTACCTCTGTTCTAAGGCATCGTTACTTACTTTGCTTTGCTTTGAAGGTATTGTGATTTTTAATCTGTAATATAGAAACACTGTGGCCTACTTGTGTTATGGAGGCACTGTGACCTATCTCTATTATAGGGGTACCGTGGCTACCCCTCTTATGGGGATACTATGAGCTACCTCTGTTATATGGGCACTATGATTTCCCTTTGTTATATGGACACTGACTTACCTGTGTAATGGAGGCATTGTGGCTAACCTCTTTTATATGGGCACTGTGCTATGGGGACACTGTGAACTACCTCTGTTATGGGGTCACTGTGACTTATCTATATTATGGGGGCACTGTAACGTAACATGTTTTCTGTTTTAGAATACTGTAACTTACCTCCGCTATGGGGACACTGTAACTTACATGTTTTATGGGGCTGCTATGACTTACCTGTATTATGGAGGCACTGTGACTTCCTTTTGTTATGGAGGCACTGTGACTTCCTTTTGTTATGGAGGCACTGTGGCTGTCACTTCTATAGGCTTACTGTGTTTGTTACTATTATTATAGAAGCACTTCAACATAGAATTCTTATGAGGACACGGTGGCTTTTTTGGTATAGGGCACTATGTCTGCCACAATTATAGGGGTACTGTAAGGTGGTACAGTTATGTGGGCATTATGGGGCACTATTGTGGGGGCAGTTTACTCTGTGAAGTTTTACTTGCACATTTTGGACAATATGTGACTTGGATGTGAGTTTCCAGGTGTCTTTCTTTAATCCCTTTTTATAAAACTTGTGCAGAAAACGACAGCTGAATGGCAGGAATGTGGGGGAGGCCCAAGTACCCCCAGAACAATCAATAAGCAAATTAATTTGTTAAGTCATTCATATTGACCTGCGCTACGATGCAACTTATGGATGAATTAGTGGAAGAAAGAAGAAGACGCCGCGCTGCTTCCCTAACCGCTATTCACTTCTATGGGAGTTACGGAAACAGCTCAGCTCAGCGAGTTACGCTGTTTCCTACTTACATGGACGGAAATGACATGCGGCAGCGGGAACAGAGAAAGGTAGAATAGGGTTTAGGGGGGCCCTGCTCTAGATATACAGGTGGGACCCGCATCTTTCTGACATTTATGGCATATCCAATGGGGGGACCCTGCAGAGGTACTTACCACCACCTAGTAGGTAAAGGAAATGGGTCCAACCAGGGCTGGGTCTTCTCTCCACGAGGCGCCATAATTTAGGGAGCGGCTGCTGGCCGGGTCTCCTGTGTGTTCTACGTGGAAATTGATATTTTTAGGTATTTTCAAATACAAAGGGAGGATTTAATAAAATGATTTGCACCAGTATTTTGGTGCAGAGAAGTAAAAAATTAAGGTGCACGCCATATTTGCGCTATAATTTGCAATATTTAGCAGAGGTGCATGGCCAACAGCAGTTCTAGACATTTCTGTGGTTAAAAACCAGAATATGGCGCAAAAAGCAACGAAAATCTCCACTTGCTCAAAGCGGGCGTAGATTCTATTTTCTGGATTTAAGATGCGCCAAATTTATTACCAGATGTGCGCCAGACTTAATAAATGTTCCTCCAAATAGAGTGTTTATGTAAAAATCACGGAGGGCGACAGGGTCCCTTTAAGACTGGACAATCCCTTTAAATAGCAATTTTTATTCCGGTCTCTGGTGTCTTTGAACATTGGCGACTTCTTTCAAGTGTTTTTTTTTTCATTACAGAGATTAAATCTCCCCTCATATCCGCACAGCGGAGAATCACGACGTTCTCATGCCATTGATAGAACCAGTAATTATCCGCTCGGCTCTTTACATGAACGCAGTGATTAATTTCTCCCTGGTGGAAAGAAAAAAAAAATGAGAGCGGAGTTCATTAAAAAAAAAATCCCACCTGCCGCTGATCCGATGACATCACGACTTCATGCAATGCTTCCGCCTAGACGACAGAGGCTTTTATATTACAATGACTTTATTATCTTTTTGTGAATTACATCTCGCCATTCATGGGGGATTTCTGGGGCCGATGCCCTTTAGTTTTCCTTGACTTTTCATTATACAAAAGTTAAAGGGGATCTCCGGGTCCTAAACATTCATGGCTTACTCTTAGGAGACAAGGACTGACCGGTCTAAATAATAAAGGGGGCACAGGACTCGCTGGAGCGCCACGGTCCGTTCTTTGTGCTGATCAGTTGGGGGTCCATTCTCCTAAGGATAGGCCATGGTTATTTTAGACTAGGAAGACCCCTTTGAGCTTTATTTACTTAAAAAACTTCTTTTAGCTGGTCCCAAATAAGATGGTCATCCCTGACTCTTCCTCAAACATTCACGTTTGGCTCAGACAAGAGTGAATATTATTTCCATAGGTACCGTGGGATAAGCGGCTGCCAGACATCTCCGGAGCTGCTTGTATTTCAGAGAAACCCAGGATTCGCACCAAGTCTATTTAAAATCCAAGTTGCCTATATCCTAAAAACCCTGCCCATAGTGGTCTAATGGCTGTGCCGAACCTCCGGTTGCCTCTGATCTTAACATGGAGCCAAACAGAAGATTTGAGTAAAAATAACTGTGGCATGTTTGTAAAGGGACGATTCTCGCAGAAGTGCACTTGAACTGTTCTCCTGTTGCTCTATGGGACACCGGTTTTTCACAATGTGTTTTGTGACACAAAATATGTTCTTAGTGGTCACAGAATTCATTTTCTGGGCACAGAATGACACAGAATTTTGTGACACAGAATATTATTTTGGGGCACAGAATTTTATTTTGTGGCACGGAATTTTATTTTGTGGCACAATGTTATTTCGCGGCACAGAGTGTTAGGGCTTATTCAGACGAACGTTGCGTTTTGCGCGCGCAAAAACCACTTGACAGCTCCGTGTGTCATCCGTGTATGATGCGCGGCTGCGTGATTTTCGCGCAGCCGCCATCATAGAGATGAGTCTAGTCGACGTCAGTCACTGTCCAGGGTGCTGAAAGAGTTAACTGATCGGCAGTTAACTCTTTCAGCACCCTCGACAGTGAATGCCGATCACAATATCGAGAAACCTGTTAAAAAAAAGAAAAAGTTCGTGCTTACCGAGATCTTCCCTCCCGGCCGTTGCCTTGGTGACGCGTCCTTGGTGACGCGCCTCTCTTGACATCTGGCCCCACCTCCCTGGATGACGCGGCAGTCCATGTGACCGCTGCAGCCTGTGCTTGGCCTGTGATTGGCTGGAGCTGTCACTTGGACTGAATTGTCATCCCGGGAGGTCAGACTGGAGGAAGAAGCCGGGAGTTATCGGTAAGTCAGAACTTCTTTTTTTTTTTTTACACGTTCATGTATATTGGGATCGGAAGTCACTGTCCATGGTGCTGAAACTGTTTAACTCTTTCAGCACCCTGGACAGTGACTATCTCCTGACGTCGCGTACCGGAATTTTTTTTGCCGAGTTCGGCCGAACCCGGTGAAGTTCGGTTCGGTTGTCCGGGTTCGCTCATCTCAAAGACACACCGTTTGGATGTTTGTAAAAAGAAAAGCACGTGGTGCTTTTCTGTTTACATTCATCCTTTTGACAGCTGGTGCGCGAAACAGGCAGTTCGCACGGAAGTGCTTCCGTGCGACCTGCGTGGTTTTCACGCACCCATTGACTTCAATGGGTGCGTGATACGCGAAATACGCGGAGATATTGAACATGCGGACAAACGCTGCGCAAAAAGCACGGACTGTCTGTACTGCCCCATAGACTTGTATTGGTCTGTGCGTGGCGCGTGAAAACCACGCGGCCCGCACGGACTCAATACACGTTCTTGTGAGTCCCCCCTTATTCTGTTACACAAAATTTAATTGTGTGGCACAGAATTGTGTGACACAGCATATTATTTGGGGGGCACAGAATGGTTTGTTTGTGACACATAATGTTATTTTACAACACAGAATTATATTTTGTGACGCAGAACTTTATTTTGTAACACATATATTGTAAAGCTGGTAATACAAAACACATTATCATCAGAAAACAAAAATCATTGTCACAAAATAAAATAATGTGGTACAAAATAAAATTCTGTGCTACAAAATAAACATTTGTGACCGAAAAAGTTATTCTGTAAACACAAAATGTGCCTTTTGTGCACAAAATGGATTGTGTAACCACAAAATAAATTATGTGAGCACATAAAGTGTGTAACAAAATGCACTGTGAACAAACGGCAGCCCATATTGCTGTGCACGTGTGCTGATTATGTCTCAGTGAAGTAACTGGACTGTCATGTTGCATTGTTCTATGTTCTCACAAGTTTTTATTCACAGGTATTGTACCTTTAAGATATGTTGTGATGTTTACTCTGTTTTCAGATGGGCACTGCGGGCTGGCGAGGTCTCTGGTCAGGTGTGTGGAAGCTTTAACATGGTGCCGCATCTGCTCCGTGCAAAGGTGGAGCCAGACTATAAAGGAAGTGTTTTTGGTGTACCTCATGGTCAGTATCCAGCATGAATGGAAAGCATACAGATAGAGTCTGTCAGGTACGAGTGAAGTAACGCACGGGACTCAGACCGGCAGAGAACTAGAGAAAATCTAACCACCAAGATTAGTGCCCTAAAGAGATTGCAAGCACCAAGCTTAGTGCCCTAAAATGACTGTAACCGCCAAGTTCAGTGCCCTTCAGAGACTGTAATTGCCAAATAAGTGCCCTTTAGAGACTGTAACCGCCAAACTTAGTGCCCTTTAGACTTTAACAGCCAAACTAAGTGCCCTACAGAGACTATAACCACCAAGCTAAGTGCCCTTCAGAGACTGTAACCGCCAAGTTCAGTGCCCTTCAGAGACTGTAACCGCTAAACAAAGTGTCCTTTAGACTGTAACCGCAAAGCTAAGTGCCCTTCAGAGACCGTAGCTGCCAAGATCACGGCTCTAAAGAGACTGTAATCGCCAAGCTCATTTCTCTAAAGAGACTGTAACCACCACGCTCAGTGCTCTAAAGAGACTGTAACCGCCAAACTAATTGCCCTACAGAGACTGTAACCGCCAAGCTCAGTGCCCGACAGAGACTGTAATCGTCAAGCTCAGTGCCCTAAAAAGACTAACTACCAAGCTCAGTGCCCTTCAGAGACTACAATCGTCAAACTAAGTGCCCTACAGAGACTGTAACAGCCAAACTAAGTGCCCTTTACACTGTAACCGCCAAGCTAAGTGCCCTTCAGAGAGTGTAACTGCCAAGCTTAGTGCCCTAAAAAGTCTGTAACGCCAAGCTCAGTGCCCTTCAGTCTGTAACTGCCAAGCTAAGTCCCCTACAGAAACTTTAACTGCCAAGCTTAGTGCTCTTCAGACTGTACCGCCAAGCTTAGTACCTTTCAGACTGTACCGGCAAGCTTAGTGCCTTTCAGACTGTACCGCCAAACTTAGTGCCTTTCAGACTGTACCGCCAAGCTCAGTGCCCTTCAGAGACTGTAACCACCAAGCTCAGTACCCTACGGAGACTGTAACCGCCATCTTAAGTGCCCTTTACAAACTGTAACCATCAAACTACAGAGTCTGTAACCACCGAACTGCATGCCAACCCTGTAAGAATTACGCTAATTACCACTGTTGGAACTATTATGCTTTGTGCTCCAGCTGAAGTAAAAGTCTTGTTTCATTTAATGTAGTGTGTCGGCCTCCATTACTGCGGCATCCTTGGATGGTCTCCCGTGTCAGGATCTAGGGCTGAACTCACTAAAATCTGTTACATGCTCCAATGAACGCTAGATGACGTTAGTATCCTCCTCTGGTAGCATTGCTGGGGCACACGGAGGTGAATGGAGGCGCCACACGGCAGCACATGGCCGGCAACACGGGTTCATACTGCGGTGTGGGGGGCACTAGGACGTATATTTTCGTGTTATTTTCATTCCGAACGAAAAACATATGCGTTTGGGGCACAGCTAGGGCCAGTATATATATATATAAGCACTATCACAGCTTATTGAGATCGAGTGTCGGCCATACTGCTGATAGTGAGGCCTGAGAGCTTCACCATCTGTCTGACATAGATTGTGGGTCTCCTGGTGGTGGGTGACATGACGGATCATATTGCTATGGAGGGAACAGATTGCAGGACGCTCGGTGTGCTCACCCGTGCGCTGATGATCTGATACTTGCAGGGTAAAGGCAGCGAGGAGCTGTAAATGAGATCATTACAGATGGCGCCCTGAACCTGCGACCGTCATGTGCTATAACCACGTTATGAGGGGAGCCCACTGACGTTGCTGCGTTTGCACCACATTTGGCACGCTGCTGAATGTATATACACTTACATACGTGTGCTACCACAATGATAACCACATGGTATCGTTGCCCATAGCAACCAATCCCAATTCGGGTGTTTTGTTTTGTTTTTTAATCTGAACTAAAAAATTAAATGTGGCCACGGACTGGTTGATATGGCAATGTGGACATTTCATCTATACTTGGATATAGGAGAAATCAGTGCCAAAGCAAATTTTTGGATGTAAAAACCCACCTCAGTCTGTGATCACACCCTTATTATGCCAGATTGAGTCAAAACCAGGGTGACCACATAGTTAGGGTTAGCCCGAGTGCCTCCAGAATGGCAGTAGAGTACCCCTTCAGTAAAAGCTGGACTACTCCTACAGTGACCAGCAGAGGGCGCTTATAGTCAGTGATTGCCAGTGCCCCCATAATAACAATCAGATGCTTCCCCCAGTCATTTAGTAGCAGTGTCCCCTCAGTCAGTCATCAGTAGAGTGCTCCCACAAAAATTAGAGACATCTCCTGAAACACTCTGTGCTGTTGGGTACCCTAATCTTCCTACTTTGTAACTCTCAGTCTGTGATCTCCCACTTGTCTCCATTCTCCTCCTCACATCATGACTCATGGCAGTCGTGTCCTCACTAACATCATCACATTAATGGACCAGTCACTGCCCCCACAAGATCAGCACACACTCACACCTCCCACCGTCCCAGATTCAGCGGGACAGTCACGGATTCCAGGCGGTGTCCCACTGTCCTGGACGGCCGGGGGTATGTCCCATTGTCAACTGTATCTGCACCCTCAGAACGCAGATACAGTTGAACCCAATGCTGAAGCAGGGAACCATCTGCTCCCTGCTTCAGCATTATTTCAGAACGGAGTGGCAGAGGGAGCTCCTCTGCTTGCCGAGGAATCCCCGGGCACAGCACTGTGCCCTGGGGAAGACCTTGATGTCACTGTCCATATATTGACAGTGACGTCAGTGGCTACTGATTGAGCGGAATCCCTGTTGCCAATGATCTGGCCGGGGGTTCCGCTCCTAGAGGAAACCTCTGAGGTCACTGTCAATATCTGGACATTGACGTCAGGGGCTCCTCCTGGAGCCGAAAAACACCAACCAGTGTAGGGATTCCGCTCAAGGAGTAGCCACTGGCGTCACTGTCCATATATGGACAGTGACATCTTGGTTTCCCTCTAGCAGCGGAATCTCCGGCCTATCCTCTGGCTGGGGATTCCCGCTCCTAGAGGGAGTCCCAATGGCTCTATCTACAGGGGGGTGGGCACTATACTATATGAGGGCATCTGTGTGGGCATCATACTGTATGGGGGCATTATACTATATGGGGCAGCTATGGGGCATTATTCTGCATGGGGGCATCTGCATAGGCATTATACTGCATGTGAGAATCTGTGGGAATTATACTGTATGGGGGCAACTGTGTTGGCGTTATACTGTATGGGGGCATTATACTGAATAGGTGCAACTATTTGGCATTATACTGTGTTGGATGCTGTAATGGCCGCGGTCACGGACCGCAGCATTCCCTTACTCGCAAACCTCCTCTCTGTGGCCGACGACTCCTTCCGCAGAAACTTCAGCGCATCCGGCCGCTATCTCCTGCAATGGCCACGAGGGTGCGTGTGCGTTCCAGGCCTTAAAGTGCCAGCACGCACATATGTAATTAATTAATTATATCCCAGACCAACCCGAACTATAAAAAGTGGCCTGCCCTTCCACCCCTTGCCTGAGCGTTGTTGCTGTTTTCCCATGTCTGTATTGCAAATGGTCCCTTACGGTTTTCCTGCTCCCAGTGTTCCCTTGTCCTGCCTCCTATATCCCGTGCTGTGCCTTGTTCCCGAGCCTCTATATTACCTGAGCCGTGGCTTGCTCCGCCCGCTGGAATGCTCCACCTCGGCTGTCGTCTGTCCTTCTGGATACCATCCGCCACGTCTGGCGCAACCCACCACCTCCAGCCCCATCTGTGCCAGAGTCTTTGCCACCATCTGGACTATCCTAGGTACCTGTGTGCTACACTCCTACCATAGACTTTGTGCGTGGACTGTGAGTTGGTCAGCTGCCTCTCCGCTACAGCGGAGCGGCCTAGTGGGTCCACATCCCCTTATATCGTGACAGATGCACTATGGGAGCATGATACTGTGTGGGCTGAACCGGGTGTGTATGGGCGGGGATTGGGTGGGATTAGAGAGTTGGCTTAAAACAAAAAAAATTGCCAACAGTTATCCCTCTTTGTGATACTTGAAAGTTGGGAGGTATGCACACTTCTCTCCTGAAATACTCTGTGCTCCTTGGGGACCCTGCTCCTTCCACTGTATAACTCTCCCACTTGTCTCCATTGCCCTCCTCACATCATCATATGAGTGCACTGGTCACTGCATCCACAAGATCAGTACACTGCTCTCCTGAAATACTATGTGCTGCTGGGGGACCCAGCTCCATTTAGTATCCCTCAGTGTGCGACCACCAACTTGATTATATAGAACAAAAGGGTCCTGATTGTAAAGTGAAAGATTGTACCTGGGTGATGCCAATCGGTTAAAGAACCCTTAAAACGTGTCATGACTTTTCTCGCCTTTCACAACGCGTTTCCTAAACGACTTTCCTTCCTTCTGTGTCATTAAAAACAATCACAAATCATTACGAATCCCTCCACCCTCCGCCCTCTCCAGACACAGAACATGTGGAATGAGTCATCGCTGTTTCTAGTCACGACTATCGTCTACAGAATCTTCAGTATAACTCGCCCTCGGAGGATCATGAGCTCCGTTCTTCTAACAGCCGATTCCCAGCGGTCGTACTGTACGGCAAAAAATCCTCACATTTAGGGACCGTTCACATTACGTTAATAATGCACGTTTAGCAGGTGTGCCAGGAAAGCTCTCGACATACACGCTAAACGTGTCCATAGAGTTCTATTAGCTTGATGGAGACCAAAGGACGGCACAGGTCGGTTGACCTTTTACTTTTGGTATGGAATAACGTAGTAGACTATATTACTCCATACAACGGGATCCTGCAAAAAGAGTAAATCGCGCAGTGCACGTTTTTTTTAGATGGAGGGTTATGGGTGACGTATGCCTTTGTATGGTATAATTCACAGGCATCCGTTAAACGTATAGGTCGTGGGCCTTTCGATAGCTTTTCATACTGTATTCGATAAATGGATGCTATAAAAGTCTATGGGGGACGGATGTCCCGTGACCCTCTAACTATAATTGTGCGCGCAAAACGTATAAGTAATGAAAAGGTCATGAGAGTTCTTGGTGTATACGTTAAGCCTATTCCATATGCCACTGTTCGGTATGTTTAACATATAAGTCAGAAGCTTTTTCGGGTGTATTTTGTAGCCCAAAAACGTGATGCGAATGGGGCCTAACAAGGAGAATGCTTTACAAAACCAGTGACGCCAGAAGGACTCGCATAAATTCCAGATTTTCCAGAAAATAATATTTGTACAGTCGGAAATTTAGACTTTAAGGTTTCAAGGTGAATTAAGCCGTTCGCCATGAACATTTTTGGTCTGACAGAAGCAAATTCTTACTGAATTGAATGAAAGGAAGTGACTTCTGGCCGTTCCTCCAGGGTTACACTCTCGCAAGGTCCAGGGTTACGCCCCTGCTTAGTCCAGGGTTACGCCCCCGCTTAGTCCAGGGTTACGCCTCCACTTAGTCCAGGGTTACGCCTCCACTTAGTCCAGGGTTACGCCTCCACTTAGTGAGGGCCACAAGCTGCACAGCACGAAGGAGCATTCGAGAGATAGACTCTGAAAATGAGAATAACCTCTGTGTCACTTATTACAGTGATACTATGTGAATCAGTGCTAAGCAGATTTTCGTGGCCAATTTAATAACGTTTTTTATTATTTACTCGGATATTAACCCCTTCCCGACATTTGTCGTAAGTATACGACATAGAAAGCCAGTGCTTCCTGCAAAATGTCGTATACTTACGCAAGCCGATTAGGCCCCGCCGGGAGGCGAAGCCTAATCGGGTTGCTGTCAGTGAATAACTGACAGATCTAACATATTGCACTACGTAGGTAGTGCAATGTATTAGAAAAAAAACATCAGAATATTGGAACTTCAAGTCCCCTAGGGGGACTTGAAAAAAAGTGTAAAAAAAAAAAAAGTTTGAAAACAATAAAAGTTTCAAGTAATAAAATAAAACACAATCGCCCTTTTTCCCTTATCAAGTCCTTTATTATTGAAAAAATATATATATTTGGTATTACCACGACCGTAACGACCTGAGGTATCAAAATATTATATTATTTATTGAACAGCGTAAAAAAAAAAAAACCTTAAAAAACTATACCTGAGTTTCTGTTTTTTGGTCACTTTGCCCTACAAATATTGGAATGAAAAGTGATCAAAACGTCGCACGTATCCAAAAATGGTGCCTATAAAAACTATAGCTTGTCTAGAAAAAAACAAGCCCTCATACACCTCCGTCGACCAAAAAAATTAAAAGTTCTGGTTCTCAAAACATGGCGACAGAAAAAATACATTCTTTTTTACAAAAGTTCTATAAATGAGGTATCGCCGGAATCGTGCTGACCCGCAGAATAAAGTTAACATGTAATTTATAACGCATGGTGAACGCTGTATAAAAAAAAACTAAAAAAACTATGGCAGAATTGCGTTTTTTTGTTTACCTGGCCTCCCAAAAAATAGGATAAAAGGTGATCAAAAAGTCGCATGTACCCCAAAATGGTACCAATAATAACTACAGCTCGTACCGCAAAAAAACATGCCTCATAACACTACGTCTATGAAAAATAAAATTAGTTATGGCTCCAATAAAGTGGATCGAGCGGGTTCCCCAGCAGCATTTAAAAGAAACAGGATCCTGACCTGTCCACAGAGTTTAAGGCAGCACAGAGTATTTCAGGAGATGAGCGTGCGGATCTTGTGCGGGGTGGTGACTTGCCAATCATGTGAAGGTGTTATTGAGGACAGGAGTGGAGGAGAGGTAACAGACTGAGAGCTACGTAATGGTAAGAGCAGAGTTCACAGCAGCACAGAATATTTCAGGAGAGGAGCGTGCAGATGTTGAGGAGTGTATGACGCGGAGAGGCCGCGGCAGCCTGTGATTGGCTGCAGAAGCCGCTGCAGCCTGTGATTGGCTGCAGAGGCGGTCACGTGACGTGCGTGACCGCCACTACAGCCTGTGATTGGCTGCAGCGGCGACATGGATGAAACGTCATCGCTGGAGGCCGGACAGGAGGAAAGTAAGTATGAACGTATTTTTTTTAATTTTATATTACCATTAAAATTGTATTTTGCGCGCGCCGAGCATGTACTGTCAAGGTTGCTGAAAGAGTTAGTGCAGCCCATTACCTCTGTCAGCACCCTGGACAGTACCATGCTCGGCGCTCGTAAATTACAGGTTCGGTCAGAACTAGTTCGGTCCGAATCTAACTTTTTCGTGAAATTCGGCGAACCAGCCGAACCAAACTTTTCATAAGTTCGCTCATGTCTACCCCTGATGTACTCTGCCCAGCTTACATGTACCCCCACATTATAAATGGAAACACCAGCAACAAATCTACTACCAAGCAAAATCCGCTCTCCAAAAGCCAAATGGCGCTCCCTCGGCTCTGTACCATACAATGTGCCCAAACAGCAGTTTCCTCCCACATATATGGCATCGCCATACCCGGGAGAACCCTTTTAACAATTTCTGGGGTGTGTGTCTCCAGTGGCATAAGCTTGGCATGACATATTTGTCACTGAAATGGCATATCTAGGGAAAAATATAAATGTTTAATTTGCACCATCCGCAGTGCATTCATTTATGGAAAAGACCTGTGGGGTGAAAATGCTCACTACACCCCTTAATTGAGGGGTGCTGTTTACAAATGGGGTCACTTCTCAGGGGTTTCTTTTTATTATTTCACATCTGAGCCTCTGCAATAGTGAACCAATACTTTGTAAATCGCCAAATTAGGCCTCAATTTTATATGGTACACTTTCACACCTGAGCCTGGTCGAATGTCCAGGCAAAAGATTAGGGCCACAAGTAGGGGGATTATAAAACTGGGAAACACAGCATAATAATTAGAGAGCTGTCTTGTTATGGTGGCACAAGCTCGGCACCACATATTGGCATATCTATGGAAAAAATTCCATTTTCTCTATGCAACATCGAGTGCACACTAATTTCTATGAAACATCTGCAGGTTTAAAATGCTCACTAGACCCCTAGGTAAATGCATTGAGGGGTGTAGTTTCAAAAATTGGGTCACTTCTGGGGGGGTTTCCACTGTTTTGGGCCCACAGGTGCCCAGAAACCAATCCAGCAACATCTGCACTCCAAATGGCGCTCCTTCCCTTCTGAGCCCTGCCGTGTGCCCAAACAGCAGTTTATGACCACATATGGGGTACTGCCTCGGGAGAAATTGCTTTACAAATGTTGGGTTCTAGATGAATTCCTCAAGAGGTGTAGTTTCCTAAATGGAGTCCCTTTTTGGGCGTTCTCATTGTTTTGTCCCCTCAGGGGCTTTGTAAATGCGACATGGCCTTTGCAAACCATTCCTGCTAAATGTGATCTCGAAAAGCCAAATAGCTCTCTTTCCCTTCTAAGCCCTGCCGTGTGTCCAAACATCTGGTTATTACCACATGTGGGGTATTGTTTTACTCGGGAGAAATTGCTTTACAATTTTGGTGGTGCTATCTCTCCTTCAGTCTTTGTGGAAATGAGAAAAAATTAGCTAAACCTACATTTTCTTTGAAAAAATGTAGATCTTTATTTTCAAGGCATACTTCCAATAATTTCTGAAAAAAAAACTGTGGGGTCAAAACGCTCAGTATACCCCTAGATAATTTCCTCAATGGGTGTAGACTCCAAAATGGGGTCACTTGTGGGGGGGTTTCCACGGTTTTGTCCCCTCAGGGGCTTTGTAAATGTGACAAGGCCTCTCAAACCATTCCTGCTAAATGTGATCTCGAAAAGCCAAATAGCGCTCTTTCCCTTCTAAGCCCTGCCGTGTGTCCAAATAGCCGTTTATTACCACATGTGGGGTATTGTTTTACTCGGGAGAAATAGCTTTACAGATTTTGCGGTGGTATCTCTCCTTTAGTCCTTGTGGAAATGAGAAAAAAAAAATTGCTAAACCTTTTTCTTTTCTTTGAAAAAATGTAGATTTTAATTTTCACAGCCTACTTCCAATAATTTCTGTAAAAAACCTGTGCGGTCAAAATGGATAATTTCCTTGAGGTGTGTAGTTTCCCAAATGGGGTCACTTTTCGGGTATTTTCACTGTTTTGGCACCGCAAGAGCCCTTCAAACCCGACATGGCGCCTAAAATATATTGTAATAAAAATAAGGCCCCAAAATCCACTAGGTGCTCCTTTGCTTCTGGGGCCGGTGCGTCAGTTCAGTAGCACGCTACGGCCACATGTGGGATATTTCCAAAAACTGCAGAACCTGGGCAATAAATATTGAGTTGCATTTCTCTGGTAAAACCTTCTGTGTTATAAAAAAAATAGTATTAAAAATTTATTTCTGCAAAAAAATATGACATTTGTAAATTTCACCTCTACATTGCTTTAAATCCTGTAAAATGTCTAAAGGGTTAAGAAACTTTCTAAATGCTGTTTTGAATACTTTGAGGGGTGAAGTTTTTAAAATGGGGTGACTTTTTGGGGTTTTCTAATATATAAGGCCCTCAAAGCCACTTCACAACTGAACTGCCCCTGTAAAAATAGCCTTTTGAAATTTTCTTGAAAATGTGAGAAATTGCTGCTAAAGTTCTTCTTGTAACGTCATAGAAAAATAAAAGGATGTTCAAAAAACGATGCCAATCTAAAGTAGACATATGATGGATGTTAATTAGGAACAATTTTGTGTGGTATAACTGACTGTCTTACAAGCAGATACATTTAAATAGAAAAAAATGTAAATGTTTGCAATTTTTTGCTAAATTTTCGTGTTTTTCACAATTAAATACTGAACATATCGAGCAAATTTTGCCAGTAACATTGTCACGAGAAAACAATTTTAGAATCGCTTGGATAGGTAAAAGCATTCCGGAGTTATTACCACATAAAGTGACACATGTCAGATTTGAAAAATGAGGCTCTATCAGGAAGGTCAAAAGTGGCCAAAGAGGGAAGGGGTTAAGATCCACTGGTCAATTGTCACTTACTTACCGAGATTCAAAGTGGATTATAAGACGTAAAATCGAAAAGGCTCTCGAGTGTTCACCAGAAAACCCTTATAAAAGAAGTATTAAACTTTGCTGCCGGCCCCAACCCCTTAAAGGAACAGTGTCACGAAAAAAAAATTTTTAACATCAGTTTGATTTTAGTCTTTTATTAAAAACGTTTATATTTATTTGTGTGTTTGTGTTTCACTTTTTTTTATTTTTACACTTTTTCTTCCCTATGGGGGCTGCCATTTTTTACTCCATTTCTGTATGTGTCGATTAACGACACATACAGACATGGAGTACGGCAGCTCCAGTCCCATAGTGAATGCGAACGGGTCCCGTTCCATCCACTATGGTGTACGCCGTCTGTGTAGGAACGGCGCATGCGCCGCTCCCACACAGTCCAAGCTGAAGTGTGCGCCGTCCGGCGCCATTTTCCTGTGGACCGGAAGTCGCGGCCGGACAGTAAGATTACTACTTCCGGTCGCGGCTTCCGGACTTGTGCACATGGAGCAGCAGCAGCAGACGGAGCGGACGGACCGGAGGGAGCGGCGGCGGCAGGAGCAGGTAAGTGATTTCTATGTATGTTCGTGTTTCAGTGTGTGTTTACTACTGTATGTAAACCTTCTACACTGTGTGTTAGCTCAAAAAATGGCGACACACAGTGTAGGAGGTTAGACCGTTCAAACCCCTCGTTTCTCCCGGCACTAGCCAGGATAAAGGAGGGGGGGAATCAGAGAGCTCACTAGAGCGAGTGAGTTTTCTCAAATTTTGCAGCATAAAGCAATGTAGTTGCTTTACCACATGCAATGCTGCAATTTTGGGAATTGCTCCATCTAGTGACCAGCGCTGGGAAATGTTATAAATTAGAATCTAATTTATAATATTTCCTGACTCGTGAAAAAAAAAATAAAAATTAGAACAATGTTTAATCACCTACACACTAATTGTTTAACAAAAAAAAAAATACATTTTTTGCTAGCAACAAATTCCTTTTAAATACTTCTCGAGAATGTCAAAGATGGTACAATAGTAAGGTCAGTAAACAGCAATGTAGTGATGGAGCAGGAGAGTTTCGTATTGTTTATATTTCTGCGCATCAACTGATCGGGGGCTTAGACCTTATCGTTATATCCATATCTAACTGGTTCTACGCACAAATATTTACATTAAAAGTCCAGAGCTGCTGATTTTACACTTTTGCTTGTTGTCATTGTAAACAGTCAGCAAGTTTGTTGTCAGACACACCCAATACAGCTTAGCTCAGCCCCGATAATGCAGGGGGACAGTTAATTTTTCCTATATCAGGTTACGTACATAATATGGTGGTAGCGGATATTGGTTTCAACGAGAAACGACCCCCTAGTCAGACAGGATGGGTCAGGAATCCGCACACTCCTTTCCTGAAATACTCTGTTCAGCTTGGGACCCTGCTCCTTCCATTATATAACTCTTAGTCTGTGACCTCCCAGTTGTGCCCATCCCCCTATTCACATCATGACACTGTCCCTGTCACATGCAGCCCTGTCCTCACTAACAACATCACATAAGAGGACAGGTCACTGCCCCCCACAAGATCAGTACACACTTATCCTGAAATACTATGTGCTGCTGGGGTACCCTGATCCATTCATTATCACTCAATCTGTGTCCTTCAACTCCCACAGTCACAGAAGATAGGAAGAAGAATCGTGAGAACAGCAGGAATACAATGGAGCCTGTTGGAGAGTGGAGCTGCTGCCGCCACCTCATTGCAAGAATAAGAACGGATTACA
Organism: Rhinoderma darwinii; assembly: GCF_050947455.1. Lineage (NCBI taxonomy): Eukaryota > Metazoa > Chordata > Amphibia > Anura > Rhinodermatidae > Rhinoderma > Rhinoderma darwinii. The sequence goes on along the minus strand of NC_134687.1, from coordinate 15,774,443 downwards.
AAATATCGTAGATACCGCAATGTCTCGGTTTCTCATCCTTAAAGGGACATGCGAATATATGTTAACCCCTTCGTGCACCTGGAAGTAATTGTCCGCTCCATACGCTACGGGTGTCAGCTGTATATTACTGCTGACACCCTGCACTAACCGCCAGGAACAGCGATGGCTCTTTAACCACTTAGATGACGCGTTCAATAGCGACCGCTGCAGCTAGCTGCTAGAAAGAGGGGGTTGGCCCCCTCTGACAGCCCATCGCCCCCCATGACGTGATTGCGGGGTGCCGATAGTTGTCACGGCTCCCCAGGGGCCTAATGAATGAAATTACTATATACAGGGGGAGCTATATGTGGGGATGTGGGGCACGATATACAGGGGGAGCTATATGTGGGAAACTATATACAGGGGGAGCTATATGTGAGGTACTATCTACAGACACAGTGTATGGTACTATTATAATCAGGGACACAGTGTATGGCGCTATTATATTTAAAGGTTTTGAGAATTTTATTTATAGGTGCAGAAATGTTTTAAAAGTGAGAAGCTGAAGACATCTGAGCTGGAAACTGCAGAAATGGGTCATGGCCGGGAGAAGTCATCATAGAGGTTTGGACCGGAGGGAGAAGAGGGAGGGAGAAGAAAAGAACTAGAATCTGAGACGTCACCGGTGAGTCACTTAATGTGAATGTTTATTCTGCCTCTAATCAGTATTGTAGTCACTGTATGATCTGCAGCGAGATGATTATGATATGATTTATTTTTTGTGAAACAGCATCTCCCAGCATATCCTCACCATTGTTCGATCCATGCTGGGAGCTGTAGTTTTACGCCGTACAAACCTATACAGCAGGGGTTGCACTAAATTGAGCTGTATTTGTTCTGGTGCTGCATATATGTACTGATCTTTGTTCTGGTGCTGTATATATGTATGAGCTTGGTTCTAGTGCTGCATTTATGTACTGAGCTTGGTTCTAGTGCTGCATTTATGTACTGAGCTTGGTTCTAGTGCTGCATTTATGTACTGAGCTTGGTTCTGGTGTTTTCTATATATATATATATATATATATATATATATGTACTGAGGTTTGTTCTGGTGTTTTATATATGTACTGAGCTTGGTTCTAGTGCTGCATTTATGTACTGAGCTTGGTTCTGGTGTTTTATATATATAAAATGCAGATCTTGTTGGGAATGTCAATGTTCGTGAAAACCTCGGTAACAGTGATCACAATATAGTTACATTTTACCTATACTGTAAAAAACAAACGCAGGCTGGGAGGGCAAAAACATTTAATTTTAAGAAAGCCAATTTCCCCAGGATGAGGGCGGCAATTCAGGATATAGACTGGGAAGAACTAATGTCAAATAATGGAACAAATGATAAATGGGAGATTTTCAAATCTACTTTGAGTTATTATAGTGCAAAATTTATTCCTACAGGTAATAAGTATAAACGACTCAAATTAAACCCCACATGGCTTACACCTTCTGTGAAAGGGGCAATACATGACAAAAAAAGGGCATTTAAAAAATACAAATCTGAGGGTACAGCTGTAGCCTTTGTAAAATATAAAGAGCTTAATAAAATCTGTAAAAATGTAATAAAATTAGCAAAAATACAAAATGAAAGGCAGGTGGCCAGGGATAGTAAAACAAATCCCAAAAAATTCTTCAAGCATATAAATGCAAAAAAGCCAAGGTCTCAACATGTAGGACCCCTAGATAATGGTAATGGGGAGTTGATCACAGGGGATCAAGAGAAGGCAGAGTTACTAAATGGGTTCTTTAGCTCTGTATATACAACTGAAGAAGGAGCAGCTGATGTAGCCGGTGCCAGTGCTGTTAATATATCAGTTGATATACTGAATTGGATGAATGTAGAGATGGTCCAAGCTAAATTAAATAAAATAAATGTGCACAAGGCCCCGGGACCAGATGGGTTACACCCTAGAATTCTTAAAGAGCTTAGTTCAGTTATTTCTGTCCCCCTTTTCATAATATTCAGAGATTCTCTCGAGACTGGTATGGTGCCAAGGGACTGGCGCAGGGCAAATGTGGTGCCTATTTTCAAAAAGGGCTCTAGGTCTTCCCCGGGTAATTATAGACCAGTAAGCTTAACATCCATCGTGGGGAAAATGTTTGAGGGGCTATTGAGGGACTATATACAGGATTATGTGACAATAAATAACATTATAAGTGACAGCCAGCACGGTTTTACTAAGGACAGAAGTTGTCAAACTAACCTAATCTGTTTTTATGAAGAGGTGAGCAGAAGTCTAGACAGAGGGGCCGCTGTGGATTTAGTGTTTTTGGACTTTGCAAAGGCATTTGACACTGTCCCCCATAGACGCCTAATGGGTAAATTAAGGACTATAGGTTTAGAAAATATAGTTTGTAATTGGATTGAGAATTGGCTCAAGGACCGTATCCAGAGAGTTGTGGTCAATGATTCCTACTCTGAATGGTCCCCAGTTATAAGTGGTGTACCCCAGGGTTCAGTGCTGGGACCACTATTATTCAACTTATTTATTAATGATATAGAGGATGGGATTAATAGCACGATTTCTATTTTTGCAGATGACACCAAGCTATGTAATATAGTTCAGACTATGGAAGATGTTCATGAATTACAGGCAGATTTAAACAAACTAAGTGTTTGGGCGTCTACTTGGCAGATGAAGTTTAATGTAGATAAATGTAAAGTTATGCATCTGGGTACCAACAACCTGCATGCATCATATGTCCTAGGGGGCGCTACACTGGCGGATTCACTTGTTGAGAAGGATCTGGGTGTACTTGTAAATCATAAACTCAATAACAGCATGCAGTGTCAATCAGCTGCTTCAAAGGCCAGCAGGATATTGTCGTGTATTAAAAGAGGCATGGACTCACGGGACAGGGATGTAATAATGCCACTTTACAAAGCATTAGTGAGGCCTCATCTAGAATATGCAGTTCAGTTCTGGGCTCCAGTTCATAGAAAGGATGCCCTGGAGTTGGAAAAAATACAAAGAAGAGCAACGAAGCTAATAAGGGGCATGGAGAATTTAAGTTATGAGGAAAGATTGAAAGAATTAAACCTATTTAGCCTTGAAAAAAGACGACTAAGGGGGGACATGATTAACTTATATAAATATATTAATGGCACATACAAAAAATATGGTGAAATCCTGTTCCTTGTAAAACCCCCTCAAAAAACAAGGAGGCACTCCCTCCGTCTGGAGAAAAAAAGGTTCAAGCTGCAGAGGCGACAAGGCTTCTTTACAGTGAGAACTGTGAATCTATGGAATAGCCTACCGCAGGAGCCGTCACAGCAGGGACAGTAGATGGCTTTAAAAAAGGGTTAGATAATTTCCTAGAACAAAAAAATATTAGCTCCTATGTGTAGAAATTTTTCCTTCCCTTTTCCCTTCCCTTGGTTGAACTTGATGGACATGTGTCTTTTTTCAGCCGTACTAACTATGTAACTATGTAACTATGTAACTATGTACTGAGGTTTGTGTCACGAAGGGTCTGTGGACCGACTGGGCCGTACCGCCTTGGCGGTAAGGCAGCTGGCCAACAGGGTACAGGACAATGTCTATAGTTCGTATAGAGGGTACCTGTGGCAGCACGGACAGTAGCTTGGCAGAAACTAGGCAGCAGGTGACGACAGGCGTGTGTAGGCAGTCAAGCGTGGTATCCAGCACGGCACGGCAATGGCAAGCACAGCACAGCACGGCAATGGCAAGCATGGCACAGCATGGCAATAGCAAGCACGGGATATAGGAACAGGAGCAGGAAAGGGAAACACTGGGATCAGGAAACACTAAGGGACCAATTTGCATAGAAAGGCTAGGAATACACAACAACGCTCAGGCATCGAACTAGGGGGCTGGACCCCTCTTATAGCCCAGGGTACTCACGGGTCAAAGGTCGTTCATGATGTCCAGTGCGCACTCGTGGCTGCGGCTGTCAGCGGGAGGCTGGAGCTGACAGCCCGCAGCCACGGACATTACAGTATCCCCCCTCTTACGCCCCCTCTTCTTGGGACCGGAACGAGAGAGAAACTTCTTTAGAAGAGTGAGGGCATTGAGGTTCTCCTCTGGCTCCCAGGACCTCTCTTCGGGACCAAACCCCCTCCAATCCATCAAATAAAAGGTCTTTCCTCTTACTCTCTTGGTGTCCAAGATCTCCTTGACCTCAAAGATGTCAGAGGAGCCGCTGGGAGCAACCGCAGGACTGGGAGTCTTGGAATAGCGGTTTAGGATCACAGGCTTCAGGAGGGAGACGTGGAAGGAGTTGGGAATCCTGAGGTTTGGAGGCAGCCGAAGCGTGTAGGCAACAGGGTTGATCTGCTGCAGGACCTCGAATGGTCCGAGGAACCTGGGGGCAAATTTACATGATGGCACTCTCAGTCGGATATTCCTGGATGACAGCCAGACCCTAGTGCCAGGAAGTAACCGAGGGGGCTCTCTTCTCTTTGTGTCAGCCCTCCGTTTCATGCGGTCCACTGCCACTAGGATGGAGGATCGAGTCTGATGCCAGATCTGCAAAAAGTCTCTAAACGTGGAGTCAGCTGCGGGTACCTCAGAAGCATCAGGCATCGGAAGAGGAACTCGTGGATGCTGGCCATAGACAATGTGGAACGGAGTACTCCTAGTAGACTCACTGGTGTGATTGTTATAGGAGAACTCCGCCCATGGGAGCAGCTGCACCCAGTCATCATGCTGCTTGGAGATGAAGTGGCGTAGGTAGTTCTCCAAAATCTCTTTGATCCTCTCGACCTGACCATTAGACTGAGGATGGTAGGCAGAAGAAAAGTCCAACTTTACACCAAGAAGTCCGCAGAGGGCTCTCCAGAACCTTGAGGTAAACTGAACCCCCCGATCGGACACAATATGCTGTGGCAAGCCGTGCAGGCGGAAGATGTGTTGAATAAATAACTTTGCCAACTGAGGAGCGGAAGGAAGACCGGTCAGAGGAACGAAGTGGGCCATCTTCGAAAATCGGTCCACCACTACCCAGACAGTACTGCATCCAGCAGAGAGAGGCAGGAACGTGATAAAGTCCATCACTATATGCTGCCAGGGAGCATTGGGCACAGGCAATGGCTGGAGCAGGCCTGGAGTGGGTGGCCTTGTTGGCTGCACATACAGCACAGGAAGAAACGAAGTCCATAATATTCTTGGGCAGCATGGGCCACCAGAAATGACGAGCAATTAAATCCCGGGTCTTACGTAACCCCGCGTGACCTGCCTATCTAGAGGAGTGACCCCAACGGAGGATTCTTCCACGATCAGCCAGGCGCACAAAATTCCTCCCAGGGGGAATGTCCCCAATCTGCAGGGGATTGACTGAGACAATACAGGATGGGTCGATAATATTCTGTGGATTCTCAATGGTGTCTTCTGTCTCGAAAGACCTGGACAAGGCATCGGCCCTCACATTCTTGTCGGCCGGGCGATAATGAAGTTCAAACAGAAACCTAGCAAAGAACAGTGACCACCTGGCCTGACGAGGGTTCAGCCGTTGGGCCGTCTGGAGGTAGGTCAGATTCTTGTGGTCTGTAAAAATCAAGATCGGGTGAGCTGCGCCCTCTAGTAGATGTCTCCACTCCTCCAGAGCCAATTTGATGGCCAGTAACTCCCGATCCCCAATCGAGTAGTTACGTTCTACGGAAGAGAAGAGCTTAGAGAAGTTTCCACATACCCTTAACTTGTCCTTGGGACCTCTCTGGAACAGGAGTGCACCAGCACCGACAGAGGATGCGTCCACCTCCAACGAGAACTGTAGAGAGATATCCGGATGATGGAGGATAGAGGCTGACGTGAAGGCACTCTTCAGGCTATTGAATGCAGACTCTGCCTCGGGAGTCCACACCTTGGCGTTCATACCCTTCTTAGTAAGTTTAGAGATGGGAGAAGTCAGTGAAGAGAAGTTCGGAATAAACTGCCTGTAAAAGTTGGCAAATCCCAAAAAGCGCTGTATGGCCCTCAAGCCTTGGGGGCGTGGCCACCCCAGGACAGACTTCACCTTCTCAGGATCCATCTCGAGGCCTCGATTCGAGATGATGTAGCCCAGGAAGGGTAGAGCATCCTTGACAAATACGCACTTCTCCAACTTGGCGTACAGACGATTCTCCCTTAACCGTAGCAGAACTTGACGGACATGTCTCTGGTGTGTCACCGGATCTGGGGAGAAAATCAAGATGTCATTAAGGTAGACTGCAACACAAATGTATAGGAGGTCACGGAAAATGTAATTCACAAACTCCTGGAAGACCGCGGGAGCATTAAACAGGTCGAAGGGCATTACAAGATAGTGGTAATGAAAGGGAGAAGGGAATGGGAGGAAACCTCCAGCTCACCAGTTTGATGCTCCTGTGTTGAGGATCGCCCGGACCATCCGTGACGGCACACGGCAGGCAATAGCAGAAAAAACAAAAGGATCCAGCGATTCGTGGTATAACTAGGAAACACTCGGTTTCCACTTTATTGGATATAAGCAGACAAAAAGCTTTGAAAGAAACACCAGGAGAAAAAACAAGGTGGTGGTATGTGGCAAATAGATTAGCCTACGCGTTTCAAGCACTAGCTGTGCTCTTAATCATGGCTAGGTCAGCGCTTGCCGACTCGTGGCTGCGGCTGTCAGCGGGAGGCGGACATTACAGTTTGTTCTGGTGTTTTATATATGTACTGAGCTTGGTTCTGGTGTTTTATATATGTACTGAGGTTTGTTCTAGTGCTGTATATATATGTACTGAGCTTGATTCTGGTGTTGTATTTATGTATGAGCTTGGTTGTGGTACTGTGTATATACACTACCGTTCAAAAGTTTGGGGTCACCCAGACAATTTTGTGTTTTCCATGAAAACTCACACTTATATTTATCAAATGAGTTGCAAAATGACTAGAAAATATAGTCAAGACATTGACAAGGTTAGAAATAATGATTTTTAAATCAAAAGGCGGGGCGTAAAAAAGACGCCCGCGTCAAAGAAGTGCCTGTCATTTCTTCAGACGTAAATGGAGCCGTTTTCTAATGACTTCATGGAAAAACAGCTCCATTTACGTCCGTAATGGACGCAGCGAAATAGCGCCTCAACATGCCATTATGGCTGAAATTACGGTGCTGTTTTCTCCTGAAAACAGCCCCGTAATTTCAGCCGTTACAGACGCTGCCGTGTGAACATACCCTAACACTTTTTTCCAAACTTCCTCTGTCCAATGTCTGTGTGCTTTTGCCCATATTAATCTTTTCCTTTTATTAGCCAGTCTCAAATATGGCTTTTTCTTTGCCACTCTGCACTGAAGGCCAGCATCCCGGAGTCGCCTCTTCACTGTAGACGTTGACACTGGCGTTTTGCGGGTACTATTTAATGAAGCTGTCAGTTGAGGGCCTGTGAGGCATCTATTTCTCAAACTAGAGACTCTAATGTATTTGTCTTGTTGCTCAGTTGTGCAGCGGGGCCTCCCACTTCTCTTTCTACTCTGGTTAGAGCCTGTTTGTGCTGTCCTCTGAAGGGAGTAGTACACACCGTTGTAGGAAATCTTCAGTTTCTTGACAATTTCTCGCATGGAATAGCCTTCATTTCTGAGAACAAGAATAGACTGTCGAGTTTGAGTTTCACATGAAAGCTCTCTTTTTCTAGCCATTTTGAGAGTTTAATCGAACCCACAAATGTAATGCTCCAGATTCTCAACTAGCTCAAAGGAAGGTCAGTTTTATAGCTCCTCTAAACAGCAAAACTGTTTACAGCGGTGCTAACATAATTGCACAAGGGTTTTCAAGTGTTTTCTAATCATCCATTAGCATTCTAACACAGTTAGCAAACACAATGTACCATCAGAACACTGGAGTGATGGTTGCTGGAAATGGGCCTCTATACACCTATGTAGATATTGCATTAAAAACCAGACGTTTGCAGCTAGAATAGTCATTTAGCACATTAACAATGTATAGAGTGTATTTCTGATTAATTTAATGTTATCTTCATTGGAAAAAAACTGTGCTTTTCTTGCAAAAATAAGGAAATTTCTAAGTGACCCTAAACTTTTGAACACACTACAGTTCAAAAGTTTGGGGTCACCCAGACAATTTTGTGTTTTCCATGAAAACTCACACTTATATTTATCAAATGAGTTGCAAAATGACTAGAAAATATAGTCAAGACATTGACAAGGTTAGAAATAATGATTTTTATTTGAAATAATAATTTTCTCCTTCAAACTTTGCTTTGGTCTTGGAATGCTCCATTTGCAGCAATTACAGCATTGCAGACCTTTGGCATTCTAGCTGTTAATTTGCTGAGGTAATCGGGAGAAATTTCACCCCATGCTTCCAGAAGCCCCTCCCACAAGTTGGATTGGTTTGATGGGCACTTCTTGCGTACCATACGGTCAAGCTGCTCCCACAACAGCTCTATGGGGTTGAGATCTGGTGACTGCGCTGGCCACTCCATTACAGATAGAATACCAGCTGCCGGCTTCTTCCCTAAATATTTCTTGAATAATTTGGAGGTGCTTTGGGTCATTGTCCTGTTGTAGGATGAAATTGGCTCCAATCAAGCGCTGTCCACAGGGTATGGCATGGCGTTGCAAAATGGAGTGATAGCCTTCCTTATTCAGAATCTCTTTTACCTTGTACAAATCTCCCACTTTACCAGCACCAAAGCAACCCCAGACCATCACATTAGTGCTTGGTTGTGGTACTGTATATATGTATGAGCTTGGTTCTGGAGCTGTAATTATATAGTATATATTTATGATAACAAAATTGCAGGGCAGATGGAATTGTTCTCAATTCATTGTATATTTCATGGGAACCTTTCTGGTCGTTTTAACCCCTTGAACCGCCACCATGTGGTAATACATGACCTAAATATTCCCCTGTATGTTTTTTCTCAGATGCAGAAAAATCTTTAAAATCCACTTTTAAAACGGCGCACACTATATGCTAATTACTTATTAAAGAGTCATGGGGCGGTGCCGCTATCCTGACGAGTCACATAGTCCTGCCTCCAAACCCACCTTTCCATGTTTGATTGACAACCCCTGGCTGATACAACTTTCTCTGATGCGCCATTGCCTTGTGTCACTATATACAAAGGGGGGCTGCGTGGCACTATATAAAAGGGGAGCTGTGTGGCACTGTACACATGGGGGAGCTGTGTGGCACTATATACAAGGGGCCGTGTAGCACTACCAAGGGGGGGCGGTGTGGCACTATTTACAAGGTAGAGGGCTGTGGCTCTATCTACAGGGGGCTGTGTGTGGCACTATCTACTAAGGGGAGGGGCTGTGCAGCACTATATACAAGAGAGGGGGGCTGTGTGGCACTATATACAGTGGGAGCTGTATATCACTATATACCAGGCGGGCTTTATGGCGATATCTACAGGGGGGCTGTATGGCACTATCTACAAGGGGGAGGTGGGGGTCGCTATCTACAAGTGGGGTGTGACACTGTTTATAGGCGGGGCTGTATAGCACTGTCTACAGGGGGGTGTATGGCACATTCTACAGGGGGCACTATCTATAAGTGGGGCTGCTTGTGGCACCTGGGGGGGGACCAGTCAAGAGTTTTGTCTGCCTGCTATGGGGCCCAGTCTTTCCTAGTTACGCCCCTGAAAACGAACATAGATCAATGATTTATCTTGGAACATAATAATAGTGAACTGTGACTGTCAGAGCATAATTCCGGGGGAATCATTTTAGACCATAACGTTTTGCCGTTTTTTACGATTTTTTTGTTGGGGTGGGGTGGGGGGTGTTTTACCATAACTTCAGTCTATGGCATTTCCAAAGAAGTTGCAACAGAGTGTATGGAAAAATGATGACTCAGGAACATATAAAACGAAACATAAAATCAACTTAATTTGAATATCCCTCCCATTACGCTTACTGCCCCTTATATTCAAGAATATAACTACTATAATACTGCTCCTATATACAAGAATATAACTACTATAATACTGCCCCTTATATACAAGAATATAACTACTATAATACTGCCCCAATATACAAGAATATAACTACTATAATACTGCCCCTTATATACAAGAATATAACTACTATAATACTGCTCCTTTATACAAGAATATAACTACTATAATACTGCTCCTATGTGAAAGAATATAACTACTATAATACTGCTCCCCTATATACAAGTATATAACTACTATAATATTGCTCCTATATACAAGAATATAACTACTATAATACTGCCCCCTATATACAAGAACATAACTACTTTAATACTGCTCCTATATACAGGAATATAACTACTATAACACTGCCTCCTATATACAAGAATATAAGTACTATAATACTGCTCCCTATATACAAGAATATAACTACTATAATACTGCCCCTATATACAAGAATATAACTACTATAATACTGCTCCTATATACAGGAATATAACTACTATAACACTGCCTCCTATATACAAGAACATAACTACTATAATACTGCTCCTATATACAAGAATATAACTACTATAATACTGCCCCTATATACAAGAATATAACTACTATAATACTGCTCCTATATACAAGAATATAACTACTATAATACTGCTCCTATGTGCAAGAATATAACTACTATAATACTGCTCCTATGTGCAAGAATATAACTACTATAATACTGCTCCTATGTGCAAGAATATAACTACTATAATACTGCTCCCCTATATACAAGTATATAACTACTATAATATTGTTCCTATATACAAGAATATAACTACTATAATATTGCTCCTATATACAAGAATATAACTAATATAATACTGCTCCTATATACAAGAATATAACTACTATAATACTGCTCCTATATACAAGAATATAACTACTATAATACTGCTCCCTATATACAAGAATATAACTACTATAATACTACTCCTATATACACAAGAATATAACTACTATAATACTGCCCTTATATACAAGAATATAACTACTATAATACTGCCCCTATATACAAGAATATAACTACTATAATACTGCCCCTATATACAAGAATATAACTACTATAATACTGCCCTTATATACAAGAATATAACTACTATAATACTGCTCCTATATACAAGAATTTAACTACTATAATACTGCCCCTATATACAAGAATATAACTACTATAAAACTGCCCCCTATATACAAGAATATAACTACTATAATACTGCCCCTTATATAGAAGAATATAACTACTATAATACTGCCCCCTATATACAAGAATATAACTACTATAATACTGCCCCTATATACAAGAATATAACTACTATAATACTGCCCCCTATATACAAGAATATAACTACTATAATACTGCTCCCTATGTACAAGAATATAACTGCTATAATACTGCCCCTATATACAAGAATATAACTACAATAATACTGCCCCCTATATACAAGAATATAACTACTATAATATTACCCCTATATACAAGAATATAACTACTATAATACTGCCCCTATATACAAGAATATAACTACTATAATACTGCCTCCTATATACAAGGATATAACTACTATAATACTGCCCCTATATACAAGAATATAACTGCTATAATACTGCTCCTATATACAAGAATATAACTACTAGAATACTGCCCCTATATACAAGAATATAACTACTATAAGGGCAAAGCCACACGTGGCGGAATTGCTCTTGAATTCCGCTGCGGACACTCCGCAGCGTTAATCCGCAGCGGAGCCGTTGCTCCATTGACTTCCACTTCTATTTAGTAGGGTTCGTTTAGACGAGGCTGAAAATTCCGCTGCAGAGCATAGGCTGCGGTGCGGAATTTGGTGTCCGCAGCATGCAATGGATGTTGCGGAGTTGTGGCGGACTGGCTGCGGACTCATGGCGGAATTTCTCCATTGACTTCAATGGAGATTCTAAATTCCGCAATGAAGTCCGCAGCTGTCATGCACATGTTATATGTGCTGCGGATGCGTCTTGCTTTTTTGACATGACATTTCTTCATTCTGGCTGGACCTATGTATTTCTAGGTCTACAGCCAGACTGAGGAAGTCAATGGGGCTCCCGTAATTACGGGAGCGTTGCTAGGAGACGTCAGTAAATAGTCACTGTCCAGGGTGCTGAAAGAGTTAAGCGATCGGCAGTAACTGTTTCTGCACCCTGGACAGTGACTACCGATCCCAATATACAGCAACCTGTCAAAAAAATAGAAGTTCATACTTACCGAGAACTCCCTGCTTCTGTCTCCAGTCCGGCTTCCCAGGATGACGTTTCAGTCTAAGTGACGGCTGCAGCCAATCACAGGCTGCAGCGGTCACATGGACTGCCGCGTCATCCAGGGAGGTCGGGCTGGATGCCGAAAGAGGGACGCGTCACCAAGACAACGGCCGGTAAGTATGAAATTCGTTTACTTTCACTAGGGAAAGTGCTGGCCCTTCTCTCTATCCTGCACTGATAGAGAGAAGGGAAGCACTTTTCCGGCAGTCCGCAGCAGCTAGTCCGCATCAATTTACTGCACATTTTGGGCAGATTCTGTGCGGCATTGATACGGAAGAAATCCGCCACGTGTGGGCATGCACTTATACTGCCCCCCTATATACAAGAATATAACTACTATAATACTGCTCCTATATACAATAATATAACTACTATAATACTGCTCCTATATACAAGAATATAACATCTATAACACTGCTCCTATATACAAGAATATAACTACTATAATACTGCTCCCCTATATACAAGTATATAACTACTATAATATTGTTCCTATATACAAGAATATAACTACTATAATATTGCTCCTATATACAAGAATATAACTACTATAATACTGCTCCTATATACAAGAATATAATTACTATAATACTGCTCCTATATACAAGAATATAACTACTATAATACTGCTCCCTATATACAAGAATATAACTACTATAATACTACTCCTATATACACAAGAATATAACTACTATAATACTGCCCTTATATACAAGAATATAACTACTATAATACTGCCCCTATATACAAGAATATAACTACTATAATACTGCCCCTATATACAAGAATATAACTACTATAATACTGCCCTTATATACAAGAATATAACTACTATAATACTGCTCCTATATACAAGAATATAACTACTATAATACTGCCCCTATATACAAGAATATAACTACTATAAAACTGCCCCCTATATACAAGAATATAACTACTATAATACTGCCCCTTATATAGAAGAATATAACTACTATAATACTGCCCCCTATATACAAGAATATAACTACTATAATACTGCCCCTATATACAAGAATATAACTACTATAATACTGCCCCCTATATACAAGAATATAACTACTATAATACTGCTCCCTATGTACAAGAATATAACTGCTATAATACTGCCCCTATATACAAGAATATAACTACAATAATACTGCCCCCTATATACAAGAATATAACTACTATAATATTACCCCTATATACAAGAATATAACTACTATAATACTGCCCCTATATACAAGAATATAACTACTATAATACTGCCTCCTATATACAAGGATATAACTACTATAATACTGCCCCTATATACAAGAATATAACTGCTATAATACTGCTCCTATATACAAGAATATAACTACTAGAATACTGCCCCTATATACAAGAATATAACTACTATAAGGGCAAAGCCACACGTGGCGGAATTGCTCTTGAATTCCGCTGCGGACACTCCGCAGCGTTAATCCGCAGCGGAGCCGTTGCTCCATTGACTTCCACTTCTATTTAGTAGGGTTCGTTTAGACGAGGCTGAAAATTCCGCTGCAGAGCATAGGCTGCGGTGCGGAATTTGGTGTCCGCAGCATGCAATGGATGTTGCGGAGTTGTGGCGGACTGGCTGCGGACTCATGGCGGAATTTCTCCATTGACTTCAATGGAGATTCTAAATTCCGCAATGAAGTCCGCAGCTGTCATGCACATGTTATATGTGCTGCGGATGCGTCTTGCTTTTTTGACATGACATTTCTTCATTCTGGCTGGACCTATGTATTTCTAGGTCTACAGCCAGACTGAGGAAGTCAATGGGGCTCCCGTAATTACGGGAGCGTTGCTAGGAGACGTCAGTAAATAGTCACTGTCCAGGGTGCTGAAAGAGTTAAGCGATCGGCAGTAACTGTTTCTGCACCCTGGACAGTGACTACCGATCCCAATATACAGCAACCTGTCAAAAAAATAGAAGTTCATACTTACCGAGAACTCCCTGCTTCTGTCTCCAGTCCGGCTTCCCAGGATGACGTTTCAGTCTAAGTGACGGCTGCAGCCAATCACAGGCTGCAGCGGTCACATGGACTGCCGCGTCATCCAGGGAGGTCGGGCTGGATGCCGAAAGAGGGACGCGTCACCAAGACAACGGCCGGTAAGTATGAAATTCGTTTACTTTCACTAGGGAAAGTGCTGGCCCTTCTCTCTATCCTGCACTGATAGAGAGAAGGGAAGCACTTTTCCGGCAGTCCGCAGCAGCTAGTCCGCATCAATTTACTGCACATTTTGGGCAGATTCTGTGCGGCATTGATACGGAAGAAATCCGCCACGTGTGGGCATGCACTTATACTGCCCCCCTATATACAAGAATATAACTACTATAATACTGCTCCTATATACAATAATATAACTACTATAATACTGCTCCTATATACAAGAATATAACATCTATAACACTGCTCCTATATACAAGAATATAACTACAATAATACTGCTCCTATATACAAGAATATAACTACTATAATACTGCTCCCTATATACAAGAATATGACTACTATAATACTGCTCCTATATACAAGAATATAACTACTATAATACTGCCCTCTATATACTAGAATATAACTACTATAATACTGCCCCTATATACAAGAATATAACTACTATAATACTGCCCCCTATATACAAGAATATAACTACTACAATACTGCCCCCTATATACAAGGATATAACTACTATAATACTGCCCCCTATATACAAGAATATAACTACTATAATACTGCTCCCTATATACAAGAATATAACTACTATAATACTGCCCCCTATATATAAGAATATAACTACTATAATACTGCTCCTATATACAAGAATATAACTACTATAATACTTCCCCTATATACAAGAATATAACTACTATAATACTGCCCCCCTATATACAAGAATATAACTACTATAATACTGCCTCCTATATACAAGAATATAACTACTATAATACTGCCCCCCTATATACAAGAATATAACTACTATAATACTGCCCCCTATATACAAGAATATAACTACTATAATACTGCCCCCTATATACAAGAATATAACTACTATAATACTGCCCCCTATATACAAGAATATAACTACTATAATACTGCCCCTATATACAAGAATATGACTACTATAATACTGCTCCCTATACACAAGAATATAACTACTATAATACTGCTCCTATATACAAGAATATAAATCCTATAATACTGCCCCCTATATACAAGAATATAACTACTATAATACTGCCCCTATATACAAGAATATAACTACTATAATGCTGCCCCTATATACAAGAATATAACTACTATAATACTGCCCCCTATATACAAGAATATAACTACTATAATACTGCCCCTATATACAAGAATATAACTACTATAATACTGCTCCTATATACAAGAATATAACTACTATAATACTGCTCCTATATACAAGAATATAACTACTATAATACTGCCCCTATATACAAGAATATAACTACTATAATACTGCCCCCCTATATACAAGAATATAACTACTATAATACTGCTCCTATATACAAGAATATAACTACTATAATACTGTCCCTATATACAAGAATATAACTACTATAATACTGCCCCCCTATATACAAGAATATAACTACTATAATACTGCCCCCCTATATACAAGAATATAACTGCTATATTACTGCTCCTATATACAAGAATATAACTACTATAATACTGCCCCTATATACAAGAATATACCTACTATAATACTGCTCCTATATACAAGAATATAACTACTATAATACTGCCCCTATATACAAGAATATAACTACTATAATACTGCCCCTATATACAAGAATATAACTACTATAATACTGCCTCCTATATACAAGGATATAACTACTATAATACTGCCCCTATATACAAGAATATAACTACTATAATACTGCCCCTGTATACAAGAATATAACTACTATAATACTGCTCCTATATACAAGAATATAACTACTATAATGCTGCTCCTATATACAAGAATATAATTACTATAATACTGCCCCCCTATATACAAGAATATAACTACTATAATACTGCCCCCTATATACAAGAATATAACTACTATAATACTGCCTCTATATACAAGAATATAACTGCTATAATACTGCTCCTATATACAAGAATATAACTACTATAATATTGCCCCTATATACAAGAATATAACTACTATAATACTGCTCCTATATACAAGAATATAACTACTATAATACTGCTCCTATATACAAGAATATAACTACTATAATACTGCCCCCTATATACAAGAATATAACTACTATAATACTGCCCCTATATACAAGAATATAACTACTATAATACTGCCTCCTATATACAAGAATATAACTACTATAATACTGCCCCTATATACAAGAATATAACTGCTATAATACTGCCCCTATATACAAGAATATAACTACTATAATACTGCCCCTGTATACAAGAATATAACTACTATAATACTGCTCCTATATACAAGAATATAACTACTATAATACTGCTCCTATATACAAGAATATAATTACTATAATACTGCCCCCCTATATACAAGAATATAACTACTATAATACTGCCCCCCTATATACAAGAATATAACTGCTATAATACTGCTCCTATATACAAGAATATAACTACTATAATATTGCCCCTATATACAAGAATATAACTACTATAATACTGCTCCTATATACAAGAATATAACTACTATAATACTGCTCCTATATACAAGAATATAACTACTATAATACTGCCCCCTATATACAAGAATATAACTACTATAATACTGCCTCCTATATACAAGAATATAACTACTATAATACTGCCCCTATATACAAGAATATAACTACTATAATACTGCCTCCTATATACAAGAATATAACTACTATAATACTGCCCCTATATACAAGAATATAACTGCTATAATACTGCTCCTATATACAAGAATATAACTACTAGAATACTGCCCCTATATACAAGAATATAACTACTATAAGGGCAAAGCCACACGTGGCGGAATTGCTCTTGAATTCCGCTGCGGACACTCCGCAGCGTTAATCCGCAGCGGAGCCGTTTCTCCATTGACTTCCACTTCTATTTAGTAGGGTTCGTTTAGACGAGGCTGAAAATTCCGCTGCGGAGCATAGGCTGCGGAATTTGGTGTCCGCAGCATGCAATGGATGTTGCGGAGTTGTGGCGGACTGGCTGCGGACTCATGGCGGAATTTCTCCATTGACTTCAATGGAGATTCTAAATTCCGCAATGAAGTCCGCAGCTGTCATGCACATGTTATGTGTGCTGCGGATGCGTCTTGCTTTTTTGACATGACATTTCTTCATTCTGGCTGGACCTATGTATTTCTAGGTCTACAGCCAGACTGAGGAAGTCAATGGGGCTCCCGTAATTACGGGAGCGTTGCTAGGAGACGTCAGTAAATAGTCACTGTTCAGGGTGCTGAAAGAGTTAAGCGATCGGCAGTAACTGTTTCTGCACCCTGGACAGTGACTACCGATCCCAATATACAGCAACCTGTCAAAAAAATAGAAGTTCATACTTACCGAGAACTCCCTGCTTCTGTCTCCAGTCCGGCTTCCCAGGATGACGTTTCAGTCTAAGTGACGGCTGCAGCCAATCACAGGCTGCAGCGGTCACATGGACTGCCGCGTCATCCAGGGAGGTCGGGCTGGATGCCGAAAGAGGGACGCGTCACCAAGACAACGGCCGGTAAGTATGAAATTCGTTTACTTTCACTAGGGAAAGTGCTGGCCCTTCTCTCTATCCTGCACTGATAGAGAGAAGGGAAGCACTTTTCCGGCAGTCCGCAGCAGCTAGTCCGCATCAATTTACTGCACATTTTGGGCAGATTCTGTGCGGCATTGATGCGGACAGTTGCGGAGGAAATCCGCCACGTGTGGGCATGCCCTTACACTGCCCCCCTATATACAAGAATATAACTACTATAATACTGCTCCTATATACAATAATATAACTACTATAATACTGCTCCTATATACAAGAATATAACATCTATAACACTGCTCCTATATACAAGAATATAACTACAATAATACTGCTCCTATATACAAGAATATAACTACTATAATACTGCTCCCTATATACAAGAATAGGACTACTATAATACTGCTCCTATATACAAGAATATAACTACTATAATACTGCCCTCTATATACTAGAATATAACTACTATAATACTGCCCCTATATACAAGAATATAACTACTATAATACTGCCCCCTATATACAAGAATATAACTACTACAATACTGCCCCCTATATACAAGGATATAACTACTATAATACTGCCCCCTATATACAAGAATATAACTACTATAATACTGCTCCCTATATACAAGAATATAACTACTATAATACTGCCCCCTATATATAAGAATATAACTACTATAATACTGCTCCTATATACAAGAATATAACTACTATAATACTTCCCCTATATACAAGAATATAACTACTATAATACTGCCCCCCTATATACAAGAATATAACTACTATAATACTGCTCCTATATACAAGAATATAAATCCTATAATACTGCCCCCTATATACAAGAATATAACTACTATAATACTGCCCCTATATACAAGAATATAACTACTATAATACTGCCCCTATATACAAGAATATAACTACTATAATACTGCCCCCTATATACAAGAATATAACTACTATAATACTGCCCCTATATACAAGAATATAACTACTATAATACTGCTCCTATATACAAGAATATAACTACTATAATACTGCTCCTATATACAAGAATATAACTACTATAATACTGCTCCTATATAAAAGAATATAACTACTATAATACTGCCCCCTATATACAAGAATATAACTACTATAATACTGCCCCTATATACAAGAATATAACTACTATAATACTGCCCTCTATATACAAAAATATAACTACTATAATACTGCCCCTATATACAAGAATATAACTACTATAATACTGCCCCTATATACAAGAATATAACTACTATAATACTGCCCTCTATATACAAAAATATAACTACTATAATACTGCCCCTATATACAAGAATATAACTACTATAATACTGCCTCCTATATACAAGAATGTAACTACTATAATACTGCCCCTATATACAAGAATATAACTACTATAATACTGCCTGCTATATACAAGAATATAACTACTATAATACTGCCCCTATATACAAGAATATAACTACTATAATACTGCCCCTATATACAAGAATATAACTACTATAATACTGCCCCCTATATACAAGAATATAACTACTATAATACTGCCCCTATATACAAGAATATAACTACTATAATACTGCTCCTATATACAAGAATATAACTACTATAATACTGCTCCTATATACAAGAATATAACTACTATAATACTGCTCCTATATAAAAGAATATAACTACTATAATACTGCCCCCTATATACAAGAATATAACTACTATAATACTGCCCCTATATACAAGAATATAACTACTATAATACTGCCCCCTATATACAAAAATATAACTACTATAATACTGCCCCTATATACAAGAATATAACTACTATAATACTGCCCCTATATAAAAGAATATAACTACTATAATACTGCCTGCTATATACAGGAATATAACTACTATAATACTGCTCCTATATACAAGAATATAACTACTATAATACTGCCTCCTATATACA
This sequence comes from Rhinoderma darwinii, assembly GCF_050947455.1. NCBI lineage: Eukaryota > Metazoa > Chordata > Amphibia > Anura > Rhinodermatidae > Rhinoderma > Rhinoderma darwinii. Next base: position 15,754,460 of record NC_134687.1, on the reverse strand, counting down.
AGAATATAACTACTATAATACTGTCCCCTATATACAAGAATATAACTACTATAATACTGCCTCCTATATAGAATATAACTACTATAATACTGTCCCCTATATACAAGAATATAACTACTATAATACTGCTCCCTATGTACAAGAATATAACTACTATAACACTACGCCTATATACAAGAATATAACTACTATAATACTGCCCCCTATGTACAAGAATATAACTACTATAATACTGCCCCTATATACAAGAATATAACTACTATAATACTGCCTGCTATATACAAGAATATAACTACTATAATACTGCTTCTATATACAAGAATATAACTACTATAATACTGCCTCCTATATCCAAGAATATAACTACTATAATACTGTCCCCTATATACAAGAATATAACTACTATAATACTGCCCCCTATATACAAGGATATAACTACTATAATACTGCCCCCTATATACAAGAATATAACTACTATAATACTGCTCCCTATATACAAGAATATAACTACTATAATACTGCCCCCTATATATAAGAATATAACTACTATAATACTGCTCCTATATACAAGAATATAACTACTATAATACTGCCTCCTATATACAAGAATATAACTACTATAATACTGCCCCCCTATATACAAGAATATAACTACTATAATACTGCCCCCTATATACAAGAATATAACTACTATAATACTGCCCCCTATATACAAGAATATAACTACTATAATACTGCCCCCTATATACAAGAATATAACTACTATAATACTGCCCCTATATACAAGAATATGACTACTATAATACTGCTCCCTATACACAAGAATATAACTACTATAATACTGCTCCTATATACAAGAATATAAATCCTATAATACTGCCCCCTATATACAAGAATATAACTACTATAATACTGCCCCTATATACAAGAATATAACTACTATAATACTGCCCCTATATACAAGAATATAACTACTATAATACTGCCCCCTATATACAAGAATATAACTACTATAATACTGCCCCTATATACAAGAATATAACTACTATAATACTGCTCCTATATACAAGAATATAACTACTATAATACTGCTCCTATATACAAGAATATAACTACTATAATACTGCCCCTATATAAAAGAATATAACTACTATAATACTGCCCCCCTATATACAAGAATATAACTACTATAATACTGCTCCTATATACAAAAATATAACTACTATAATACTGTCCCTATATACAAGAATATAACTACTATAATACTGCCCCCCTATATACAAGAATATAACTACTATAATACTGCCCCCTATATACAAGAATATAACTGCTATATTACTGCTCCTATATACAAGAATATAACTACTATAATACTGCCCCTATATACAAGAATATACCTACTATAATACTGCTCCTATATACAAGAATATAACTACTATAATACTGCCCCTATATACAAGAATATAACTACTATAATACTGCCCCTATATACAAGAATATAACTACTATAATACTGCCTCCTATATACAAGGATATAACTACTATAATACTGCCCCTATATACAAGAATATAACTACTATAATACTGCCCCTGTATACAAGAATATAACTACTATAATACTGCTCCTATATACAAGAATATAACTACTATAATACTGCTCCTATATACAAGAATATAATTACTATAATACTGCCCCCCTATATACAAGAATATAACTACTATAATACTGCCCCCCTATATACAAGAATATAACTGCTATAATACTGCTCCTATATACAAGAATATAACTACTATAATATTGCCCCTATATACAAGAATATAACTACTATAATACTGCTCCTATATACAAGAATATAACTACTATAATACTGCTCCTATATACAAGAATATAACTACTATAATACTGCCCCCTATATACAAGAATATAACTACTATAATACTGCCTCCTATATACAAGAATATAACTACTATAATACTGCCCCTATATACAAGAATATAACTACTATAATACTGCCTCCTATATACAAGAATATAACTACTATAATACTGCCCCTATATACAAGAATATAACTGCTATAATACTGCTCCTATATACAAGAATATAACTACTAGAATACTGCCCCTATATACAAGAATATAACTACTATAAGGGCAAAGCCACACGTGGCGGAATTGCTCTTGAATTCCGCTGCGGACACTCCGCAGCGTTAATCCGCAGCGGAGCCGTTTCTCCATTGACTTCCACTTCTATTTAGTAGGGTTCGTTTAGACGAGGCTGAAAATTCCGCTGCGGAGCATAGGCTGCGGAATTTGGTGTCCGCAGCATGCAATGGATGTTGCGGAGTTGTGGCGGACTGGCTGCGGACTCATGGCGGAATTTCTCCATTGACTTCAATGGAGATTCTAAATTCCGCAATGAGGTCCGCAGCTGTCATGCACATGTTATGTGTGCTGCGGATGCGTCTTGCTTTTTTGACATGACATTTCTTCATTCTGGCTGGACCTATGTATTTCTAGGTCTACAGCCAGACTGAGGAAGTCAATGGGGCTCCCGTAATTACGGGAGCGTTGCTAGGAGACGTCAGTAAATAGTCACTGTTCAGGGTGCTGAAAGAGTTAAGCGATCGGCAGTAACTGTTTCTGCACCCTGGACAGTGACTACCGATCCCAATATACAGCAACCTGTCAAAAAAATAGAAGTTCATACTTACCGAGAACTCCCTGCTTCTGTCTCCAGTCCGGCTTCCCAGGATGACGTTTCAGTCTAAGTGACGGCTGCAGCCAATCACAGGCTGCAGCGGTCACATGGACTGCCGCGTCATCCAGGGAGGTCAGGCTGGATGCCGAAAGAGGGACGCGTCACCAAGACAACGGCCGGTAAGTATGAAATTCGTTTACTTTCACTAGGGAAAGTGCTGGCCCTTCTCTCTATCCTGCACTGATAGAGAGAAGGGAAGCACTTTTCCGGCAGTCCGCAGCAGCTAGTCCGCATCAATTTACTGCACATTTTGGGCAGATTCTGTGCGGCATTGATGCGGACAGTTGCGGAGGAAATCCGCCACGTGTGGGCATGCCCTTATACTGCCCCCCTATATACAAGAATATAACTACTATAATACTGCTCCTATATACAATAGTTACATAGTTACATAGTTAGTACGGCTGAAAAAAGACACATGTCCATCAAGTTCAACCAAGGGAAGGGAAAAGGGAAGGAAAAATTTCTACACATAGGAGCTAATATTTTTTTGTTCTAGGAAATTATCTAACCCTTTTTTAAAGCCATCTACTGTCCCTGCTGTGACCAGCTCCTGCGGTAGGCTATTCCATAAATTCACAGTTCTCACTGTAAAGAAGCCTTGTCGCCTCTGCAGCTTGAACCTTTTTTTCTCCAGACGGAGGGAGTGTCCCCTTGTTTTTTGAGGGGGTTTTACAAGGAACAGGATTTCACCATATTTTTTGTATGTGCCATTAATATATTTATATAAGTTAATCATGTCCCCCCTTAGTCGTCTTTTTTCAAGGCTAAATAGGTTTAATTCTTTCAATCTTTCCTCATAACTTAAATTCTCCATGCCCCTTATTAGCTTCGTTGCTCTTCTTTGTATTTTTTCCAACTCCAGGGCATCCTTTCTATGAACTGGAGCCCAGAACTGAACTGCATATTCTAGATGAGGCCTCACTAATGCTTTGTAAAGTGGCATTATTACATCCCTGTCCCGCGAGTCCATGCCTCTTTTAATACACGACAATATCCTGCTGGCCTTTGAAGCAGCTGATTGACACTGCATGCTGTTATTGAGTTTATGATTTACAAGTACACCCAGATCCTTCTCAACAAGTGAATCCGCCAGTGTAGCGCCCCCTAGGACATATGATGCATGCAGGTTGTTGGTACCAAGATGCATAACTTTACATTTATCTACATTAAACTTCATTTGCCAAGTGGACGCCCAAACACTTAGTTTGTTTAAATCTGCCTGTAATTCATGAACATCTTCCATAGTCTGAACTATATTACATAGCTTGGTGTCATCTGCAAAAATAGAAATAGTGCTATTAATCCCTTCCTCTATATCATTAATAAATAAGTTGAATAATAGTGGTCCCAGCACTGAACCCTGGGGTACACCACTTATAACCGGGGACCATTCAGAGAAGGAATCATTGACCACAACCCTCTGGATACGGTCCTTGAGCCAATTCTCAATCCAATTAAACTATATTTTCTAAACCTATAGTCCTTAATTTACCCATTAGGCGTCTATGGGGGACAGTGTCAAATGCCTTTGCAAAGTCCAAAAACACTAAATCCACAGCGGCCCCTCTGTCTAGACTTCTGCTCACCTCTTCATAAAAACAGATTAGGTTAGTTTGACAACTTCTGTCCTTAGTAAAACCGTGCTGGCTGTCACTTATAATGCTATTTATTGTCACATAATCCTGTATATAGTCCCTCAATAGCCCCTCAAACATTTTCCCCACGATGGATGTTAAGCTTACTGGTCTATAATTACCCGGGGAAGACCTAGAGCCCTTTTTGAAAATAGGCACCACATTTGCCCTGCGCCAGTCCCTTGGCACTATACCAGTCACTAGAGATTCTCTGAATATTATGAAAAGGGGGACAGAAATAACTGAACTAAGCTCTTTAAGAATTCTAGGGTGTAACCCATCTGGTCCCGGAGCCTTGTGCACATTTATTTTATTTAATTTAGCTTGGACCATCTCTACATTCATCCAATTCAGTATATCAACTGATATATTAACAGCACTGGCACCGGCTACATCAGCTGCTCTTTCTTCTGTTGTATATACAGAGCTAAAGAACCCATTTAGTAACTCTGCCTTCTCTTGATCCCCTGTGATCAACTCCCCATTACCATTATCTAGGGGTCCTACATGTTCAGACCTTGGCTTTTTTGCATTTATATGCTTGAAGAATTTTTTAGGATTTGTTTTACTATCCTTGGCCACCTGCCTTTCATTTTGTATTTTTGCTAATTTTATTACATTTTTACAGATTTTATTAAGCTCTTTATATTTTACAAAGGCTACAGCTGTACCCTCAGATTTGTATTTTTTAAATGCCCTTTTTTTGTCATGTATTGCCCCTTTCACAGAAGGTGTAAGCCATGTGGGGTTTAATTTGAGTCGTTTATACTTATTACCTGTAGGAATAAATTTTGCACTATAATAACTCAAAGTAGATTTGAAAATCTCCCATTTATCATTTGTTCCATTATTTGACATTAGTTCTTCCCAGTCTATATCCTGAATTGCAGCCCTCATCCTGGGGAAATTGGCTTTCTTAAAATTAAATGTTTTTGCCCTCCCAGCCTGCGTTTGTTTTTTACAGTATAGGTAAAATGTAACTATATTATGATCACTGTTACCGAGGTTTTCACGAACATTGACATTCCCAACAAGATCTGCATTATTAGAAATGACCAGATCCAACAGAGCTTCACCTCTAGTCGGGTCTTCCACAAACTGGCCCATAAAATTTTCCTGCAACAGGTTGAGGAAATGTCTCCCCTTTGCAGTTGAAGCCGAACCATGACACCAATTAATATCCCGGAAATTAAAATCTCCCATTATCACTACAGTACCCGCCTGTGCAGCCCGCTCCATCTGTTTATATATCTGACCTTCCATCTCCTCAGTTATATTGGGGGGTCTATAGATTACACCAAAAGTAATTTTTTCAGTGTTTACCTCCCTTTCTAGTTCCACCCACAAGGTTTCAACCTCCTCACAGTCTTGACCCACTATTGTCTCTTTCACACTCGCCTTCATATCACTTCTCACATACAGACATACACCACCACCTTTCCTATTTGTCCTGTCTTTACGAAAAAGTGTAAAACCCTGTAGATTTACAGCCCAGTCATGTGAAGAGTCCAGCCATGTTTCAGCAACACCAACTATATCTATATTTTCTTCCAGTATCAAGGCCTCCAGCTCCCCCATTTTGCTTGCTAGACTTCTGGCATTTGTGAACATACACTTTAACTTGCCTGTCAGTTTTTCACTTTTATTATCAGAAATGTGATTTGACATTAATCGGTCCTTTTTATTTACACTGATGTTTTGTAACGAAAGGATCTCCTTATCTTGTTGTCTAGCCCTCTCCCCACATTCTGTTTCTCCCCCCACCAATATAGTCTGACCCCTCTCTAACCTGGCTACCCCTTTTTTTTCTACATTGACCTCCCTCCTCAGCCCTAGTTTAAATACTCCGCCACCCCAGCTAGAATTCTCTCCCCCAGCACAGCGGACCCCCTTCCATTTAGGTGCAAATCATCTGCAGAATACAGTTTGTACCCCAATGAAAAGTCAGCCCAGTGCTCTAGGAACCCAAATCCTTCTCCTCTACACCAAGACTTCAGCCATGCATTTAACTCCCTAAGCTCCCGCTGTCTTTCCTGTGATGCGCATGGCACAGGCAGTATTCCTGAGAATACAACCTTGGAGGTCCTTCCCTTCAGCTTGTAGCCTAGTTCTTTAAAATTATTCTTAAGGCTCCTCCACCTACCATTTATTCTGTCGTTGGTACCGACATGGACCACGACAGCTGGATCATCACCAGCCCCTCCCAGCAATTTGTCCACCCGTTCCACCACATGCCGAACCCTGGCACCAGGGAGACAGCAAACCATTCGGTTGAGGCGGTCTTGGCGACAAATTATTCTATCCGTCTTCCTGATTATAGAATCCCCTACGACTATCAATTGTCTTGGCTTGCCTGCATTACCATCCCGCCGACTACTAGCTGGGCTGTTCTCCCGGCTGTTAGGGAGATCAGTATCCACTAGGGCTGCCTTTTCTGAGACTGACACCCTCGCATCATCACCCAACGTGGCAATTTTGCTTGGAATGCCAGAAACCGGATCGGCCTTCCTTGTCTTTGACCCCTTTCTACTGCCCCTAACTACATTAACCCAGCTACTTACCTGATCCTGCTCACCCATGTCTTCACCCTCCAGTTGTAACCCACTAACTGCATGCTCTGTGAGCAGCAAGCTCCGCTCAAAATTGTCTATCCTCCTCAGTGTTGCATTCTGCTCCTCCAGATCTCTAATACGAGCTTCCAGGTGAACAACATGCTCACATCTGCCACAGAGATATTCACCCTAACTACTATAATACTGCTCCTATATACAAGAATATAACATCTATAACACTGCTCCTATATACAAGAATATAACTACAATAATACTGCTCCTATATACAAGAATATAACTACTATAATACTGCTCCCTATATACAAGAATATGACTACTATAATACTGCTCCTATATACAAGAATATAACTACTATAATACTGCCCTCTATATACTAGAATATAACTACTATAATACTGCCCCTATATACAAGAATATAACTACTATAATACTGCCCCCTATATACAAGAATATAACTACTACAATACTGCCCCCTATATACAAGGATATAACTACTATAATACTGCCCCATATATACAAGAATATAACTACTATAATACTGCTCCTATATACAAGAATATAACTACTATAATACTGCTCCTATATACAAGAATATAACTACTATAATACTGCCCCCTATATACAAGAATATAACTACTATAATACTGCCTCCTATATACAAGAATATAACTACTATAATACTGCCCCTATTTACAAGAATATAACTACTATAATACTGCCTCCTATATACAAGAATATAACTACTATAATACTGCCCCTATATACAAGAATATAACTGCTATAATACTGCTCCTATATACAAGAATATAACTACTAGAATACTGCCCCTATATACAAGAATATAACTACTATAAGGGCAAAGCCACACGTGGCGGAATTGCTCTTGAATTCCGCTGCGGACACTCCGCAGCGTTAATCCGCAGCGGAGCCGTTTCTCCATTGACTTCCACTTCTATTTAGTAGGGTTCGTTTAGACGAGGCTGAAAATTCCGCTGCGGAGCATAGGCTGCGGAATTTGGTGTCCGCAGCATGCAATGGATGTTGCGGAGTTGTGGCGGACTGGCTGCGGACTCATGGCGGAATTTCTCCATTGACTTCAATGGAGATTCTAAATTCCGCAATGAAGTCCGCAGCTGTCATGCACATGTTATGTGTGCTGCGGATGCGTCTTGCTTTTTTGACATGACATTTCTTCATTCTGGCTGGACCTATGTATTTCTAGGTCTACAGCCAGACTGAGGAAGTCAATGGGGCTCCCGTAATTACGGGAGCGTTGCTAGGAGACGTCAGTAAATAGTCACTGTTCAGGGTGCTGAAAGAGTTAAGCGATCGGCAGTAACTGTTTCTGCACCCTGGACAGTGACTACCGATCCCAATATACAGCAACCTGTCAAAAAAATAGAAGTTCATACTTACCGAGAACTCCCTGCTTCTGTCTCCAGTCCGGCTTCCCAGGATGACGTTTCAGTCTAAGTGACGGCTGCAGCCAATCACAGGCTGCAGCGGTCACATGGACTGCCGCGTCATCCAGGGAGGTCGGGCTGGATGCCGAAAGAGGGACGCGTCACCAAGACAACGGCCGGTAAGTATGAAATTCGTTTACTTTCACTAGGGAAAGTGCTGGCCCTTCTCTCTATCCTGCACTGATAGAGAGAAGGGAAGCACTTTTCCGGCAGTCCGCAGCAGCTAGTCCGCATCAATTTACTGCACATTTTGGGCAGATTCTGTGCGGCATTGATGCGGACAGTTGCGGAGGAAATCCGCCACGTGTGGGCATGCCCTTATACTGCCCCCCTATATACAAGAATATAACTACTATAATACTGCTCCTATATACAATAATATAACTACTATAATACTGCTCCTATATAAAAGAATATAACATCTATAACACTGCTCCTATATACAAGAATATAACTACAATAATACTGCTCCTATATACAAGAATATAACTACTATAATACTGCCCCCTATATACAAGAATATGACTACTATAATACTGCTCCTATATACAAGAATATAACTACTATAATACTGCCCTCTATATACTAGAATATAACTACTATAATACTGCCCCTATATACAAGAATATAACTACTATAATACTGCCCCCTATATACAAGAATATAACTACTACAATACTGCCCCCTATATACAAGGATATAACTACTATAATACTGCCCCCTATATACAAGAATATAACTACTATAATACTGCTCCCTATATACAAGAATATAACTACTATAATACTGCCCCCTATATATAAGAATATAACTACTATAATACTGCTCCTATATACAAGAATATAACTACTATAATACTTCCCCTATATACAAGAATATAACTACTATAATACTGCCCCCTATATACAAGAATATAAATACTATAATACTGCCTCCTATATACAAGAATATAACTACTATAATACTGCCCCCCTATATACAAGAATATAACTACTATAATACTGCCCCCTATATACAAGAATATAACTACTATAATACTGCCCCCTATATACAAGAATATAACTACTATAATACTGCCCCCTATATACAAGAATATAACTACTATAATACTGCCCCTATATACAAGAATATAACTACTATAATACTGCTCCCTATACACAAGAATATAACTACTATAATACTGCTCCTATATACAAGAATATAAATCCTATAATACTGCCCCCTATATACAAGAATATAACTACTATAATACTGCCCCTATATACAAGAATATAACTACTATAATACTGCCCCTATATACAAGAATATAACTACTATAATACTGCCCCCTATATACAAGAATATAACTACTATAATACTGCCCCTATATACAAGAATATAACTACTATAATACTGCTCCTATATACAAGAATATAACTACTATAATACTGCTCCTATATAAAAGAATATAACTACTATAATACTGCCCCCTATATACAAGAATATAACTACTATAATACTGCCCCTATATACAAGAATATAACTACTATAATACTGCCCTCTATATACAAAAATATAACTACTATAATACTGCCCCTATATACAAGAATATAACTACTATAATACTGCCCCTATATACAAGAATATAACTACTATAATACTGCCTGCTATATACAAGAATATAACTACTATAATACTGCTCCTATATACAAGAATATAACTACTATAATACTGCTCCTATATACAAGAATATAAATCCTATAATACTGCCCCCTATATACAAGAATATAACTACTATAATACTGCCCCTATATACAAGAATATAACTACTATAATACTGCCCCTATATACAAGAATATAACTACTATAATACTGCCCCCTATATACAAGAATATAACTACTATAATACTGCCCCTATATACAAGAATATAACTACTATAATACTGCTCCTATATACAAGAATATAACTACTATAATACTGCTCCTATATAAAAGAATATAACTACTATAATACTGCCCCCTATATACAAGAATATAACTACTATAATACTGCCCCTATATACAAGAATATAACTACTATAATACTGCCCTCTATATACAAAAATATAACTACTATAATACTGCCCCTATATACAAGAATATAACTACTATAATACTGCCCCTATATACAAGAATATAACTACTATAATACTGCCTGCTATATACAAGAATATAACTACTATAATACTGCTCCTATATACAAGAATATAACTACTATAATACTGCCTCCTATATACAAGAATATAACTACTATAATACTGTCCCCTATATACAAGAATATAACTACTATAATACTGCCTCCTATATAGAATATAACTACTATAAGGGCGGGTTCACACATGGCGGAATTGCACTTAAATTCCGCTGCGGACACTCCGCAGCGTTAATCCGCAGCGGAGCCGTTTCTACATTGACTTTCACTTTAATTTAGCAGTGTTCGTTTACACGATGCGTACAATTCCGCTGCGGAGCATAGGCTGCGGAGCGGAATTTGGTGTCCGCAGCATGCTCTGTCTGTTGCGGAGCAGTGGCGGACTCATGGCGGAATTTCTCCATTGACTTCAATGGAGATTCAAAGTTCCGCAATGAAGTCCGCAGCTGTCATGCACATGTCATGTGTGCTGCGGATGCGTCTTGCTTTTTTTACTTGACATTTCTTCATTCTGGCTGGACCTATGTATTTCTAGGTCTACAGCCAGACTGAGGAAGTCAATGGGGCTCCCGTAATGACGGGAGCGTTGCTAGGAGACGTCAGTAAATAGTCACTGTCCAGGGTGCTGAAAGAGTTAAGCGATCGGCAGTAACTGTTTCTGCACCCGGGACAGTGACTACCGATCCCAATATACATGTATCTGTAAAAAAAAATGAAGTTCGTACTTACCGAGAACTCCCTGTTTCTGTCTCCAGTCCGGCCTCCCAGGATGACGTTTCAGTGTAAGTGACGGCTGCAGCCAATCACAGGCCAAGCACAGGCTGCAGCGGTCACATGGACTGGCGCGTCATCCAGGGAGGTCGGGCTGGATGCCGAAGGAGGGACGCGTCATAAAGACAACGGGCGGTAAGTATGAATTTCTTTTACTTTCACTAGGGAAAGTGCTGTCCCTTCTCTCTATCCTGCACTGATAGGGAGAAGGGAAGCACTTTTCCCGCAGTCCGCAGCAGCTAGTCCGCATCAATTTTCTGCACATTTTGTGCAGATCCGCAGCCGTAATCCGCAACCCGGATTAGGTGCGGCATTGATGCGGACAGTTGCGGAGGAATTCCGCCATGTGTGGTCATGCCCTTATACTGTCCCCTATATACAAGAATATAACTACTATAATACTGCTCCCTATGTACAAGAATATAACTACTATAACACTACGCCTATATACAAGAATATAACTACTATAATACTGCCCCCTATGTACAAGAATATAACTACTATAATACTGCCTGCTATATACAAGAATATAACTACTATAATACTGCTTCTATATACAAGAATATAACTACTATAATACTGCCTCCTATATCCAAGAATATAACTACTATAATACTGTCCCCTATATACAAGAATATAACTACTATAATACTTCCCCTATATACAAGAATATAACTACTATAACACTGCCCCTATATACAAGAATATAACTACTATAATACTGCCTCCTATATACAAGAATGTAACTACTATAATACTGCCCCTATATACAAGAATATAACTACTATAATACTGCCTGCTATATACAAGAATATAACTACTATAATACTGCCCCTATATACAAGAATATAACTACTATAATACTGCCCCTATATACAAGAATATAACTACTATAATACTGCCCCCTATATACAAGAATATAACTACTATAATACTGCCCCTATATACAAGAATATAACTACTATAATACTGCTCCTATATACATGAATATAACTACTATAATACTGCTCCTATATACAAGAATATAACTACTATAATACTGCTCCTATATAAAAGAATATAACTACTATAATACTGCCCCCTATATACAAGAATATAACTACTATAATACTGCCCCTATATACAAGAATATAACTACTATAATACTGCCCCCTATATACAAAAATATAACTACTATAATACTGCCCCTATATACAAGAATATAACTACTATAATACTGCCTGCTATATACAAGAATATAACTACTATAATACTGCTCCTATATACAAGAATATAACTACTATAATACTGCCTCCTATATACAAGAATATAACTACTATAATACTGTCCCCTATATACAAGAATATAACTACTATAATACTGCCTCCTATATAGAATATAACTACTATAATACTGTCCCCTATATACAAGAATATAACTACTATAATACTGCTCCCTATGTACAAGAATATAACTACTATAACACTACGCCTATATACAAGAATATAACTACTATAATACTGCCCCCTATGTACAAGAATATAACTACTATAATACTGCCCCTATATACAAGAATATAACTACTATAATACTGCCTGCTATATACAAGAATATAACTACTATAATACTGCTTCTATATACAAGAATATAACTACTATAATACTGCCTCCTATATCCAAGAATATAACTACTATAATACTGTCCCCTATATACAAGAATATAACTACTATAATACTGCCCCCTATATACAAGGATATAACTACTATAATACTGCCCCCTATATACAAGAATATAACTACTATAATACTGCTCCCTATATACAAGAATATAACTACTATAATACTGCCCCCTATATATAAGAATATAACTACTATAATACTGCTCCTATATACAAGAATATAACTACTATAATACTTCCCCTATATACAAGAATATAACTACTATAATACTGCCTCCTATATACAAGAATATAACTACTATAATACTGCCCCCCTATATACAAGAATATAACTACTATAATACTGCCCCCTATATACAAGAATATAACTACTATAATACTGCTCCTATATACAAGAATATAACTACTATAATACTGCTCCTATATACAAGAATATAACTACTATAATACTGCTCCTATATAAAAGAATATAACTACTATAATACTGCCCCCTATATACAAGAATATAACTACTATAATACTGCCCCTATATACAAGAATATAACTACTATAATACTGCCCCCTATATACAAAAATATAACTACTATAATACTGCCCCTATATACAAGAATATAACTACTATAATACTGCCTGCTATATACAAGAATATAACTACTATAATACTGCTCCTATATACAAGAATATAACTACTATAATACTGCCTCCTATATACAAGAATATAACTACTATAATACTGTCCCCTATATACAAGAATATAACTACTATAATACTGCCTCCTATATAGAATATAACTACTATAATACTGTCCCCTATATACAAGAATATAACTACTATAATACTGCTCCCTATGTACAAGAATATAACTACTATAACACTACGCCTATATACAAGAATATAACTACTATAATACTGCCCCCTATGTACAAGAATATAACTACTATAATACTGCCCCTATATACAAGAATATAACTACTATAATACTGCCTGCTATATACAAGAATATAACTACTATAATACTGCTTCTATATACAAGAATATAACTACTATAATACTGCCTCCTATATCCAAGAATATAACTACTATAATACTGTCCCCTATATACAAGAATATAACTACTATAATACTGCCCCCTATATACAAGGATATAACTACTATAATACTGCCCCCTATATACAAGAATATAACTACTATAATACTGCTCCCTATATACAAGAATATAACTACTATAATACTGCCACCTATATATAAGAATATAACTACTATAATACTGCTCCTATATACAAGAATATAACTACTATAATACTTCCCCTATATACAAGAATATAACTACTATAATACTGCCTCCTATATACAAGAATATAACTACTATAATACTGCCCCCTATATACAAGAATATAACTACTATAATACTGCCCCCTATATACAAGAATATAACTACTATAATACTGCCCCCTATATACAAGAATATAACTACTATAATACTGCCCCCTATATACAAGAATATAACTACTATAATACTGCCCCTATATACAAGAATATAACTACTATAATACTGCTCCCTATGTACAAGAATATAACTACTATAACACTACGCCTATATACAAGAATATAACTACTATAATACTGCCCCCTATGTACAAGAATATAACTACTATAATACTGCCCCTATATACAAGAATATAACTACTATAATACTGCCTGCTATATACAAGAATATAACTACTATAATACTGCTTCTATATACAAGAATATAACTACTATAATACTGCCTCCTATATCCAAGAATATAACTACTATAATACTGTCCCCTATATACAAGAATATAACTACTATAATACTTCCCCTATATACAAGAATATAACTACTATAACACTGCCCCTATATACAAGAATATAACTACTATAATACTGCCTCCTATATACAAGAATGTAACTACTATAATACTGCCCCTATATACAAGAATATAACTACTATAATACTGCCTGCTATATACAAGAATATAACTACTATAATACTGCCCCTATATACAAGAATATAACTACTATAATACTGCCCCTATATACAAGAATATAACTACTATAATACTGCCCCCTATATACAAGAATATAACTACTATAATACTGCCCCTATATACAAGAATATAACTACTATAATACTGCTCCTATATACAAGAATATAACTACTATAATACTGCTCCTATATACAAGAATATAACTACTATAATACTGCTCCTATATAAAAGAATATAACTACTATAATACTGCCCCCTATATACAAGAATATAACTACTATAATACTGCCCCTATATACAAGAATATAACTACTATAATACTGCTCCCTATATACAAAAATATAACTACTATAATACTGCCCCTATATACAAGAATATAACTACTATAATACTGCCCCTATATACAAGAATATAACTACTATAATACTGCCTGCTATATACAAGAATATAACTACTATAATACTGCTCCTATATAAAAGAATATAACTACTATAATACTGCCCCCTATATACAAGAATATAACTACTATAATACTGCCCCTATATACAAGAATATAACTACTATAATACTGCCCTCTATATACAAAAATATAACTACTATAATACTGCCCCTATATACAAGAATATAACTACTATAATACTGCCCCTATATACAAGAATATAACTACTATAATACTGCCTGCTATATACAAGAATATAACTACTATAATACTGCTCCTATATACAAGAATATAACTACTATAATACTGCCTCCTATATACAAGAATATAACTACTATAATACTGTCCCCTATATACAAGAATATAACTACTATAATACTGCCTCCTATATAGAATATAACTACTATAATACTGTCCCCTATATACAAGAATATAACTACTATAATACTGCTCCCTATGTACAAGAATATAACTACTATAACACTACGCCTATATACAAGAATATAACTACTATAATACTGCCCCCTATGTACAAGAATATAACTACTATAATACTGCCCCTATATACAAGAATATAACTACTATAATACTGCCTGCTATATACAAGAATATAACTACTATAATACTGCTTCTATATACAAGAATATAACTACTATAATACTGCCTCCTATATCCAAGAATATAACTACTATAATACTGTCCCCTATATACAAGAATATAACTACTATAATACTTCCCCTATATACAAGAATATAACTACTATAACACTGCCCCTATATACAAGAATATAACTACTATAATACTGCCTCCTATATACAAGAATGTAACTACTATAATACTGCCCCTATATACAAGAATATAACTACTATAATACTGCCTGCTATATACAAGAATATAACTACTATAATACTGCCCCTATATACAAGAATATAACTACTATAATACTGCCCCTATATACAAGAATATAACTACTATAATACTGCCCCCTATATACAAGAATATAACTACTATAATACTGCCCCTATATACAAGAATATAACTACTATAATACTGCTCCTATATACAAGAATATAACTACTATAATACTGCTCCTATATACAAGAATATAACTACTATAATACTGCTCCTATATAAAAGAATATAACTACTATACTACTGCCCCCTATATACAAGAATATAACTACTATAATACTGCCCCTATATACAAGAATATAACTACTATAATACTGCCCCCTATATACAAAAATATAACTACTATAATACTGCCCCTATATACAAGAATATAACTACTATAATACTGCACCTATATACAAGAATATAACTACTATAATACTGCCTGCTATATACAAGAATATAACTACTATAATACTGCTCCTATATACAAGAATATAACTACTATAATACTGCCTCCTATATACAAGAATATAACTACTATAATACTGTCCCCTATATACAAGAATATAACTACTATAATACTGCCTCCTATATAGAATATAACTACTATAATACTGTCCCCTATATACAAGAATATAACTACTATAATACTGCTCCCTATGTACAAGAATATAACTACTATAACACTACGCCTATATACAAGAATATAACTACTATAATACTGCCCCCTATGTACAAGAATATAACTACTATAATACTGCCCCTATATACAAGAATATAACTACTATAATACTGCCTGCTATATACAAGAATATAACTACTATAATACTGCTTCTATATACAAGAATATAACTACTATAATACTGCCTCCTATATCCAAGAATATAACTACTATAATACTGTCCCCTATATACAAGAATATAACTACTATAATACTGCCCCCTATATACAAGGATATAACTACTATAATACTGCCCCCTATATACAATAATATAACTACTATAATACTGCTCCCTATATACAAGAATATAACTACTATAATACTGCCCCCTATATATAAGAATATAACTACTATAATACTGCTCCTATATACAAGAATATAACTACTATAATACTTCCCCTATATACAAGAATATAACTACTATAATACTGCCTCCTATATACAAGAATATAACTACTATAATACTGCCCCCTATATACAAGAATATAACTACTATAATACTGCCCCCTATATACAAGAATATAACTACTATAATACTGCCCCCTATATACAAGAATATAACTACTATAATCCTGCCCCCTATATACAAGAATATAACTACTATAATACTGCCCCTATATACAAGAATATAACTACTATAATACTGCTCCCTATGTACAAGAATATAACTACTATAACACTACGCCTATATACAAGAATATAACTACTATAATACTGCCCCCTATGTACAAGAATATAACTACTATAATACTGCCCCTATATACAAGAATATAACTACTATAATACTGCCTGCTATATACAAGAATATAACTACTATAATACTGCTTCTATATACAAGAATATAACTACTATAATACTGCTTCTATATACAAGAATATAACTACTATAATACTGCCCCTATATACAAGAATATGACAACTATAATACTGCTCCCTATACACAAGAATATAACTACTATAATACTGCTCCTATATACAAGAATATAAATCCTATAATACTGCCCCCTATATACAAGAATATAACTACTATAATACTGCCCCTATATACAAGAATATAACTACTATAATACTGCCCCTATATACAAGAATATAACTACTATAATACTGCCCCCTATATACAAGAATATAACTACTATAATACTGCCCCTATATACAAGAATATAACTACTATAATACTGCTCCTATATACAAGAATATAACTACTATAATACTGCTCCTATATACAAGAATATAACTACTATAATACTGCCCCTATATACAAGAATATAACTACTATAATACTGCCCCCCTATATACAAGAATATAACTACTATAATACTGCTCCTATATACAAGAATATAACTACTATAATACTGTCCCTATATACAAGAATATAACTACTATAATACTGCCCCCCTATATACAAGAATATAACTACTATAATACTGCCCCCCTATATACAAGAATATAACTGCTATATTACTGCTCCTATATACAAGAATATAACTACTATAATACTGCCCCTATATACAAGAATATACCTACTATAATACTGCTCCTATATACAAGAATATAACTACTATAATACTGCCCCTATATACAAGAATATAACTACTATAATACTGCCCCTATATACAAGAATATAACTACTATAATACTGCCTCCTATATACAAGGATATAACTACTATAATACTGCCCCTATATACAAGAATATAACTACTATAATACTGCCCCTGTATACAAGTATATAACTACTATAATACTGCTCCTATATACAAGAATATAACTACTATAATACTGCTCCTATATACAAGAATATAATTACTATAATACTGCCCCCCTATATACAAGAATATAACTACTATAATACTGCCCCCCTATATACAAGAATATAACTGCTATAATACTGCTCCTATATACAAGAATATAACTACTATAATATTGCCCCTATATACAAGAATATAACTACTATAATACTGCTCCTATATACAAGAATATAACTACTATAATACTGCTCCTATATACAAGAATATAACTACTATAATACTGCCCCCTATATACAAGAATATAACTACTATAATACTGCCTCCTATATACAAGAATATAACTACTATAATACTGCCCCTATATACAAGAATATAACTACTATAATACTGCCTCCTATATACAAGAATATAACTACTATAATACTGCCCCTATATACAAGAATATAACTGCTATAATACTGCTCCTATATACAAGAATATAACTACTAGAATACTGCCCCTATATACAAGAATATAACTACTATAAGGGCAAAGCCACACGTGGCGGAATTGCTCTTGAATTCCGCTGCGGACACTCCGCAGCGTTAATCCGCAGCGGAGCCGTTTCTCCATTGACTTCCACTTCTATTTAGTAGGGTTCGTTTAGACGAGGCTGAAAATTCCGCTGCGGAGCATAGGCTGCGGAATTTGGTGTCCGCAGCATGCAATGGATGTTGCAGAGTTGTGGCGGACTGGCTGCGGACTCATGGCGGAATTTCTCCATTGACTTCAATGGAGATTCTAAATTCCGCAATGAAGTCCGCAGCTGTCATGCACATGTTATGTGTGCTGCGGATGCGTCTTGCTTTTTTGACATGACATTTCTTCATTCTGGCTGGACCTATGTATTTCTAGGTCTACAGCCAGACTGAGGAAGTCAATGGGGCTCCTGTAATTACGGGAGCGTTGCTAGGAGACGTCAGTAAATAGTCACTGTTCAGGGTGCTGAAAGAGTTAAGCGATCGGCAGTAACTGTTTCTGCACCCTGGACAGTGACTACCGATCCCAATATACAGCAACCTGTCAAAAAAATAGAAGTTCATACTTACCGAGAACTCCCTGCTTCTGTCTCCAGTCCGGCTTCCCAGGATGACGTTTCAGTCTAAGTGACGGCTGCAGCCAATCACAGGCTGCAGCGGTCACATGGACTGCCGCGTCATCCAGGGAGGTCGGGCTGGATGCCGAAAGAGGGACGCGTCACCAAGACAACGGCCGGTAAGTATGAAATTCGTTTACTTTCACTAGGGAAAGTGCTGGCCCTTCTCTCTATCCTGCACTGATAGAGAGAAGGGAAGCACTTATCCGGCAGTCCGCAGCAGCTAGTCCGCATCAATTTACTGCACATTTTGGGCAGATTCTGTGCGGCATTGATGCGGACAGTTGCGGAGGAAATCCGCCACGTGTGGGCATGCCCTTATACTGCCCCCCTATATACAAGAATATAACTACTATAATACTGCTCCTATATACAATAATATAACTACTATAATACTGCTCCTATATACAAGAATATAACATCTATAACACTGCTCCTATATACAAGAATATAACTACAATAATACTGCTCCTATATACAAGAATATAACTACTATAATACTGCTCCCTATATACAAGAATATGACTACTATAATACTGCTCCTATATACAAGAATATAACTACTATAATACTGCCCTCTATATACTAGAATATAACTACTATAATACTGCCCCTATATACAAGAATATAACTACTATAATACTGCCCCCTATATACAAGAATATAACTACTACAATACTGCCCCCTATATACAAGGATATAACTACTATAATACTGCCCCCTATATACAAGAATATAACTACTATAATACTGCTCCCTATATACAAGAATATAACTACTATAATACTGCCCCTATATATAAGAATATAACTACTATAATACTGCTCCTATATACAAGAATATAACTACTATGATACTTATTACATAGTTACATAGTTACATAGTTAGTACGGCTGAAAAAAGACACATGTCCATCAAGTTCAACCAAGGGAAGGGAAAAGGGAAGGAAAAATTTCTACACATAGGAGCTAATATTTTTTTGTTCTAGGAAATTATCTAACCCTTTTTTAAAGCCATCTACTGTCCCTGCTGTGACCAGCTCCTGCGGTAGGCTATTCCATAAATTCACAGTTCTCACTGTAAAGAAGCCTTGTCGCCTCTGCAGCTTGAACCTTTTTTTCTCCAGACGGAGGGAGTGCCCCCTTGTTTTTTGAGGGGGTTTTACAAGGAACAGGATTTCACCATATTTTTTGTATGTGCCATTAATATATTTATATAAGTTAATCATGTCCCCCCTTAGTCTTCTTTTTTCAAGGCTAAATAGGTTTAATTCTTTCAATCTTTCCTCATAACTTAAATTCTCCATGCCCCTTATTAGCTTCGTTGCTCTTCTTTGTATTTTTTCCAACTCCAGGGCATCCTTTCTATGAACTGGAGCCCAGAACTGAACTGCATATTCTAGATGAGGCCTCACTAATGCTTTGTAAAGTGGCATTATTGCATCCCTGTCCCGCGAGTCCATGCCTCTTTTAATACACGACAATATCCTGCTGGCCTTTGAAGCAGCTGATTGACACTGCATGCTGTTATTGAGTTTATGATTTACAAGTACACCCAGATCCTTCTCAACAAGTGAATCCGCCAGTGTAGCGCCCCCTAGGACATATGATGCATGCAGGTTGTTGGTACCAAGATGCATAACTTTACATTTATCTACATTAAACTTCATTTGCCAAGTGGACGCCCAAACACTTAGTTTGTTTAAATCTGCCTGTAATTCATGAACATCTTCCATAGTCTGAACTATATTACATAGCTTGGTGTCATCTGCAAAAATAGAAATAGTGCTATTAATCCCTTCCTCTATATCATTAATAAATAAGTTGAATAATAGTGGTCCCAGCACTGAACCCTGGGGTACACCACTTATAACCGGGGACCATTCAGAGAAGGAATCATTGACCACAACCCTCTGGATACGGTCCTTGAGCCAATTCTCAATCCAATTACAAACTATATTTTCTAAACCTATAGTCCTTAATTTACCCATTAGGCGTCTATGGGGGACAGTGTCAAATGCCTTTGCAAAGTCCAAAAACACTAAATCCACAGCGGCCCCTCTGTCTAGACTTCTGCTCACCTCTTCATAAAAACAGATTAGGTTAGTTTGACAACTTCTGTCCTTAGTTAAACCGTGCTGGCTGTCACTTATAATGCTATTTATTGTCACATAATCCTGTATATAGTCCCTCAATAGCCCCTCAAACATTTTCCCCACGATGGATGTTAAGCTTACTGGTCTATAATTACCCGGGGAAGACCTAGAGCCCTTTTTGAAAATAGGCACCACATTTGCCCTGCGCCAGTCCCTTGGCACTATACCAGTCACTAGAGATTCTCTGAATATTATGAAAAGGGGGACAGAAATAACTGAACTAAGCTCTTTAAGAATTCTAGGGTGTAACCCATCTGGTCCCGGAGCCTTGTGCACATTTATTTTATTTAATTTAGCTTGGACCATCTCTACATTCATCCAATTCAGTATATCAACTGATAGATTAACAGCACTGGCACCGGCTACATCAGCTGCTCTTTCTTCTGTTGTATATACAGAGCTAAAGAACCCATTTAGTAACTCTGCCTTCTCTTGATCCCCTGTGATCAACTCCCCATTACCATTATCTAGGGGTCCTACATGTTCAGACCTTGGCTTTTTTGCATTTATATGCTTGAAGAATTTTTTAGGATTTGTTTTACTATCCTTGGCCACCTGCCTTTCATTTTGTATTTTTGCTAATTTTATTACATTTTTACAGATTTTATTAAGCTCTTTATATTTTACAAAGGCTACAGCTGTACCCTCAGATTTGTATTTTTTAAATGCCCTTTTTTTGTCATGTATTGCCCCTTTCACAGAAGGTGTAAGCCATGTGGGGTTTAATTTGAGTCGTTTATACTTATTACCTGTAGGAATAAATTTTGCACTATAATAACTCAAAGTAGATTTGAAAATCTCCCATTTATCATTTGTTCCATTATTTGACATTAGTTCTTCCCAGTCTATATCCTGAATTGCAGCCCTCATCCTGGGGAAATTGGCTTTCTTAAAATTAAATGTTTTTGCCCTCCCAGCCTGCGTTTGTTTTTTACAGTATAGGTAAAATGTAACTATATTATGATCACTGTTACCGAGGTTTTCACGAACATTGACATTCCCAACAAGATCTGCATTATTAGAAATGACCAGATCCAACAGAGCTTCACCTCTAGTCGGGTTTTCCACAAACTGGCCCATAAAATTTTCCTGCAACAGGTTGAGGAAATGTCTCCCCTTTGCAGTTGAAGCCGAACCATGACACCAATTAATATCCCGGAAATTAAAATCTCCCATTATCACTACAGTACCCGCCTGTGCAGCCCGCTCCATCTGTTTATATAGCTGACCTTCCATCTCCTCAGTTATATTGGGGGGTCTATAGATTACACCAAAAGTAATTTTTTCAGTGTTTACCTCTTTTTCTAGTTCCACCCACAAGGTTTCAACCTCCTCACAGTCTTCACCCACTATTGTCTCTTTCACACTCGCCTTCATATCACTTCTCACATACAGACATACACCACCACCTTTCCTATTTGTCCTGTCTTTACGAAAAAGTGTAAAACCCTGTAGATTTACAGCCCAGTCATGTGAAGAGTCCAGCCATGTTTCAGCAACACCAACTATATCTATATTTTCTTCCAGTATCAAGGCCTCCAGCTCCCCCATTTTGCTTGCTAGACTTCTGGCATTTGTGAACATACACTTTAACTTGCCTGTCAGTTTTTCACTTTTATTATCAGAAATGTGATTTGACATTAATCGGTCCTTTTTATTTACACTGATGTTTTGCAACGAAAGGATCTCCTTATCTTGTTGTCTAGTCCTCTCCCCACATTCTGTTTCTCCCCCCACCAATATAGTCTGACCCCTCTCTAACCTGGCTACCCCTTTTTTTTCTACATTGACCTCCCTCCTCAGCCCTAGTTTAAATACTCCGCCACCCCAGCTAGAATTCTCTCCCCCAGCACAGCGGACCCCCTTCCATTTAGGTGCAAATCATCTGCAGAATACAGTTTGTACCCCAATGAAAAGTCAGCCCAGTGCTCTAGGAACCCAAATCCTTCTCCTCTACACCAAGACTTCAGCCATGCATTTAACTCCCTAAGCTCCCGCTGTCTTTCCTGTGATGCGCATGGCACAGGCAGTATTCCTGAGAATACAACCTTGGAGGTCCTTCCCTTCAGCTTGTAGCCTAGTTCTTTAAAATTATTCTTAAGGCTCCTCCACCTACCATTTATTCTGTCGTTGGTACCGACATGGACCACGACAGCTGGATCATCACCAGCCCCTCCCAGCAATTTGTCCACCCGTTCCACCACATGCCGAACCCTGGCACCAGGGAGACAGCAAACCATTCGGTTGAGGCGGTCTTGGCGACAAATTATTCTATCCGTCTTCCTGATTATAGAATCCCCTACAACTATCAATTGTCTTGGCTTGCCTGCATTACCATCCCGCCGACTACTAGCTGGGCTGTTCTCCCGGCTGTTAGGGAGATCAGTATCCACTAGGGCTGCCTTTTCTGAGACTGACACCCTCGCATCATCACCCAACGTGGCAATTTTGCTTGGAATGCCAGAAACCGGATCGGCCTTCCTTGTCTTTGACCCCTTTCTACTGCCCCTAACTACATTAACCCAGCTACTTACCTGATCCTGCTCACCCATGTCTTCACCCTCCAGTTGTAACCCACTAACTGCATGCTCTGTGAGCAGCAAGCTCCGCTCAAAATTGTCTATCCTCCTCAGTGTTGCATTCTGCTCCTCCAGATCTCTAATACGAGCTTCCAGGTGAACAACATGCTCACATCTGCCACAGAGATATTCACCCTGGAACTCCGGCTCCAGTCGTGTATACATATGGCAAACTGTGCACTGAAGAAAACCTCCAATCTTGCTATCCATTATCCAAGTTACACCAAAACAGCGAACAATTGTCAAAGAAAAAGAAGAGTACTTACTGGGGCTTCAACTCCTCTTTTCAACTCCGGTTTTAGAACTCCACTTAGTTCACAAGCCACTTAAACCACCAAGCTCAGAATATAACTACTATAATACTGCCCCCCTATATACAAGAATATAAATACTATAATACTGCCTCCTATATACAAGAATATAACTACTATAATACTGCCCCCTATATACAAGAATATAACTACTATAATACTGCTCCTATATACAAGAATATAACTACTATAACACTGCCCCTATATACAAGAATATAACTACTATAATACTGCCCCTATATACAAGAATATAACTACTATAATACTACTCCTATATACAAGAATATAACTACTATAATACTGCCCCTATATACAAGAATATAACTACTATAATACTACCCCCTATATACAAGAATATAACTATACTGGCCCAAAGCTGTTACAATGTGGAAACCATACTGTAACAGTGAATACGTAGATGTTTTTTTCCAGTGTTTGCTATACATTGGGAATTTCCAGCCTTACTTCTGACCTCTTTTTGGGGGGTGGGGGGGAATTATTCAATGACAAAAAAATGTAAGCAAAGAGAATAATAATAGGTGTTTTTTTTTCTTTGTAGCAGAGGTTTTACAGGAAATAGGGATTTGACCCTTCCCTTTACATGATGACTGCTGCACTGTGGATCTACAAGTCCGTCCTGGATCAGAGGCTGGAAATAGAATGGATAAGACAAGCAAAAATATACAAGAATATAACTACTATAATACTGCTCCTATATACAAGAATATAACTACTATAATACTGCTCCTATATACAAGAATATAACTACTATAATACTGCTCCTATATAAAAGAATATAACTACTATAATACTGCCCCCTATATACAAGAATATAACTACTATAATACTGCCCCTATATACAAGAATATAACTACTATAATACTGCCCCTATATACAAAAATATAACTACTATAATACTGCCCCTATATACAAGAATATAACTACTATAATACTGCCCCTATATACAAGAATATAACTACTATAATACTGCCTGCTATATACAAGAATATAACTACTATAATACTGCTCCTATATACAAGAATATAACTACTATAATACTGCCTCCTATATACAAGAATATAACTACTATAATACTGTCCCCTATATACAAGAATATAACTACTATAATACTGCCTCCTATATAGAATATAACTACTATAATACTGTCCCCTATATACAAGAATATAACTACTATAATACTGCTCCCTATGTACAAGAATATAACTACTATAACACTACGCCTATATACAAGAATATAACTACTATAATACTGCCCCCTATGTACAAGAATATAACTACTATAATACTGCCCCTATATACAAGAATATAACTACTATAATACTGCCTGCTATATACAAGAATATAACTACTATAATACTGCTTCTATATACAAGAATATAACTACTATAATACTGCCTCCTATATCCAAGAATATAACTACTATAATACTGTCCCCTATATACAAGAATATAACTACTATAATACTTCCCCTATATACAAGAATATAACTACTATAACACTGCCCCTATATACAAGAATATAACTACTATAATACTGCCTCCTATATACAAGAATATAACTACTATAATACTGCCCCCTATATACAAGAATATAACTACTATAATACTGCTCCTATATACAAGAATATAACTACTATAACACTGCCCCTATATACAAGAATATAACTACTATTATACTGCCTCCTATATACAAGAATGTAACTACTATAATACTGCTCCTATATACAAGAATATAACTACTATAATACTGCCCCTATATACAAGAATATAACTACTATAATACTGCCCCTATATACAAGAATATAACTACTATAATACTGCCCCTATATACAAGAATATAACTACTATAATACTACTCCTATATACAAGAATATAACTACTATAATACTGCCTCCTATATACAAGAATATAACTACTATAATACTGCCCCCTATATACAAAAATATAACTACTATAATACTGCCCCTATATACAAGAATATAATACTATAATACTGCCCCCTATATACAAGAATATAACTACTATAATACTGCTCCTATATACAAGAATATAACTACTATAATACTGCCCCCTATATACAAGAATATAACTACTATAATACTGCTCCTATATACAAGACTATCACTACTATAATACTGTCCCTATATACAAGAATATAACTACTATAATACTGCTCCTATGTACAAGAATATAACTACTATAATACTGCCCCTATATACAAGAATATAACTACTATAATACTACCCCCTATATACAAGAATATAACTATACTGGCCCAAAGCTGTTACAATGTGGAAACCATACTGTAACAGTGAATACGTAGATGTTTTTTTCCAGTGTTTGCTATACATTGGGAATTTCCAGCCTTACTTCTGACCTCTTTTTGGGGGGTGGGGGGGAATTATTCAATGACAAAAAAATGTAAGCAAAGAGAATAATAATAGGTGTTTTTTTTTCTTTGTAGCAGAGGTTTTACAGGAAATAGGGATTTGACCCTTCCCTTTACATGATGACTGCTGCACTGTGGATCTACAAGTCCGTCCTGGATCAGAGGCTGGAAATAGAATGGATAAGACAAGCAAAAAGTGGACTGCACCTTTTAAGGGGTGCCTGTTCAGACAACGCCCCTGAGGGCATATTTAGGGGTAATAGAGAAGGGTCTTTTGATCCATTCCCCCTCTGTTACGGGGGAACACCAGCCGCTGTTGACATCATAATGCAGTAGTTGGTAGGGAGTGCTATAAATTTTGCCTTAGGGCACAAGCACCTTTAAGTTATTCTTTTTTGTTTGGGAAAACACAATCTCTGCAATTTAAAGGGTTAACTCCCAGCTAAGACATTTATGGTGTTTCCAAGGGATTAGATGCAGGTACCAGAACGGACATGGCCCCTATGTCAAAACCGGGGGTCCCCTGTCCGGCCTGGCGAGGTGGCTACTGGCCGCCACGTAAAGGTGGAAAATAAATGGAGAGGTGGTCTTGCATGTGCGCTGCTCTCTCCATTCTATTCTATGGGAGTTACGGAAAAATCTGAGTTAATAGACGTTAGGTCGAAGAACGCCCGTCCCTGGCATAGGTGCAGATCCCAGAGCTGGGACCCATATCTATCAGACGTCTTATATGGGAATGCCCCTTTAACCCTTCAAACACTAATCAATTATTATTATGGTGTAGACTAAAGGCTTGGTTCCCTTTTTGACAACATAAATTGAATCCCAGTAATTGTTGATGTGTTAGAATATTATAGAGGAAAAAGAAATATAAAAAGGGAAAAAAAACCTTTGTATTATGTATTATGATTGGCACGGGTCTGAGGAAACTGACTGTGGCTGGTGCCTTTCTGGGGCTATTGACTGTGGTACTGGTATGTGGACATTGGGCTCTTTGTCATCTCCACTTTGGAGTTTTGCCACTAGCCCTAATATAGAATAATATAATAGATTATTTACCGCATGAGACCCCTAAAGGAACACTAACCCTTAAAATTAATATTACAAATAAACAAAAGAAAAACATGCTTGTCTTGTAGAAATCTTGCAGAGAACACAAGTGTAAATTTTCTCCTCATACCTAGAATGTTTTGGCTGATTGAGGGCTGAGATGGTGGGTTTAGATAATGGGTGGTGTTTTTCTTACCTGCAGACAGCAGTGGGGCAGTGCTCCTGCTACAGCCAGTTGCCTTACAATCAGACACAGGTCTGATACAAAAGTTATGAAACAGAGAAAGAGGGTGAAATGATGTACTGAGACACATAAGGGTATGTTCACACGGCCAAATTTCAGACGTATACGAGGCGTATTTTGCCTCGTTTTACGTCTGGAAATACGTCTCAAATACGTCGGCAAACATCTGCCCATTCATTTGAATGGGTTTGCCGACGTACTGTGCAGACGACCTGTTATTTACGAGTCGTCGTTTGACAGCTGTCAAACGACGACGCGTAAAAATACAGCCTCGTCAAAAGAAGTGCAGGACACTTCTTTGGACGTTTTTGGAGCTGTTTTCTCATAGACTCCAATGAAAACAGCTCCAAAAACGGACGTAGAAAACGGCGTGAAAACGCCGCGAAAAATGCGAGTTGGTAAAAAAACGTCTGAAAAGCAGGGTCTGTTTTCCCTTGAAAACAGCTCTGGATTTTCAGACGTTTTTGTTGACTACGTGTGGACATACCCTAAGGGTATGTTCACACGAGGGCGTCTGTAACGGCTGAAATTACGGGGATGTTTCAGCCTGAAAACATCCCCGTAATTTCAGCCGTAACGGCATGTGCAGGCGCTTGAACGCCGCGTCAATTACGGGCGTAATTGGCGCTGCTATTCTTTGGAGTCAATGAATAACAACTCCAATTACGGCCAAAGTGACAGGACACTTCTTTGGCGCGGGCGTCTATTTACGCGCCGTCATTTGACAGCGGCGCGTAAATATACGCCTCGTGTGAACAGACAAACGTCTGCCCATTGCTTTCAATGGGCAGATGTTTGTCAACGCTATTGAGGCGCTATTTTTGTGCGTAATTCGGGGCAAAAACGCCAGAATTACGTCCGTAAATAGGCCGTGTGAACATACCCTAAAGGAGAATTATTTCTGTATTTCACAGTTTTTGATAGGATAAAATGATACAATCATAGTATAGGAAGATAAGAAAAAAAAATCTGCTAATTTTTTTTTATTGTCACATCCCTTTGTGATTTCCCTATACCAGACCCACAACAAAAACGCATGCAATTTTCCCCTAAGGGCGGGTTCACACATGGCGGAATTCCACTTAAATTCCGCTGCGGACACTCCGCAGCGTTAATCCGCAGCGGAGCCGTTTCTCCATTGACTTTCACTTTAATTTAGCAGTGTTCGTTTACACGATGCGTACAATTCCGCTGCGGAGCATAGGCTGCGGAGCGGAATTTGGTGTCCGCAGCATGCTCTGTCTGTTGCGGAGCAGTGGCGGACTCATGGCGGAATTTCTCCATTGACTTCAATGGAGATTCTAAGTTCCGCAATGAAGTCCGCAGCTGTCATGCACATGTCATGTGTGCTGCGGATGCGTCTTGCTTTTTTAACTTGACATTTCTTCATTCTGGCTGGACCTAGGTATTTCTAGGTCTACAGCCAGACTGAGGAAGTCAATGGGGCTCCCGTAATGACGGGAGCGTTGCTAGGAGACGTCTGTAAATAGTCACTGTCCAGGGTGCTGAAAGAGTTAAGCGATCGGCAGTAACTGTTTCTGCACCCGGGACAGTGACTACCGATCCCAATATACATGTATCTGTAAAAAAACATATAAGTTCATACTTACCGAGAACTCCCTTCGTCTGTCTCCAGTCCGGCCTCCCAGGATGACGTTTCAGTGTAAGTGACGGCTGCAGCCAATCACAGGCCAAGCACAGGCTGCAGCGGTCACATGGACTGGCGCGTCATCCAGGGAGGTCGGGCTGGATGCCGAAAGAGGGACGCGTCACCAAGACAACGGCCGGTAAGTATGAAAATCGTTTACTTTCACTAGGGAAAGTGCTGTCCCTTCTCTCTATCCTGCACTGATAGGGAGAAGGGAAGCACTTTTCCCGCAGTCTGCAGCAGCTAGTCCGCATCAATGTACTGCACATTTTGTGCAGATCCGCTGCAGAATCTGCAACGCAGATTCTGTGCGGCATCGATGCGGACAGTTGCGGAGGAATTCCGCCATGTGTGGTCATGCCCTAATACAGATTATTTTTATTGCAATTGCCATCATAGCAGAAATAATTTTTGGAATTTACTTCAAATTAAAAAATACGATGAAAAATTGTGTCCCGATTGCAATTCATATTTGTATGTACGATGACACAAACATTTTTGGCGGTTTCTGATGCGGAAACTCGGTCGGAAACCACGCCAAAAAATAGCCAAAAACGCCTCCCATTGATTTCAATGGGAGGCGGAAGTGTTTTATTCCCGAGAGCGGAAAAAAACGCTCACGGGAAAAAGTAGTGTCATGCAGTTTCTTCAGGCTTTTCCGACCTCACAGAGAAAGCGGTTTTCACAGCAGCTTTTGCCTGCGGCACTCTATGTCTGCGGCCAAAAAACACGCCAAGTTGTCTGCTGGCAGGTCAAAATCTGCCTCAAAATTGCTTCAGGAATTTTGAGGCAAATTTTTCTGCCTGCCAAAAAAAAACTCAGTGTGAACTAGGCCAAACAATGAGGATGTGATAGTAACATTTCATCCGGAGAGAACGTGGCTCCACCCTCGGCGGTGGGGGAGGTCAGTCATGGCCTGGGCTGATCATGGGATGAGGGCAGCGTGGTATGGTGTGATCATCAGCTCACTTCTGTTTTCTTGGGTTTCAATTTGTGCTGGAATGATAATAGTTATGTCATTGTTTACTGATTTTAATTAGGTTTCTAAAGAAGAAAAAAAAAAAAAAGATGTTCAAGGGGATTTCCAGGAGATCGAAACTTATTGTCAGTCTAAGATACTAGAGGGGTTAATACTTGCTTTCCTGATAGTCTAGAGCAGTGAATGGGCTAATACCACCATCTCTAATGGTCTAGGATAGTAAAGGGGTTAATGACTGCTTTCTGGGTTATCTAAGGTAGGAGAGATTTTAATGCCTCCATCTCTGGTGGTCTAGGTTTCTGGGAGGTTAATTCCTCCATCCCTGGTGGTCTAGGTTACTGGGGAGGTTAATGCCGCCACCCCTGGTGGTCTAGGTTACTGAGGAGGTTAATGCCTCCATCCCTGGTGGTCTAGGTTACTAGGGAGGTTAATGCCTCCATCCCTGGTGGTCTAGGTTACTGGGGAGGTTAATGCCGCCACCCCTGGTGGTCTAGGTTACTGGGGAGGTTAATGCCGCTACCCCTGGTGGTCTAGGTTACTGGGGAGGTTAATGCCGCCACCCCTGGTGGTCTAGGTTACTGGGGAGGTTAATGCCGCCACCCCTGGTGGTCTAGGTTACTAGGGAGGTTAATGCCTCCATCCCTGGTGGTCTAGGTTACTGGGGAGAATTGAATGCCACCATCTCTGGTGGTCTAGGTTACTGGGGAGAACTTACTGCCTCCATCCCTGGTGGTCTAGGTTACTGGGGAGGTTAATGCCTCTATCCCTGGTGGTCTAGGTTACTGGGGAGAATTTACTGCCTCCATTCCTGGTGATCTAGGTTACTGGGGAGGTTAATGCCTCTATCCCTGGTGGTCCAGGTTACTGCGGAAGTTAATGCCTCTATCCCTGGTGGTCTTGGTTACTGGGGAGGTTAATGCCTTCTTCCCTGGTGGTTTAGGTTACTGGGGAGGTTAATGCCTCCATCCCTGGTGGTATTGGTTACTGGGGAGGTTAATGCCTCTATCCTTGGTGATCTAATGCCTCCTTCCCTGGTGGTCTAGGTTACTGCCTCTATTCCTGGTGGTCTAGTGTACTGGGGAGGTTAATGCATCCATCCCTGGTGGTCTAGATTACTGGGGAGGTTAATGCCTCCATTCCTGGTATTCTAGGGTACTGGGGAGGTTAATGCCTTCATCCCTGGTGGTCTAGATTACTGGGGAGGTTAATGCCTCCATTACTGGTGGTCTAGGTTACTGGGGAGGTTAATGCCGCCACCCCTGGTGGTCTAGGTTACTAGGGAGGTTAATGCCTCCATCCCTGGTGGTCTAGGTTACTGGGGAGAATTGAATGCCACCATCCCTGGTGGTCTAGGTTACTGGGAAGGTTAATGCCTCCATCCCTGGTGGTCTAGGTTACTGGGGAGAATTGAATGCCACCATCTCTGGTGGTCTAGGTTACTGGGGAGAACTTACTGCCTCCATCCCTGGTGGTCTAGGTTACTGGGGAGGTTAATTCCTCTATCCCTGGTGGTCCAGGTTACTGTGGAAGTTAATGCCTCTATCCCTGGTGGTCTTGGTTACTGGGGAGGTTAATGCCTTCTTCCCTGGTGGTTTAGGTTACTGGGGAGGTTAATGCCTCCATCCCTGGTGGTATTGGTTACTGGGGAGGTTAATGCCTCTATCCTTGGTGATCTAATGCCTCCTTCCCTGGTGGTCTAGGTTACTGCCTCCATTCCTGGTGGTCTAGGGTACTGGGGAGGTTAATGCCTTCATCCCTGGTGGTCTAGATTACTGGGGAGGCTAATGCCTCCATCCCTGGTGGTCTAGGTTACTGGGGAGGCCAATGCCTTCTTCCCTGGTGGTCTAGATTACTGGGGAGGTTAATGCCTCCACCCGTGGTAATCTAGGTTACAGGGGAGGTTAATGCCTGCTTTCGTGGTAGTCTTTGTTAGTGTAAGGCCGGCTTCCCACGGGTCAGATATGCTGAATAAAATCTATCCGACCTGGAACCCGCAGCAAATTCCATGCGAAAAAATGCACATTGTGGTGCGGTTTTTCGGCCAGAATTTCAGCTGCGAAATAAAAAATAAATAAAAAAACACCCATACTTACTGATGCTGTTCTCATGGTGACACGTCCCTCTGTGGCTGTCCGATCTGGCATCCTTGGATGATGCTACAGCCCATGTGACCGCTGCAGCCTGTGGTTAGCTGTAGCGGTCACATGGGATGACATCATGCCAGAAGGCTGGACTACAGGATAAAATGCAGGGAGTTCTGGTATGAATTTTCTTTTTTTCTGTGTTGCGGCGGAATTGCTGCGATTCCACCGCAAAAGTGGCTACACTTGGCTTTCTGTTTTGTGGGTTTTGAATCCCCATTGAATTTAATGTTGAAAACCTGCAACAGAAGGTGCAGAATAAATTGACATGCTGTAGCTTTAAATTCCGGAACGCAGGTCAATTTATTAACGTTTAAGCTGCGGTTTTTTGCCCGCAGCTTGGGCATGAGATTTTCTAAAACTCATCCACGTTGCTTCTACTGTAAACACTGCGGAATTTCTACTGTGAAAATTCTGCAGTGTTGACGTTACATGGGAACCCGGCCTTAGGGGTTTTTTTTACGCAGCCATTTTTCAAAACAGACACGTAAAAAAACAGCCCATCGGAACAGAACGCCGTTTTTCCTATTGAAATCAACGGGCAGATGTTTGGAGCCGTTCTGCTTCCGATTTTTCCGCCCGAGAATAAGCCGTGTGAACAGACTCTTACAATGAGCTTCCCCTCCATGCACAGAACGGATCACAGTAGATTATATTCACCATCTAAATTCTGCCCCCTTCTGATCACAGTCCAGATGCAACATAACAGGAGGTCCCTGCGAGATCACACGTATGAATCCACGTGACCCGATCATCCCCAGCTCAGCAGGGCCGCTGACTACAGAGACGTGATCTGGGCAGATGATGTAGTCACACGGTTGTCATGCTACTTCTTGGATGAGGGGTGTTTACACTAAGAGTAATGTTAGGAATTATTTTTTTTTTTCCCCCTTAGGGAAATCCCTTTAAGATAAAACCCACATGTTCATAGCGAGTAAAAGCAAGAACGTAACGTCGATTTATCAGGAAATCCCATTATTACCGGTTTCTGTTGTTGAAGCTCCACTGAATGTAACGTCAGCAACTTCCGTGTGAGCAGGGTAACGCTTCCGATATAGGGGCCAAAAACTTGTCCATAGTGCCCCATTGGCCCGTCGTATGCCAAGTGTTTTTTTTGGTACCCCCTCGGGCTGTAATACCGATTTTATTTTTTTAATTGCATGGTCAATGAAGATATACAATACAGAGACACCCCGCAAAAAAACCTCTTCCGCCCGTATCCGTTTTTCTTATAATCGGAGTAATGGCGGACATAAGACACTGTAGGTCATACATCAGAGGTGGAAGGAGTATCCCAAGCCTAGACGTCCAATGTACTTTGCCTATGCAGTGAATAGAGCCCAATTATTAGGTTTTTTTTGGCTTTTGCCTTTTTCTATTATTGTTTTTTTTTTTTACTTCGTGCAATATGGAAACGGTTCAGAAGCTGCTGTTCATGGACCTATTGGTTTCAGATTTAGGCATCAGATATCGTTGAAAAGAGCAACAAAAAAAAACAACTGGATTTTACATTTGTTGCCTATAGAGCAAATCTTAACCCCTTAATGACCAAGCTATTTTCTACGTTTTTCCATCGTCTCATTCAAAGAGCTATAACTTTTTTATTTTTGCGTCGACCTAGCCGTGTAACGTCTTGTTTTTTGCAGGACAAGTTGTAATTTTTAATAGCACCTTTTTGGGGTCCATAGATTTTATTGATTCAACTTTTATTAACTTTTGGGGGGGGGGGGGTAGACAAAAAAACAGCAATTTCACCACTTTTTTTGCGTCTTAAATTGATGCCGTTTACCGTGTGGTATAAATAATAACTTTATTCAGCAACGATACCAAATGTGTATAGCTTTTGTATGTTTTACTACTTTTACAGTGAAAACCCTGTTTTTTCAAAATTATTTGTTTTTGTGTCTCCATATTTCAAGAGCCGTAACTCTTTTATTGTTCCGCCGATGCACCTGTGTGAGGGATTTTGTTTTGCGGGAAGACTTGTAGTTGTTATTGGTACCATTTTGGAGTAGATGCGACTTTTTGATCACTTTTTATTAAGGCTGGATTCAAAGAAAACAGCAATTTTTGCATGTTTTTTTATTTTATTTTTTACGACGTTCAACATGCGGGTTAAATAATGTAATAGCTTTATAGTCGGGGTCGTTACGGACGCGGCGATACCAAATATGTGTAACTTTTTTTACTTTATTTTGTTTTTTTAAAATAATAAAGCCGTTGGTAAGGGGAAAAAGTGGGTTTTCACTTATTAAACTTTTTTTTTTTTTTACTAGACCCACTAGGGAACTTCACTATGCGATCGTCCGATCGCTATTGTAATACACTGCAATACTTTTGTATTGCAGTGTATTACTGCCTGTCCGTGAAAAACGGACAGGCATCTGCTAGGTCATGCCACAGGCATATACTACAGGCAGACCTGGGAGCCTGTATTAGGCCCTCCGGCTGCCATAGAAGACACAATATTGATCTCCCCGTTTGAGCAGGGATGCCCCCGGCTACCTCTGGCAGCTGAGAGCAGGGAGATTTAACGGCTCCCTGCTCTGTTTATTTATTCGGATGCAGCGCCGTAAAAAGTCTATGGCATCGGAATAAGGCCCGTTAGTGGCTGCCGTAAAAACACTATGGGGTGGACACTAACGGGTTAAAGAACGAAGCTTTACTTATAAGATACGCCATCAAACCTGTCACTGTGTGCCTCAATCACCTTGGGATCGTCCGAGGGCGATCTGATGTGTAGGTCAAGTGACTCATCTCGACCAATCACGTTACATTTATAATTCCCTTCTCCACCGGAAATCAGTGATCGTAAAATGGAAACCTCAATTTTTTTCCTTTTACGTAATGTCTGATGATACATCATATCTGCCCGTGTTGTCAAATATTGCGGCACCCGATAGTTTTAGTGGGTAAATCTGGTCCGTGAAAACTGACCCAACTCTTCGATCTTTGGAAAGATAGAACATCCACGGGACACACGGACCTGTGCATTAGGGCTAAAGTTAGAACTATAATACAGCTCCGCCATCTAGTGTACAACACGTGAACTGCAGCACATAACCAGTTTACAATTTAAAAAAAAAATACATTAGGCCTCACGCAAGCAGCGTATTTATTACAAAATATACAAAATGCAATTTTCCAGTAGTTCAAGGATTAGTATATACATGCAAAACAATGTAATGATCTTACTGGCCGGACCACAGGGGTCCTTAAAGGGGAAGGACACAAATACTTAAAGGGAGTGTCTGCTCTTCCATTTTCCAGTGAAATCAAGGGGAGCGCAGAATTCTTCCAGACAATGATGGGAGTCACCCGAGAGAGATCACAACCCTGAAATCTTCTCTGTGGTCAATGCAGTTTATATTCTGAGGAGTCAAAGAGGCGGAGTCTCACTCTACTGGTCACGTGCTGCTTTTTAGCCAATCACCGTAGAAGGGTTGACTATTTGGGAGACTCCTCCTCTTCCCTGACTGGATCTCCAGCACGCAGCATCTGCATTAGGAACGTGAAGGTTTTGCTGCTTTGATCTGCCCTATGGAAGATTAGGACGCGCGTTTCAAGACCGTCCAAAATACTACAAGTAGCGCCAAGATCTCGAGTGGGTAAGAAAAGCCGAACACTAGAAGATTCGGGGTCCTTACCCCACAGGACCCGCTTGGTGCAATACACGACATAAGTAACAGTTGTGTCGCTTTCTTGCTGATTTGACCTACATCCCCCCCCCCTACATACTCTGGATTTTCCCATTTCCAGTAGATTGCCGGTTTGGGGACATAAAGGTCAGATTATTAGACTTTCTGGATTATCAGATGCCAGATTAGAGGAATTTTGCAGTAGGTTGACTGGAAGGTCTTTTCTTTGGTACAGCGTTTACAGCGAGAGCTCGGCCACGTCTGAAGGTTTAGAAATGCCGGAGACAAATACACCGCGGGTTGAGAAGTTATGGCACCATGTTAAATCGAGGGAAATGGAATTCTCTGCCCGTTTTCTTTTCTCCCTGTAGATGGGGGCGTGGCTAATATGCTATGGGCACCAAATAAATGCACTTCATTGGATGCCAAGACAGACGGTCCATGCTCATTACTGACGCCCTCATGATACTGAACCAGGGACAGGAAATACACCCCAATCAGGGGTCAGGAGAACAGTTTACAACACCCCCCCCCCCGTATAAAAGTTTTATAGCACACGTCTGTGCAGCACTGACTACTAGGAGTCAGGGAGGAGTTGATTGGTCCCAGACTGGCAATTTGGAAGGACGCCATTTAAAGGGGTATTCCATTTTATGGCAAATCGGTAAGATATGCCATAACATTGTGATTGGTGGGGATCCTGACGGTGTGACGACCTCATTGAGACAACCGCTGCCCCATTAGGCCATATGGATGTCATAGATGGTGGTACCTCGCTCAGGGGTGAGCCCCCTCTACGAGCCAGAATGGAGGAGCAGCTCTGGCGGATCCGATGCGTCTGTACATTACATGGACGGCCATTTATTAGAGAAGACGGCATGCAGAGTGAGTGATAGGCTCCCCCTAGTGGACCTTTATCATGTGACTGCCCGTGGAGGGGATGTGGAGTTCTGTAAGGGATAAATAGCGCTCCGACCGCTAGAAGGATAAATTCATTTTGGACCGAGATTTCTAAAAACCATAGGTTGCGATGCTGGACGTAGCGGTCACTACAATCCTGAGGCACTGGTTACACTAAGCACATCACTATATGATAGCGAAGGTGCTGGATATTGGATGGATTCACAGAACAGAAACATAAAAAAAAAAACATATCGAAGTCACGCGGTAAAAGATTATAACACATTCATTACGGCATTTGCAAAAAATTAAATAAAAATTTGCATAAAATGCTGATGTCAACAAGAAGTGATCATCAGCGCTACTGACCGGCTAGAACGCCCCCTAGTGTATATTGCATGCTTGTATAAACATGAAGACAACCCCTGCCCGCTCTGGCTCCTTGGATTACAAAGATGGCCATTCAATACATTTACCATGCAGCAGCTGCCGCAGGAAAAATGCCTGGCAGGCCGCAGCTTCCCCCAGCAAAATCAGCTGTTTGCTAGGGGTGCCAGGATCCAGGGCGACCAGCTGTTTGCTAGGGGTGCCAGGATCCAGGGCGACCAGCGGCTGGCTAGGGGTGCCAGGATCCAGGGCGACCAGAGGCTGGCCACGAGCAGGATCCAGGGCGATCAGCTGAGGTCTACGAGCAGGATCCAGGGCGATCAGCTGCTGGCCACGAGCAGGATCCAGGGCGACCAGCTGCTGGCCACGAGCAGGATCCAGGGCGACCAGCTGCTGGCCACGAGCAGGATCCAGGGCGACCAGCTGCTGGCCACGAGCAGGATCCAGGGCGACCAGCTGCTGGCCACGAGCAGGATCCAGGGCGACCAGCTGCTGGCCACGAGCAGGATCCAGGGCGACCAGCTGCTGGCCACGAGCAGGATCCAGGGCGACCAGCAGCTGGCCACGAGAAGGATCCAGGGCGACCAGCAGCTGGCCACGAGAAGGATCCAGGGCGACCAGCAGCTGGCCACGAGAAGGATCCAGGGCAATCAGCTGCTGGCCACGAGCAGGATCCAGGGCGACCAGCTGCTGGCCACGAGCAGGATCCAGGGCGACCAGCAGCTGGCCACGAGAAGGATCCAGGGCGACCAGCAGCTGGCCACGAGAAGGATCCAGGGCGACCAGCAGCTGGCCACGAGAAGGATCCAGGGCAATCAGCTGCTGGCCACGAGTAGGATCCAGGGCGACCAGCGGCTGGCCACGAGAAGGATCCAGGGCGATCAGCGGCTGGCCCCAGGGGCCGCATTCTGACAGGTGATCTCCCTCATGAAACAACCCCTTTAAAGGGTGGATTTGCTCTTTACAGGGATTTGCTAGAACCTAGTAATAATGGGAGGTCACACAGACGGGATGGGCTCGGGCAGCCGCAGTTCCCGGTGACCCCCCATGTTCTGTCCATGGGAATGAATAGAAGCTGAAGACCTACAAGTTGTTTCCATAATTCCCAGAAACAGCCGGAGCACTGAACTTTCTCACCCCGGAAGTTGGGAGTATTCCCAAATTCTGGTCTTCCACCCTCCATTATGACAGTCATCCTCTTATTCTGTATAGGTTTCTGTACAGTAATCGGCTGCACTGGTTTCCTGCCCCTGCGGTGAGAGGTAGTGGTCTGTGTGGGGGATGGTCTCCTGAGGTGTGAGGACATGGAGGGCCCATCATACACACGTGCAGCCTGTAGTGCGTTACAAGGGATCGGTACGTATGGCTTAGAACAGTTGTTGGGACGTCGGCCATTGTTGTCAGGTTGTGTTCAATAACTCCAGCAGGGCACCGACCGCCCCAAAGTAACCCTGAAATGAAAGGAGACGATGTTCAGAAACATGAGGAACGTGTCACTCAAAAAGAAAGCAACGAAACCAAATCAACCTGGTCCTGCTATAGACCTGCTGTTCAGGAATATAGGAAAGCTGGGTGACAACTCCACTGGTGTCATTGGGGCCAACAGCTAGGAAATGAAAACTGATTAAATAGGAGACGCAGTCGCTTCACTCTCAATAGCCCTTGAACTCTGCTTTCCCAGACTCCTGAATGGTAAGCTTGCCAAGCTATGGAACCCTCCAGAGCAAGAGCCCCTCATTACAGCAGCTCCCCTCACCAGCCAATAGAGGGGGTCCCAAGCAGGAACCCCCCCTCTCCCCGTATGATGTCCATATAGTGTAAGAAGGCACGAGGACCAGGATTGACAGATTGAAACCCCCAGATTGAAATGAACAAAATGACGTCACGTGTAGAGACCCCCAGAAACAGACCCCTTATAAGTTACCTCATGCTCCAGGAAGAGAGCCTTCAGCTGCCCCTTGGACCAGTACTCCAGGGCATAGGCCAAGAGCTTCATGGAGATGGTATTAATCCTGAGGAAGTTGCCCACGAATACAACCCGGCTGATGTTCTGTTGGAGGCAGAAAAAGGAAGGAGTCACGTTTATGCATCTCAGTGGATCAGGTGTTATAGTCACCGATTTATGATCACGAGGCCAGTTTTAGGATCCTCCCTGGTCCAGGTTCCCCAATAAACACCTGCACCCCTCCCCCACAAACCTTTATTCCTCCATAAACCGCATCATTCTCAGGGGTCTCATGAAGAAAACTCTGAACGTCTTTTGCCAGAAACATGAAGACAATATGAAAAATGTCATAAAAGCGCCGGTGTGGATAAAGTTCTCAGTGGCATTTTGACAACGTGTCGGGTCTCTACTTTCACAAAATTAAAGGGTATGGGGAATTAAATGTTGTTTTTTTTTTCGTTTTATGACATGGCTTTTATTTGTACATATCAAAAGCGTAAAAGTTGTCCCGGCAAACGGTGGTGCAGGAAACCCTGGCAGCAAAAGGGTTAATGACGAGGCCCTGGAGGTCTTCCAAGGCCGGCCCAGTCCAGAAGAGCAGAGGAGACATACAGTAGTTTGCACCATGAGTGTTATATTGGTGTTTGGCCGCTAGAGGGCGCATGTGCCCACCGGGAATATATCTATCCAGGATCGGACGAGGAGCGCTGCTCTTTCATAGCCCTGTACAATGCTGCTTGACTTAGATGCTACAAGGCAGCACTGTAAAGAAGCTGAAAGCTCAGAGCCAAGCGCCAAACCCGTCCCAGCGCACAGCAGACGTCTGGACAACACAAAAATGACTTTACATTCCCTTATTTATCGGGGTTTGGCCAAGATTCCCTTTGCGTTTCATTTTGTGACTTGTCTCTCCCCCATGCTTTACACTGCAGGTATACTGTGGTCAATGACCCTCAATAAAAGGACCTCTTAGCTTTTGTGACAGCATTAATCAGTGGAGTAGAACGGGTTCGCTCTGCTGAACCTCCACATTATATTACAGTCCTGTGCCAGATTATCAGATTTTCTGGATTATAGGAATTTTCCTTTTTTTTATGTGATCGAATTATCTCTGTCACATCACATAAAAGAACGTCTCACCTCGTTCACCGCGCACATCCTGGCTATGGAGCCGATGTTATTGGTGATGGTGATCAGGGTGGCTCGCGCCAAGTCTTCTTTGCTCACCACATCTCTCCGCTCCTTGCTCATCATGTTCCCAAAGCTGGAGATGGAAGAGAAGCGTGAGGCGTCCGCGGCTCCCATGTTAGAAAAACCGTATACCGTGCAATGAAAGCTGGAATCCGATTGGTTGTTAGCATAACTAGTCCTTACCTGGAGGCCACGGCGTAGCCGGGCAGTCCAAACCGCTCGTAGTCTCCTCCGTAAATGTCCCGCACCAGCTTGTCCACTTTAGTGCTGTCCCCCAGAGCCGCCATTTCCAGAGCCTCCTCAAAGGTGGAGCATCCGGTCAGAAGGCAGCACAGGCCGAAAAACGTGCCGCCCCCGAGACTGAGGAACAAGACAGCGGCAATTACTGACACTTTCCGATACACAATGTCCAGCCAATCACATGGACAATCCCGCAGCATGGCGTACACGTGTGTGATCACTGATCGCAAGTGACTGACAACTGCACTCCCGCGGGAACATAGCAGAGAATGAAGATTGCAGTTGTGTCACCCCTGATGCACCACAATCTGTACGGACGCTAGCGCGGAGGGCGAAAGCGGGGGTGGGGTTGTTCCAACCAAAAAAAAAAAAAATACGTACAAACATCTACCTAGCCTTGAAAATAAAAAAAAATATAAAGCGGATTGAAAACCCAAAAATGCTCTTCAGCCTGAAAAATGTAAGATTTTTATATATATATAGATTTAACCCTTTCAGGAAGCACTTATTTTATAGTTTTTTTTTCTCCTCCCCATTCCAGTTCTGAAAACTTTGTATTTCTATATTTGTATTACATTTGTATTATATTTTCCCTATTTACTAACATCTTTTGGTATTTATTCCCGGTGTTCGGCCTCATGCACACGACTGTGCGGTATTTATGGCTAGTAAATACTCAAAAACGGGCCACGTATCGTCACCCACATTTGCGGGTCGTGCTCAGATTATTAAGTATAGGAGCACGATCCGTAAAAGCAGAAAATGCGAATTTTTTTGTGGCCCATTTCTATGACCCGGACACACGGCATACACTTGAAGGTGTCCGCGGCTGATAAAATACGGACACATTTTTTTTCTATCTGCAATTACGGATCCATAATTGCGAATTCAAAATGACGGTTGTGCGCATGAGGCCTTATACAGAGTTTTTTCATCCATCAGATGATCTACAGCGCCTGATGTAAAGACATAAATGCAAATGTCCAGAACCATGCTCAGCAGTCCCAGAACCAAGCTCAGCAGTCCCTGAACCATGCTCAGCAGTCCCTGAACCATGCTCAGCAGTCCCTGAACCATGCTCAGCAGTCCCTGAACCATGCTCAGCAGTCCCTGAACCATGCTCAGCAGTCCCAGAACCAAGCTCAGCAGTCCCAGAACCATGCTCAGCAGTCCCTGAACCATGCTCAGCAGTCCCTGAACCATGCTCAGCAGTCCCTGAACCATGCTCAGCAGTCCCTGAACCAAGCTCAGCAGTCCCTGAACCAAGCTCAGCAGTCCCTGAACCAAGCTCAGCAGTCCCTGAACCAAGCTCAGCAGTCCCTGAACAAGCAGGGGCAATGCCGGTAATGAGATTCGGGTCCAATTCTGATACCGCGCGTTTCGCAACTGTCAAATGAATGGACGCTGCAAACGTGGTGTGAATGAAGCCTGAGGTGACTACATACAGTGTATAGGAGGTGTCGTTATGACGTCATACACGGTCTTTATAATATTACCGGTACAAAGTTCATTATCTTGTTTTGATGGTATTAACCCCTTTCTAATAGAGGTATTTGGGGCCTTAAAGGGAACGTGTTCTCTGTTTAAGTAAATACTTGTGTTCCCCATAAAACGATGTGCTGTTCGTCCGTTATTCCTCCTGGAAATGTATAAATAAATGGATAACTAGGGCTTAACATTCACCCTGACCTTAGCACTCTGATAACGTCCAATCAGAGGACAGCCGTGTAGGGGCAAACCCTATTGACAAGGAGAACGGTAACTCCTAGAGAATTTATTCAAACATTTTCAGGAGGAATAACTGAGGAAAATCACAATACAGTTCGATGAGAATATTCCATATCCCCATTATTACAGAGCAACGTCTTTTTAAAACGCCTTATCTGAAGTCATTGAGGATTTAATTCTGAAGGCTATATGAACGACTGCTGATCATGTGATTACCTTTATCCCATAATCAGGGTTTTCTGCATTTCTTCCATCTAATAATAATGGGAAAGTAATTTATCCCCTCAAACAGTTAAAAGGCCAATATTAGATATCACAGGGGTCACTGGAGCTGCTAACAATGGGAGAACCACATGCAGAGGCCCCGGGAGCCAGCGGATGAGAACCCTACCATATGGCAATATATACAGTAAGGCCATCACCAGGCGCCCACCTTGTGCCAGTCACCCGCTTGTAGTCGTTCTGAGAATACACCGCCAGGATGCTGACTCCGGACCCGATGTTAACCAGCAGCAACGGGTACGGGTTCCTCAGCGTGTACGGGATTTTCTGGCACTTTTCAGGGTCTTTTGGGTTTTCCAGGTAGAAGCATTGAGACTGCCCATTAAATCCCACAGAATCAATAAACAGGACGCCTTTAATGAGACAATCCAGTTCATCCAGCTTCCAAAGCTGCAGTCCTCCAACCTGGAGGTAAGGAAACGATCAGTATGAGACGATCACAAAAAAACACATAGTAGGTATATTCTTGTATATAGGGGGCAGTATTATAGTAGTTATATTCTTGTATATAGGAGGCAGTATTATAGTAGTTATATTCTTGTATATAGCAGGCAGTATTATAGTAGTTATATTCTTGTATATAGGGGGCAGTATTATAGTAGTTATATTCTTGTATATAGGGAGCAGTATTATAGTAGTTATATTCTTGTATATAGGAGCAGTATTATAGTAGTTATATTCTTGTATATAGGGGGCAGTATTATAGTAGTTATATTCTTGTATGTAGGGGGCAGTATTATAGTAGTTATATTCTTGTATATAGGAGCAGTATTATAGTAGATATATTCTTGTATATAGGGTGCAGTATTATAGTAGTTATATTCTTGTATATAGGGGGCAGTATTATAGTAGTTATATTCTTGTATATAGGGGGCAGTATTATAGTAGTTATATTCTTGTATATAGGGGCAGTATTATAGTAGTTATATTCCTATATATAGGAAGCAGTA
The DNA here is from genome assembly GCF_050947455.1 of Rhinoderma darwinii. Taxonomy (NCBI): domain Eukaryota; kingdom Metazoa; phylum Chordata; class Amphibia; order Anura; family Rhinodermatidae; genus Rhinoderma; species Rhinoderma darwinii. The sequence goes on along the minus strand of NC_134687.1, from coordinate 15,709,709 downwards.
TTATAGTAGTTATATTCTTGTATATAGGAGCAGTATTATAGTAGATATATTCTTGTATATAGGGTGCAGTATTATAGTAGTTATATTCTTGTATATAGGGGGCAGTATTATAGTAGTCATATTCTTGTATATAGGGGGCAGTATTATAGTAGTTATATTCTTGTATATAGGGGGCAGTATTATAGTAGTTATATTCTTGTATATAGGGGGCAGTATTATAGTAGTTATATTCTTGTATATAGGGGCAGTATTATAGTAGTTATATTCTTGTATATAGGGGGCAGTATTATAGTAGTCATATTCTTGTATATATGGGGCAGTATTATAGTAGTAATATTCTTGTATATAGGGGCAGTATTATAGTAGTTATATTCTTGTATATAGGGGCAGTATTATAGTAGTTATATTCTTGTATATAGGAGGCAGTATTATAGTAATTATATTCTTGTATATAGGGGGCAGTATTATAGTAGTTATATTCTTGTATATAGGAGCAGTATTATAGTAGGTATATTCTTGTACATAGGGGGCAGTATTATAGTAGTTATATTCTTGTACATAGGGGACAGTATTATAGTAGTTCTATTCTTGTATATAGGAGGAGTATTATAGTAGTTCTATTCTTGTATATAGGGGTCAGTATTATAGCTGTTATATTCTTGTATATAGGATGCAGTATTATAGTAGTTATATTCTTGTATATAGGGGGCAGTATTATAGTAGTTATATTCTTGTATATAGGGGCAGTATTATAGTAGTTATATTCTTGTATATAGGGGGCAGTATTATAGTAGTTATATTCTTGTATATAGGGGCAGTATTATAGTAGTTATATTCTTGTATATAGGGGGCAGTATTATAGTAGTTATATTCTTGTATATAGGGGGCAGTATTATAGTAGTTATATTCTTGTGTATAGGGGCAGTATTATAGTAGTTATATTCTTGTATATAGGGGGCAGTATTATAGTAGTTATATTCTTGTATATAGGGGCAGTATTATAGTAGTTATATTCTTGTATATAGGGGGCAGTATTATAGTAGTTATATTCTTGTATATAGGAGACGTATTATAGTAGTTATATTCTTGTATATAGGGGGCAGTATTATAGTAGTTATATTCTTGTATATAGGGGGCAGTATTATAGTAGTTATATTCTTGTATATAGGGGCAGTATTATAGTAGTTATATTCCTATATATAGGAAGCAGTATTATAGTAGTTATATTCTTGTATATAGGAGCAGTATTATAGTAGATATATTCTTGTATATAGGGTGCAGTATTATAGTAGTTATATTCTTGTATATAGGGGGCAGTATTATAGTAGTCATATTCTTGTATATAGGGGGCAGTATTATAGTAGTTATATTCTTGTATATAGGGGGCAGTATTATAGTAGTTATATTCTTGTATATAGGGGGCAGTATTATAGTAGTTATATTCTTGTATATAGGGGCAGTATTATAGTAGTTATATTCTTGTATATAGGGGGCAGTATTATAGTAGTCATATTCTTGTATATAGGGGGCAGTATTATAGTAGTTATATTCTTGTATATAGGGGGCAGTATTATAGTAGTTATATTCTTGTATATAGGGAGCAGTATTATAGTAGTTATATTCTTGTATATAGGGGCAGTATTATAGTAGTTATATTCTTGTATATAGGAGGCCGTATTATAGTAGTTATATTCTTGTATATAGGGGCAGTATTATAGTAGTTATATTCTTGTATATAGGAGGCAGTATTATAGTAATTATATTCTTGTATATAGGGGGCAGTATTATAGTAGTTATATTCTTGTATATAGGAGCAGTATTATAGTAGGTATATTCTTGTACATAGGGGGCAGTATTATAGTAGTTATATTCTTGTACATAGGGGACAGTATTATAGTAGTTCTATTCTTGTATATAGGAGGAGTATTATAGTAGTTCTATTCTTGTATATAGGGGTCAGTATTATAGCTGTTATATTCTTGTATATAGGATGCAGTATTATAGTAGTTATATTCTTGTATATAGGGGGCAGTATTATAGTAGTTATATTCTTGTATATAGGGGCAGTATTATAGTAGTTATATTCTTGTATATAGGGGGCAGTATTATAGTAGTTATATTCTTGTATATAGGGGCAGTATTATAGTAGTTATATTCTTGTATATAGGGGGCAGTATTATAGTAGTTATATTCTTGTATATAGGGGGCAGTATTATAGTAGTTATATTCTTGTGTATAGGGGCAGTATTATAGTAGTTATATTCTTGTATATAGGGGGCAGTATTATAGTAGTTATATTCTTGTATATAGGGGCAGTATTATAGTAGTTATATTCTTGTATATAGGGGGCAGTATTATAGTAGTTATATTCTTGTATATAGGAGACGTATTATAGTAGTTATAATCTTGTATATAGGGGGCAGTATTATAGTAGTTATATTCTTGTATATAGGGGGCAGTATTATAGTAGTTATATTCTTGTATATAGGGGGAGTATTATAGTAGTTATATTCTTGTATATAGGAGCAGTATTATAGTAGTTATATTCTTGTATATAGGGGGCAGTATTATAGTAGTTATATTCTTGTATATAGGGGACAGTATTATAGTAGTTCTATTCTTGTATATAGGAGTAGTATTATAGTAGTTCTATTCTTGTATATAGGGGGCAGTATTATAGTAGTTATATTCTTGTATATAGGGGCAGTATTATAGTAGTTATATTCTTGTATATAGGGGCAGTATTATAGTAGTTATATTCTTGTATATAGGATGCAGTATTATAGTAGTTATATTCTTGTATATAGGGGCAGTATTATAGTAGTTATATTCTTGTATATAGGATGCAGTATTATAGTAGTTATATTCTTGTATATAGGGGCAGTATTATAGTAGTTATATTCTTGTATATAGGGAGCAGTATTATAGTAGTTATATTCTTGTATATAGGGGCAGTATTATAGTAGTTATATTCTTGTATATAGGGGCAGTATTATAGTAGTTATATTCTTGTATATAGGAGCAGTATTATAGTAGTTATATTCTTGTATATAGGGGCAGTATTATAGTAGTAATATTCTTGTATATAGGGAGCAGTATTATAGTAGTTCTATTCTTGTATATAGGAGCAGTATTATAATAGTTCTATTCTTGTATATAGGGGCAGTATTATAGTAGTTATATTCTTGTATATAGGGGACAGTATTATAGTAGTTATATTCTTGTATATAGGAGCAGTATTATAGTAGTTATATTCTTGTATATAGGGGGCAGTATTATAGTAGTTATAATCTTGTATATAGGGGGCAGTATTATAGTAGTTATAATCTTGTATATAGGGGGCAGTATTATAGTAGTTATATTCTTGTATATAGGGGCAGTATTATAGTAGTTATATTCTTGTATATAGGGGGCAGTATTATAGTAGTTATATTCTTGTATATAGGGGGCAGTATTATAGTAGTTATATTCTTGTATATAGGAGCAGTATTATAGTAGGTATATTCTTGTACATAGGGGGCAGTATTATAGTAGTTATATTCTTGTACATAGGGGACAGTATTATAGTAGTTATATTCTTGTATATAGGAGCAGTATTATAATAGTTATATTCTTGTATATAGGGGCAGTATTATAGTAGTTATATTCTTGTATATAGGGGCAGTATTATAGTAGTTATATTCTTGTACATAGGGGGCAGTATTATAGTAGTTATATTCTTGTATATAGGGGACAGTATTATAGTAGTTATATTATTGTATATAGGGGGCAGTATTATAGTAGATTTATTCTTGTATATAGAGGGCAGTATTATAGTAGTTATATTCCTGTATATAGGGGGCAGTATTATAGTAGTTATATTCTTGTATATAGGGGGCAGTATTATAGTAGTTATATTCTTGTATATAGAGGGAGTTATTATAGTAGTTATATTCTTGTATATAGGAGCAGTATTATAGTAGTTATATTCTTGTATATAGGGGGCAGTATTATAGTAGTTATATTGTTGTATATAGGGGCAGTATTATAGTAGTTATATTCTTGTATATAGGGGCAGTATTATAGTAGTTATATTCTTGTATATAGGGAGCAGTATTATAGTAGTTATATTCTTGTATATAGGGGCAGTATTATAGTAGTTATATTCTTGTATATAGGGAGCAGTATTATAGTAGTTATATTCTTGTATATAGGAGCAGTATTATAATAGTTATATTCTTGTATATAGGGGCAGTATTATAGTAGTTATATTCTTGTATATAGGGGCAGTATTATAGTAGTTATATTCTTGTACATAGGGGGCAGTATTATAGTAGTTATATTCTTGTATATAGGGGACAGTATTATAGTAGTTATATTATTGTATATAGGGGGCAGTATTATAGTAGATTTATTCTTGTATATAGAGGGCAGTATTATAGTAGTTATATTCCTGTATATAGGGGGCAGTATTATAGTAGTTATATTCTTGTATATAGGGGGCAGTATTATAGTAGTTATATTCTTGTATATAGAGGGAGTTATTATAGTAGTTATATTCTTGTATATAGGAGCAGTATTATAGTAGTTATATTCTTGTATATAGGGGGCAGTATTATAGTAGTTATATTGTTGTATATAGGGGCAGTATTATAGTAGTTATATTCTTGTATATAGGGGGCAGTATTATAGTAGTTATATTCTTGTATATAGGGGGCAGTATTATAGTAGTTATATTCTTGTATATAGGGGCAGTATTATAGTAGTTATATTCTTGTATATAGGGGGCAGTATTATAGTAGTTATATTCTTGTATATAGGGGGCAGTATTATAGTAGTTATATTCTTGTATATAGGGGCAGTATTATAGTAGTTATATTCTTGTATATAGGAGCAGTATTATAGTAGTTATATTCTTGTATATAGGAAGCAGTATTATAGTAGTTATATTCTTGTATATAGGAGCAGTATTATAGTAGTTATATTCTTGTATATAGGAAGCAGTATTATAGTAGTTATATTCTTGTATATAGGGAGCTGTATTATAGTAGTTATATTCTTGTATATAGGGGGCAGTATTATAGTAGTTTTATTCTTGTATATAGGGGCAGTATTATAGTAGTTATATTCTTGTATATAGGGGGCAGTATTATAGTAGTTATATTCTTGTATATAGGGGGCAGTATTATAGTAGTTATATTCTTGTATATAGAGGGCAGTATTATAGTAGTTATATTCTTGTATATAGGAGCAGTATTATAGTAGTTATATTCTTGTATATAGGGGGCAGTATTATAGTAGTTATATTGTTGTATATAGGGGCAGTATTATAGTAGTTATATTCTTGTATATAGGGGGCAGTATTATAGTAGTTATATTCTTGTATATAGGGGGCAGTATTATAGTAGTTATATTCTTGTATATAGGGGCAGTATTATAGTAGTTATATTCTTGTATATAGGGGGCAGTATTATAGTAGTTATATTCTTGAATATAGGGAGCAGTATTATAGTAGTTATATTGTTGTATATAGGAGCAGTATTATAGTAGTTATATTCTTGTATATAGGGGCAGTATTATAGTAGTTATATTCTTGTATATAGGGGGCAGTATTATAGTAGTTATATTCTTGTATATAGGGGGCAGTATTATAGTAGTTATATTCTTGTATATAGGGAGCTGTATTATAGTAGTTATATTCTTGTATATAGGGGCAGTATTATAGTAGTTATATTCTTGTATATAGGGTGCAGTATTATAGTAGTTATATTCTTGTATATAGGAGCAGTATTATAGTAATATTCTTGTATATAGGAGCAGTATTATAGTAGTTATATTCTTGTATATAGGAGCAGTATTATAGTAGTTATATTCTTGTATATAGGGGGCAGTATTATAGTAGTTAGTTTCTTGTATATAGGAGGCAGTATTATAGTAGTTATATTCTTGTATATAGGGGGCAGTATTATAGTAGTTACATTCTTGTATATAGGAGTTAGTATTATAGTAGTTATATTCTTGTATATAGGAGGCAGTATTATAGTAGTTATATTCTTGTATATAGGAGCAGTATTATAGTAGTTATATTCTTGTATATAGGGGCAGTATTATAGTAGTTATATTCTTGTATATAGGGGGGCAGCATTATAGTAATTATATTTTTGTATATAGGAGTAGTATTAT